>NW_027533258.1:1187981-1195277 GCF_008692635.1 Crocuta crocuta
GCCTCGTAGATGACAGAGCAGAGAGATCTCCCAGCAGGCCCTCCCACTGCCCGGGGACACCCCCCCCCCGACCCTGAGTGCCTGTTGGCTCTGCCCTGGGCCGAGGGGACCACTCCCTGCGCCCCCACCTGCCCGCCTGGTCCCGGGCCAGCAGCAGCCCCAGCTAGGCCACCCCGGGGAGCACCCGCAGGACCGAGTGATGACGGATCCTTGGCACGGGCCGAGGTGCTAGCACCGTGTAGGGAGGGGGCCGGCTGGAGCGGGTGTGGGGCTTCTTGCCGGTTCCTCAGGCCCACTCTGGGCAGCGGGAACCAGGTTTTAGCGTGGACTCAGCCACTTAACCAGACCCGTGGCCTTACCCCAGTGGTAGATAACGACCCCGAGTTGCACCCCTCCTACAGCGATTAATTTAGCAGCCATTGGGTGCCAGGGCTCTGTGCGGGCTCCCAGACAGGCTGCCTTCCCCATGGCCACACAGCGGGACAGACCAGGATGCCACTGCTTTGCCTGTCTTGCTCCCCATCCTGTGCTCTCTCCCACTCCAGCCTCTTGGGGGCTCCCGTTCGAGCGAGACAGACAGGAAAGTCACGAAGCTTGCCCAAAGTTATGGCAACCAGAAAGGGCGAAGAGTGTGGCCCTTGGGACAGATTTGTCCTGTCTGAGCCGGGTGTGTGTGTGTGGGGGGGGTGGAATCCAGGGAGATTTCTAGGAGAAGGTGACTTTGGAGCCAAGCCCCACAAGGTCGCGAGAGGTGCACGGCAGCTCGTTACCAGAGGGATGTACATATCAGGGCGGACACAACGCACTTCCATTTGAAATGAAATCTTCAAAGGATTTCCCGCATGATAGGGGTCTCTGTGGAGCCCCAGAGATTGCCGCAGGAAGGGGGCCCGGAAGCGGGGCGGATGAGATACTGCCTCAGCCAGGGCCCATGGGGCCAGAGGTTGTCCCGGCAGGAGACGAGACCTGATGGTGCAGACAGAGCCTGCACCCACAGACTTCACGGGCACTGAGTGCGCAGGCCTTAGGGTGAGGGGCGACGGGGGTGTGGAGCCTGCCATCCAGCTTCCCCACCGTGGAGGGGAGAGGTCTGAGGCAGGACAGGGGTGTGCCCTCCCGGGCCCAGCTTCCTGGCGTAAACGCCAGTCCCTCGTGATTTTGTGCCGAGGGCGTGGTGAGCCCTCGAGGGCTGTGGTCGGGTCAGCTCCTCCCTGCTCCGTGTGGCCCCAGCAGGCCAGGCTCAGCACCGCACAGTTGACAAAACCAAGTCCCTCAGCCCGTCCAGATTCACAGGATGGATTCCTCCTCTGCCCGAGAAGAGTGACAGGGCCACATTGCAACAGATAGTGGCACAGGGGCAGGGACGGGTGGAGGGGGGCCTGGAGCCCTTCTGGCAATCTGTCCGTCTGCCACACGGGGCTGCCTCCCTCGGGACAGAAGCTCACTAGCCATCAGCCCAAGGGGTCATCGGAGTGCGGGAGGGGACAGTGTGGCGGGCGTGAGCACCACCACTTCGCGGCTGGCCGAGGAGGGGTGGAGCCCCGGGTACTAGAGGCCAGAGAAGCTGGGAGAACCAGCGAGCCTCCGGCGGCAGGGAGGGCAGGCCGTGGCACCTCTGGGCAGGCGGGACGGGTGGGACACAGAGGAACTGAGGGGGAGGTGGGGAGGCCTTGCACCCTTGTTGGCACCTTGCACCTCCCCGACCCCTGGGTCTGCCAAGGGGGGTCCACAGGGTTCTCCAGATGTCTGGGTCACCAGGGCTGTCCCCTTCTGCCCTGGCCCACTAACCCTGTCCCTTCAACCCCATTAAGGAGCACCTGGCTGGGGCTGTGACTCAGAATCGCTGGCAGAAGCCAGCCCACCATGGGTCTGTCTGAGTCTTTCCACACTCAGGCACCAGGGCCGCTCTGTCAGCGGGGTCCCCGGGTCCCCAGGTGCAGACACCAGGAGAGGCAGCAGGGATCGATGACCTGGCTCCTTCCCGTGGTTCCCCGCCACACACCCAGGGTGGATGCGGGGAGCTGCTGCACCCTGGTCTGGGGAGTGGTGACCTCCTGCCCTTCACGTCCAGAGACCCAAGGACCTGATGCCCTGAGGCGGGATGTGGGGCAGGGATGACCCCACACACGAGGGCCTGGGGCTTTAGCTCAGTGCTCTTTGGATGGTGTGAGTTCAGTCCCGGCGCCGTGTCCGGTTCATCTGAGCGCGTAGGGAAGAGGAAAAACTGATGATCCAATTCCAGCCGCCGGCCCTGAAGTGCACAGACCTCACAGCAGCTTTTGGTCTGAGGCTCCCCAGCGCTGGCGGTGGTTGGTCGGAAAAAACGGGGAGACAGCCACAGGCCTGGAGCCTTCCCAACCCTGTTCTCAGGCCTGCAGATCTGCCCTCGCCTCCCCGCCCTGTCTACCAGCCACCATGCTGTCGTGATGCCACGGCACAGAGCCACAGCGTGAGCAGGAGGAATGTGCTGGAAGGAGAGGACTTGCTTGGCCAGCTCTGGCCTCCAGCTATTTATGGGTTTGGGGTTTGTTCAGAACAATGGCCAGCGGGGTGGGGGGTGGGGTGAGCCCAGAAGGGGACTAAGGGGTGGTGATTGGGGCTCCTAGGGGAGAAGCCAGGGCCTTCCAAGGTGGCATAAGGCAGTGGAGTGGCGACTTGCTGCAATATCCGTGCACCCCTGGGCATCAGGAACTGGCCATGCTCAGGACAGTCCTCTCCGTCCCCCCAGGGTGGGCAGTGCCCAAGGCACCCAAATGCCTGCTGGGATTCACCCAGACCCAAAACCTCAGTCCCGCCTTCCCCTTGCCCCCAGATGGAGGTCTGCCTCCCCCTCGAGGCCCCCACAGGGACAAGCCCATATCCTGAGTGCCTGCTCTGAGCCACACATGTGCAGGTGGCTTGCAAGCAAGTAACCGATACATAGACCAGTAGGAGGAAGTGACAAGTGTGGCCAAATGAAGTGAGGTGGGAGCCGGGGGGGGGGGGGGGGNGACTCAGGGGAGCCTTCCCCAGCGACAAGCAGGCCTTCCGGTGCAGGGAGAACAGAAAACACACAGGCCCGTGGGGTGGAGGCAGATGGAGGCCAGCTCAGCCATGATGGGGTTGAGACCGGGGAGGATTTCAAGCCCGGTCTGCTTTACTGTTTGCAAAGAAGCCCTGTAGCCTGGGGTCTCATGGGCGCTGGGTCCCCTCCCCGCCTGGCCCCTGGCAGGCCCTGCAGCCATCCTAACCGCCCACACTTCTCTTTGGTGGCAGGTTGCATATTCATCGAAGAGAACTTTTCTTTGAAGTGTCCCAAACATAAGGTAGGTGACCACAAGCCTTCCCTGGAAGGAGTCCGGGCTGGAGGGGAGCCCCTCCCCCCTCCCCACCCCCAGCCCTGCAGACTCCCAGCAGGGCCTAGCCCCCCACCTGCCCGCCTCCAAAACTTTTTTATTGGTGGTTTATCCGCAGCCCTTGGGGCAGGTTGGCGCACGGTGGTCAGAAAGACCGCCTTCAAACGAGACAGGTCCTGAGGGAGGGGGCCATCCCAGGTTGGGGACAGGAAGGGGGCACACAGGGGCACGGGACGATGGGCGCGGAGGTGACGACGGCAGGATGCGGGGAGAGAGAAGTTAAGACCTAAGGGGGACCCCGCTGCCTCCAAAGGAGACTGGAGCCCAGGGCGGGCGCCGGGCAGGGGCGGAGTCTCGCGCGGGGGCNCCCGCCGCCGCCGAAGGAGAGGAGCCGCCTGCGCAGCCCCCGGGCCTTTGAGCTGCTCCCAGCGCGGGTCCAGAGCCGATCCTTGATCCGGATTCCGGATCTTGGATCTGGCCCCTAGGGCTGAAACGTGCGGTCCTGGGTTGGGAAGAAAACGCGTTCCGGAGCCTTCTGCTTCCGGAACAGGACGACACTGGGCGAACCCGCCCACACCCCACGGGCCAGGCTTGGAGAGAGGGAACCCCTGGAGCGGCCAGACTCCTTAGGGCACCCAGGTTCCGGCGGGGATTGGAGACCCCTTTAGCCTGGGGACACGCTTCTCCCCTGGTAGTTCCAAGACGACGTGGCACACATTCCACGTGGGTGCTGCCGCCACGGCAGCCGGTCGTGGCTTGCAGCTGGGCGCCCTGGGGGTGGGAGTGGGGGTCCAAAGGGCCCAGGAAGTGGCCGAGGGCGGCTCCGGGCTCCGAGGCGGGGGGTGGGGTGGGGAGGGAGCCGAAACCTTTCCGGAGAGGACTAGGCCGGCGGGAGAGGAGGCCAAGGCTTTGGAAGGAACCTTTCGTATTGCGTCCTAGAGCCCTTTTCACCCACCCAGCCTTGGCCAAAACTTTCGTGCGGTTTGGGTAGAGCGGGGGAGTCCGGGACCCATGCTCTGGAGATGCGGGCTCCCCGGGTGTGGGCGGGACTGGGCCTCCCTTTGGCTTCTGTTCGTCCCCTTAACATCCCTCTGCTCCACCCCTGGAGCGCAACCTGGGAACGAAAGGAGTGGTGACCAGAGCACACCTCCGGCGAATGCGTGATTGTCCCTCTGCACGACCACCCGTCTCCAGGGACAGCAGCGCCCACTCGGCACGGGAGCAGAGACAGCGCTAGATTTCGTGTACAAACCTGTGTACCCCTCTATATATATGTTACATAGAATGTATATATGTTGGGAACATGCTCGCTTCTCCCGTGTGTCGCCGCCGCCGTGCGTCCCTCAGCACGGGGCCCTCGCAGGGAAGGGGGCTACAGCGATGTCCCCCTTCCCCACGCAGCCACCACCGGCCCAAGCCAGTCCCTGCCAGTCCGTCCGCCTGTCCGTCCGTGTCCTCAGCTCTGTCCACGCTTCAATAGGCCTAACGCAGCCCCCAGACTGGGGCCGCACTAGCAACTTCCTGTACATATAACTGTAAAATGGTAACGTGTGTATTATATCTGGCCTCGTTACATAGTGTATATATATGTATACATATACATATATATAATATATATGAAGACTGTAAATGTTAAGACGACTAGTGTTCTTATTAGTATATTGCTTCACACTGAAGATTGTGTGTATCGAGCTGTTTCTAAAAGATGTTTATTTTCCTTAAGAGTAAAAAACAGTCATTGCATTCAGAAAAAAAAAGTCAATAAAGATACAACGATTGTTTTGGAAGTCTGCAGCCCGTGGATTCTAACCAGATTCCGCTGGAAGANCACGGCAAGGATTCTGGGGTTCTGCTGGGAACAGAACACACTGCACGCGGCCTTGGGGCCTCGGGTTGCAATGGGGTGGCAAGACTCCCCCAAGCGCTAGAGACAGAGAAATGGGGGGGGAGGGCACTGCACACCCCAAACAGGGACGCCAGTCTGTACTTCCTATCACGGTAGGTCCTTAAGGACACGGAGTCCTCTCAAGTCGCCCCAGAGCTGATAGGGGTGGAGAGGCGGGAAGGAGCAGCTGAGAATGAAACAGCTCTTAAGTTAAATTAAGGGTTGATAGAGTCCAAAGGTGTGGCACATAAATGGTACATAAATTGGTGGAATCCAGGTCACCGGGAGGTCATACCAACAGGCCTCCCACATCGAAGGGAAAACTTCGGTCCCTTGTGGCAGATAAGAGCGGGAAACCTCTGCCTGGGGAAGAGGGGAGACCCAAAGGACCCCCTCTGATCGGCTATTCTCTCAGCTAAAGCACACACCTTCTGACCCAGAAGAACAGAACCCGGATTATAAATAATTTCATTTTTTATTCTCTGTACAAAACTTCTCACCTATGAAAATAAAGTTTGCAAAAAGACAAAGTTAACACTTGAGTCTCAGAGGCCGGTGCGCCCGATCTACACTATGTACAAGTCTCTCCAGAAGGCAGAGAGGCGCCTTGGAGCAGGGCCCCCTTGCTAGCTGGGAAAGCCAAACCGGCCCGCCTCAGCTCAGGGAACTGTGCCTCTCTGAGACAGGAGAGGGAAAAGCCACCAGGTGCCTGCCGAGCCAGGAGGGACCTGGGCCGCCCAGGCCCCTGCAACCCCCTGATCGGCCACCAGAGGTCAGCACCGCGCTGGCCGCCGCTCCTCGGGTTCGGACGCAGTAGGGGGGTGTGGGGTCGCCCTCTCTGGCCTCCCAGGTCAAGAGGCAGCAAGAGCCCGAGTGCCTCCCATCCCCCCAGGAGACAGTGCAGTCCGTGGGTGGGCCATGTAGACACCGGGTCTCTGGCGCTGCCTTTGGCCGTCGAGGCTCTGGCCCGGCACACAGGCCAAAGGATACCGGGGCGCTGGGGCCGCCGGCGGGGGTCTAGCTGGAGGTGACGGTGGTCCCGCCGCCCAGGCGCATGAGCATCTGCTGGCAGTCGTGCAGCAGACGGCGATCGCCGAGCTTCTCAAGCGTGCGCGCCGCCTCGGCCAGCATGCCCACACGCTGCCCCGGCGCCGACAGGAAGCCCGGCGGCAGGTAGCAGGAGGCCAGCAACAAGGCCTCGGCGTGCTCCCTCCGCGTGGGCCGCGGCTCCAGCTCCGCCGCCACCGCGCCTGCGCACACCGCACGCGCGTCAGGGGCGGGGCCACGTCCGCGCTGGGGTGGGCGGAGCCCCACGGGCCGCCCTCTCCGCAGGCTTCAAGGCGCACACGTGGAGCCTCAGACCCCTCCCCAGGGCCTGTCCCGTACCACGGACTCAGACAGGGATGCACGGTCACCTATCCCAGAGGAAGGTGGCCCACAGTGCATTTGGCAGGTAGGATATCGCCATCAGGTAGGATATCGCCATCAGGCAAGCCCCACGAAGTCCCTTGGTCCCCGCCTCTCTGGCACAGTCTCCCTCCGCATCCAGCACCGCACCTGGCGGGGCCGGGACCCGCCCCCTGCCAGGGCAGGGCCCCTCTCACCTTTGCCGCAGGGGCCCGTCCTCCTCCTCAGACTGCGGTCCAGGAGCTGGTGTGTCCGCGTGGGGCTGGCCCCTGCCATTAGCCGGGCCGTGGCTTCGTGTAGGAACACCTAGGCGCAAGGGGGCCGGGAGAGTCGGGGTTCAGGCCAGGCCCCCGCTCTCCCCGCACCTGCTGCTTCGCGGCCCCGTGGGCACTCACCCTCCGCATGGCGGGCCGGAAGCTCTGTGCCAGGCGCCGCAGGCCGCTCAGGTCCCGCTGGAAGCCGCGCAGTTCGAGGGCAGAGGCCTGGGCCCCAGTGCCCGGGCCCTGCGAAGCCTGGGTGGGCGCGGGCGGCTGTTGCCGCCGCCACAGGCTAGTTCGTGCCACAAGGAGCAAGTCACACAGGAGCAGCTGCATGGCCTGGGGGTGGTGGGCAGGGCAGGGGTCACGGGTGGGGCTCCGGCTCCCGGAGGGGAAGGGTGGGGGCCCCCGG
>NW_027533258.1:1195366-1217792 GCF_008692635.1 Crocuta crocuta
GGCTGCACTGCCGAGGCACTGCACCCGCCTCACTCACGTGCAATGCAACAGCAATGCACCGCGGGGCCGCCCGCCTCTCCAGGCCCCCACACCTGCCACCTGCCGCAGGGGCAGCCTCCAAAGAGGGCTCTGCCAGACCACCCACCCCAACCCTCGTCCTGCCGGTGGGGAACCTGAGGGCGGGGCCCACTCTGCCAGGGACCCAAGCCTCAGCCAGAAAAGCAAGGCTAGCAGGGCCTCCAGTCCTGTGCTGCTGGGCTAACCCCACCACCGTCTTCTGCAACCCAAGTAAGAACATCCCGGGAATGGAGAGGCAGGGACTGCCCCCCCCAGACCTGCCAGGCCCCCGGCACCAACCCTCACCTTGTCAATGGGGCTGCCAGCCGGTGTGGTGGCCAGGCTGTCCTGCAGGTACCCGCTGGCCTTCTCACAGACGGTGAGGCTGGCCGGACCAGACTCTGCCTTCCCACGGCCCAGGAGGGCCCGGGCAGCCTTGAAGGAGTGCAGAGCCGCCCTGGGCAGGGGTCTCCTGTTGGGGCCAAGGCAGAGGACTGACGGTTAGACCAGGACCAGGCCCTCACTAAGTTCTCCGCCGCCCCGGCTCTGGCCTCACGGGGAAGAAAGGGCGGCAGCGGCGGTGACCCCAACCGCACAGAACAAAGGCTGGGGGGAGCAGCAGGTGCCGGGGGGCCGGGAGACGTGGGCCTGGACTCACTCGGACTCCTGCAGGGCACGGGGCAGGTGTTCCACCAGCGGGTACAGCCGCTCGGCCGCCTCCTCATCGCGCCGCAGCCAGTGGGTCACCACGGCAGTCAGTGAGGCCCACCACTTGGCCACGGGGTCTGTGCCTGTAGGGAGCAGGGGTGTGAGGGAGGGAAGGTGCCCTGAAACTCAGCCACGCTGCATCTGAGGCTGGGCTAGGAGTCATGGGGAGGGGGCCTAGGGGCTCACCGACGGTGCCGGCCATGCTGGAGCTGATGGAGAAGCTGCAGGCTGGGGCCCCGGCAGCATCGGAACAGCTGTTGAGCAGCTGCAGATACCCAAGAGCATCTGAGAATTCCCTGCATTGGAAGAGAGGACTGGCAGTCAGCACAGGTGGCGGGGGGGTCCCGGGAAGGCCCCAGCCCTCCTCACCTCCCGCCAGAGCACAGCCTGATGTCCTGGCTCTACCACGCGGCCATCGTTCCCTGCTGGTCCAGAAACAGACCCAGGGAGGAACCGAGATGCAGCTGGGGGCCACCTGGCGGGCGGACGGCAGCCCAGCTCTGGCCACCCACACAGGGCCTGAGACACAGCCACTCCCAGACTTCACTGTGGAGGGCGCCTGCCTGCAGGGGAGCATAGGGACTCTCACCTGTCCCCATCAGCTGATCCAGGGCTGGGACTGGGCTGAGCCACACAATTCAGGGCTCGCTCCAAGAGATGTTCGCGGAAGAGCTGAGTCACCTGGGCCAAGGGGTCCACTGTGGGGAGGAGTGGGTGAGCGGGCTGGGAGCAAGGGCCCCCACATCCACCTCTCCCCACCAAAAGGGCTCTTTCCTGGGCGTGCAGGTGGGACAGGGAAAAGTTGGTGGATAAATCCCCCCACCTGTCCCTGGAGAGGATAACCCACCTTGGCCAGTGCAATCTATAGAATAATGCACCTTAATCAGCTCTGTTCCCTTCTGGCTGATCTCCTTACTGCACGATGGTCTTACACGGGATCACCCCCGAAATCACCCACCTGCCCCCAAATCCCTGTCGCCCTTTTTGCTCCTGAAGAGCCCCCGCCGAGACAGGCCCAGTCCTCCTGGTCCTTCAGCCTCCCTGGCACCAACAGATGGGGAGGCGTCACGGGCATGGGGACACAGGATGGGGTGGGAGGACAGGGGACGGGCACAGGAGCGAGACAGCACCTGGGTTGCCGGCCAAGCTGTACAGGCTCTCCCTCGGGGCACTGCACACGGCCCAGTCCCCATCCACGAAGAAACGGTGGCCCACAGGGTGGCACAGCCACTGCATGGCGGGAGGCACTGAGCCACTCTGGGCCAGGCAGGCCTGGCGGGCGCTACTCAGGAAGAAGCGCTGCGGGGGGGAGGGGAGCTGGGCTGTCACACTGGACCCAGACAGGGACTCAAACCCAGACCTCAGCCCGTACCCCAGCTGGGCCTGGAGCCCACGCACAACAGACCGCCCGCTCCTGTGCAGCCCCTGGTCAGAGCCTCAGAGACAGGCCCTCCACCCCGTCCCCACTAGCCCGCCACCCACTCACTGTCAGAAAATGCAAAGCCCTCGGGAGACTGGTCTTGACCCTCAGTGCAGCGGCCACATAGATCTCAGCCAGTGTGGCCAGGGACACGGCATCGCCCGCGCACTCGGCCAGGTTCAGGGCACTCAGCGCGAGGTTGGTGGCGGCCAGGTGCCCTCCCGTGTACTTTCCTGAGAAACAGGCGGGACATGAGGCAGGGGTGCGGTGCAGGGGCGGCGGGAGCCCCTCAGGCCCGGCGCCCCACCCTTCATACCCATGGTGTGCAGCTGGTGCAGCTTGTGGTAGGCGAGCGCGGCATCTCGGGCGCTGGTGCGGGCATCCGCCTGCAGGGCACAGTCCCTCTGCAGGCCCCCCGCGCGGCTGGCCAGCCAGCGGCCCACCCACAGGCGCTGCAGCAGGTGGCGGATGACGTTCCAGAGCAGGCTACAGGCCAGGTCCAGGTGGGAGGTGGGCAGTGGGCGGCCCAGCGCCCGCAGAGCCAGCCACAGCTGCTGGGCGGCCTGGGCAAAGTCGCCCTGGGGGTGAGGGTTTGCCGGGTGAGAAAACGGGTGTCAGGGAATCTGAGCACGCCCGCCCCTCCTGTCCAAGGATCCTGCCACCTTGGGGCCCCCACCGCGGCCCTAGTGTCCCCCGCTCCGTGGGAGTCTGAGGGCTAGACGGGTGGGGAGGACGAGCCCATTCACCAGGACAGGGAAGGGAAGAGGGGCGGCACCCAGCGCTGCCCAAGTCCCGGCCCCGCCCTGTGCCCCACCCCCACCTGCACGCCCGGCCCCTTACCCGGGCCAGGTCCAGGTCGGCCTGCTTGCGATGCCTCCAGAAGTGCACGGCGGGGCCTGAGTGGGGCCGTGTGACTGGCTCGCCGTAGATGAAGAGGAGCGCCAAGGAGGCCAGCACCAGCAGCCCGTTGGTCAGCCAGACCAGCGGGGGCAGCAGCCACGGGGCCCAGCCAGGGCCGTCTGGGGGCAGACAGGAGTTGGGGAGACATGGCCCTGGAAATCCAGACCCCAGCAGCTCCACGGGCCAAGGCCTATATCCCCGAGTGTCTCTTCCCACCTCTCTCCCCAAGATCCCCACGCCAGCCCATCCTACCTCGGCCCTCAGTGCCCAGCATGCTGCGCCCAGGACCGTGGTAGGTGCCGCTGCCATCCGAGGGGCTGGGGAGACCCCGCGTGCCCAGCAGGGAGGCCAAGGGGTTGCAGGAGAGACAGAGGAAGACCAGCGTGCACAGGGCCAGGCGGGAACGGTCCAGCATGCCCTGGCTGTGAGGGGACAGCAGCTGATCTGGCTTCACCTGGGGTGGGGGTGGGGGTGTCAGTGAGGGCAGAGCGGGAGCAGGAGTGTCCCAGAGAGGATGGGACAGGGAAGGAGGGATCAGCACTCCACCCAGCCTTACCATGCGACCCCACATGGCTGACAGTCTCAGTTTTTCTGTCTATAAAATGGGAGGTGGGATATGTTAGGGGCCTCTTCCTAACCTAGTCTCAGGGCTCAGATGTTAACACGGAGAGACAGGCAAGGGGGGAAAATGGCAGGAGCCAACCTGGCTGTCCTCAAAGACTGGGCTGTCGGGCTCCGAGTCACTGCCACTGCCACCACTGCCACCACTCCTGCCGCCAAG
Organism: Crocuta crocuta; assembly: GCF_008692635.1. Classification (NCBI taxonomy): domain Eukaryota; kingdom Metazoa; phylum Chordata; class Mammalia; order Carnivora; family Hyaenidae; genus Crocuta; species Crocuta crocuta. The sequence goes on from NW_027533258.1 coordinate 1,199,233, forward strand.
GGACAAGGGGCTGTTCTGAGAGGGCGAGCCGGCGTCCGAGGGCGGCGGGCTCAGTGTGTCCAGCACCTCATGCTTCACACACTCCATGGGCACGTCTGTGCTGCCCGTACTGGCACAGGCCGCCACCAGATCCTTCAGACACTCTGCAGGCCAGAAAGGAGCAGGGCTGGGCACGAAGGCTGGGTGCCCACTCCAAGCCAGCCCGGGGCCCTGTGCGGAGGGCACCCAGGAGGCTGCCCAGCTCTTGACGGCCAAGTTGGGGTCAATGGAGGGGCTAAGAGCCCTTATAGGATTAGAGCTTAAGGGACGCGCAGGGGTGCAGCAGGGGTGGGGGAGGTGGGCAGAGCCAGGGAAGGGTGAGGCCAGGACTCACTGCTTTTGTGGGCAGCCGTGCGCAGACTCAGGTTCTCCTGCTTGAGCTTCTGGTTGCTCTGTTGCAGGAAGCGGATGTAATCGATGGCCTTGCGCAAGACAGCAGACTTATTCAGCTGCAGGGCGTAGGAGAGAGACAGCACGGGGGGCCGGTCAGGCCCGGCAAGTAGGCACCTGAGCGAGGTGGGTGGTGCTGCTTTACAACACTGCTGCCTCAGAACCTTTGCACTTGCTGTTCCCTCTACATGGAATGCTCTTCTCCTAGTAGAACCTAACTCCCAGGACAGGCGCAAGGCCTGATTCGTAAAACGCACACAACGGTATCTGGCTAACTGCTATGATTATTATTGCCATTTTCATGCCTCACTCCCTCCCTTTCTTTAGGTCTTTGCTTATGTAATGTCACCTTTGTGAGGTGGTTTAGATGTGCCACTCTCACCATCCCTCTTCCTGCTTTATTTTCCTCCAAACCACTTATCCCCATCTGGCGTGCTCTAACGCTTCTTTATCCTGTTTCTCGTCACTCCCCCCACCGGCCCTCCCAGAACGTGTTCCTGGACAGCAGGATTTTTGTCTGTCTGTTCACGGCCGTGTCCCCAGTACCTAGATTAGCCCCTGGCAACAGCGGAGACTCCACGAAGTACAGCTGAATCACTGGCACTGGCCAGGCCCAAGGGGGCTAAAGCCCATGGCCCAGGCTCAGGCCCAGTCCTTCTTCTTCTTACACTCGCCTCCTTCCCCAGGGTCACCCCAGAGGGCGCCTCTGAAAGCCGCCGCCCATACCTTCGCCTCAGTGCCCACCACCAGGTCCTTGAGCTCAACGATTTTGTCGTTGATGGAGGAGCGGTAGCGTTTCTCAATCGCGTTGTGGGCAGTGCGCTTCTCACCACGGCTCTGGGCCGAGCCGGGCGCCTTGACGCCGGCTGCCAGCCGGTTGATCGGCAGCTTCTCGGCGTCCATGACCAGCGGCACCGTAGCCAGGATGGTTCCTCCACTCACCAGGGTCTAAAGGGCCGGGTACGGGTCACCAGCTAGTCATGCACATGCGCAGACCCCTTGACCTCCTGCCCCGCCCGTGACACCCACCTGCAAGGGCCCTGTCTGCACAGCTGTGCCAGGGGCCAGGGAGCTGATACCCGCCGCCTTCACGGTGGCTGCCACGTCTGTCTTCATGGTCGTCAGGAGCAGAGAGTCCGCCTTGATGAAGTGGGGCTGCAGCAGGACCTGGGAGAGGGGACGTCTCAGCCAAGAGCGGGCAGTAGGACCAGGGGCCGCCACCGCCCTGACACCCGGCCGGCCCTCCTCACCGGGACCTGCTGGATCTGCGAGGTCACGGTGGTTGTCCCAGGGGCAGCCGTGGGGGTGGCCGTGGCTGTCAACAGCTGCTGGGGGGCCGCATTCTGGACCTGGGTGTGCAAGGAGACGGGCGGGACCCCTGGCAGGGAAGCCAGCGGCAGGCCCAGCGGCGGCTGCGGGGTGTTCCCTGGAGGGGTCCCTGCAGAGATAAAGGCTGGGGCTGCGGGCACAGGCTGCCCTGAGCCACTTTCAACCTACCTCTCAGGGCCCTATCACCCTGTGACCTTGGATGAGTCATCATCCCTGGGGCCTGTTTCCTATGGGGGCAACCCGTGCCCGCGGCTCTAGCACAAATGTACTAGCTTCCCTGCCGGGCGTCTGTCTCTGGCAGGGCGGCGTGGATGGGGACACCCCCGCTTCACCCAACAACGGCAAGGATGCAAGCACTGCTAGTAACGGGGTGTCAGAGGCCCAATTTCTAAAGTCTGCCAACTCCTCTGCTGAGATGGCAGCAGACCTCCCTGTCTGTGCTCCTGCTGTCCCCTCCCCCCACACGCTCCCTTACCTGTGGAGAAGCCCCCAGTGGGGCTGGGATAGCCCAACACGGGGGCAGGGGTGAACTGTGGAGCGGCCGGGGCCGGAAAGCTCTGGGGCAAGAGGGATCCGGGCAGGGGCTGCGGGGCTGGGGGCTGCAGGATAGTCAGCGGCATTGGCTCCTCCTTGATACCAGGCCCAGGGGAGAAGGCAGGCACAGATGGGTACATCTTCAGTGAGGTGGGTGCAGGCTGGGGAGGGGACAAGGGTGGAGGCGTCGCCTTGGGTCCCCCCAGGAAGCCTTCGAGTGGGGAGCTCATGGCGGCAGGAGGTGGGGACAGGCTGCCCGGCGAGCTGGCCTCAGGACTGGCGGGGTCTGTGCCCCCTGCCCTGCCCCCCGCATAGGGTGGGTCGAACAGTCCTGGGAAGTCGCTGTCTTGGTTGTTGATGAGCTGAAGCATGTCTGGAGAAAGGAGAGAAGCTGTGTCAGTGACAGTAGGGCAGGGGGGGGCCCTGTACGGGGCATCGCACATTTCACACCTCTTGTCCACACAGCTGTGTGTGGGGGGCAACCATGCAGAAACAGAAAGCCACCCACATGAGCCCGTGCCCCCTGACACACAGCCACTGCCTGGGCACCTGTGACACCTGGAGCAATGCTTGGTGCCTCGTGTGTCTCCAACAGCCCTTGCGAGGTCAGAGCCCTACAGGGACCCGGTCCCACGAGGCCCGTGAACTTGCCCCACACCTACGCTGAGGCACCACTGGGGTTTTCTAGGCCCAGGACCACGGGCTTCAGAGCTGCCATCACCAGCCCATTCCTCCGTGGAACAGACCGAGGCTTGGGGCTGAGCCAGCTGCCGGCCACATGTGTGCCAACCAGTGTGTCCCTGCGTGTTCTGGGCACAAGCCCAGACCAACTCTGCAGCCAAGCAGCCTCGGGACCAGGCCACTGGAGGCTTCAGTTTCCCCTCCATAAAAGCAAATGCTCTGTCCTGACTCCCTCCTCGCACAGACTGGGACACATTCCCGGCCACATGCCCCAGCCTCTCCCCGAGCTGGCCTGCGACTAGCTGCCTGGCTGTGTTGTGCTGGGGCCCTCTAGCCCAGCAGGGGCAGCCACCCACTGGGTTAAAGTGCGCTGCAGGACCCCCACGGGCCCCCAGCCTCAGCTCCTGGCCCACTCACCCTGCTGGCCTGGGCCAACAGCCTCCTCTCGCGGGGCCTCAGTTTCCCCCGTCCGTGCAACAAAAAAGATGAAGGCCCTCATGGCGGGACAGGAAGCTGGCCCACAGTGGGACTCGCTGCTGCCTGCCTCCTTCGTACCGACAGGTGTCCTGGCAGGGAAGTTCCTGCAGGAGGGGACCTCCTTATGGCTATAGCGTGGGGTGCCAGGCTCAGTCTCCCCAGCGCCTCCAACGGAAACACCCCGGGGGCCGGCGGGGGTCCGTGCAGGTGGGCAACGCACACAGTGTTTTCACTTGCGGGGCTTTCCATCCCTCACCCCAGCCCTCATGAGCCCCTCTGCCAGATGGGGAAACTGAGGCCCTGAAAGAAAAACTGAATCCAGGGCTGGGATCCGGGATTTGGCTCACGGGCGTGGGGGGGGGGGCGGAGCGCTGGGAGACGGGACAGCAGGCCTCCTCCCTGGAGGACGTGGGAAAGCCCCCCTCTCGCTCCAAACGCCTGGGTGAGGGTAACTAACGGGGAGGGGGGTGGCCCACCAACTCCAGTAAGAGCCGGGAACTGCACTCTGCCCCCGCAGGAACTGGCTCTTCCTATTGGGAGTTCCACCGCCGCGGCACACACACGCCCCCCTCTGAGGAAACCAGGGGCGGTGACCCCGCAGCGGAGGTGGAGGCTCTGTGATAAAAGCTTGGGAGGGNGCCCCACCCCCGACGGCGGCTAGGGCTCTAGTTTCACCCCGCGGCACTGAATGGGGCCGGGGTTACTCGCGGGCGAGGCCCCTTAACCCATTCGGCGCCGACACCCGCCGGGGTTACTGGAGGTCACCGGTCCCCATAAGCCCCCAGCTCCAACCACATCCACGAAGTGTCGCGGAGTGGGCTCGGGCCGGGAGGTCCCTGGCAGGGATACCCCAACACTCTTTCGAAATCGCTGACACTCCGGGCGGGTCCCCACCCCTAGGCCTCAGTTTACTTCTCTAGACAATAGGACAATCACATCTTCCTGGCCTCGAATGGGAAAAGTGAAGGAGAAAATGGGTGCTGCGCTCAGTACCAAGAAGCGCTGATTTAAGGCCAGGGGCTGCCTCGTCTTAGGTGCGGGGACCTCCCCTTCCTGGGGCCATTCCCAGCCCCCCCCAACTCCCTGCACATGGATGCCTAATAACTGACCAGGGCCAGGAAACTGAGGCCCAGAGTGAGAAAGGAAGACCCTTATCCCAAATTACTCATTCAGGTAACACTTGAACCTGAGTCTTATGTCTCTCTGGACAGATGTCCTTTTGCAGAGAAATCTGGGTTTGGGGTGGAGGGAAGGAGTTTGCCCTGGCCCCCAAGTTCTCACAGGCCCCCAGCAATCGCCAGGTATAGCCTGACTCACTTATTCACTGTAGGGTCCTAGAAGGCCAAGAGGCAGCCCATCCCTGGGACAGAAGGTAAGGAAGGCAGGGGTGACAGGCTCTGGGGGTCTTTTGAGAAGGTACCTAGGACAGCCTCCCCTTCTGGGTAAGGTCAAAGTTCGACACACATACAAATAAACAGAGCCTGGCCAGCTGCCCAGGTTGCCAGCTTGAGCTTTTGTGGCCAAACAGACAACCAGCAAGTCCTGGCCTAGCCTTCAACTGAAGCACACGCTTGCCCCTCCTCGGTCTCTGTCCCCTGCTGCCTTGGAGGGTGGCTGAAGCCTGGGCAGACAGGCACCGTGCTCAGGCCTGGAGTCCCTCCTGGCCCCGATCTCTCTCCCTCTCCACCAACCTATAAACAAGGAAACTCAGCCTCTCCTCCCTCACACACTCCACTTCCCAATCTTTCTAGATCTTTCTACGGCTTTGGAAGGGGTGCCAAGGATAAGGAGATTCTCCTCTAGCACCTCCACCTTCCTCTCTCCTTGGCTTGTGGGTGTTCACACCCTCTCTCACCCCACGGAAAAGCAAGACAAAGCATTGCTATTGCAGAGACTCTGACCTCATCCGAGTAAGTGAAGACAGGTTAGACTCCGAGGCCTGAATTCCCCGCATAAGTTTCAAAAGCAGACCCTCACGGCCCTGTTCTTCCTCACCGTGTTCGCCAGTTTTTGAGCCCAGACTGTGGCAGGACCGACAAGTAAATACTGGTCTGAGACTTGGCAGGGCAGGGCCAGAGCCAGCCATGCGGGTGCCTGGCCTGGGCCACCCACTTCCTGTCTCATCCTTCCCTTCCCCTCTCCACATTTTCTTGCCTTTTTGTTTTCCGTTTCCCACATCTTTGTGCTGTGCCTCCATTCCACCCTGAGGAGGTAGGAGGGAGAATCGTCACCCAATGAATGACCCCTGAGGGTAGCAGGAGTCAGGAAAGGCTCCTGGAGGGGGTGAGGTGAGGGTTGGGTGGCTGGCCATGGGGCAGAGGACACAGTCTATGCTAAGATGCAGTGGGAAACAGGGCCTGTGTGTCACCAGGCACCCGGTGGCATATGAGGGGCCAGCCTATTCCTGCAGAAGCTGGGTACCAGAGCTGAGACTGGGGGGAAATTTGAGAGCAAGCTCCTCTTCCTTCCTACCGCCAAGGGGCAGACCTTCCCTCTACGCCTCACTTGCCATGTAATCCCAAGCAGCTGGCTCCCCTTCTCTGAGGCTCCCCCTCTTGTCTCCAGAGGCGACAGGGATGGGATCTAGAAGAGTGAGTGGATTTACCGCAGCAGTATTTACAAGAGCCAAATTATGGAAGCAACCCAAGTGCCCATCAATAGGTGAACAGATAAAGAAAAATAAATATGTGCAATGGAATATCACTCGGCCATGAACAAGAATGAACTATTGCCATTTGCAATAATGTGGCTGGAATCAGAGAGTATGACTTCAAGTGAAGTTAGTCAGTGTGAGCAAAACAAATACCATACGATTTCACTCATATGTGGACTTTAAAAAAACCAAAGACAAAAAAGACAAAAGCGAGAAACAGATTCTTAACTAAAGACAACTGGTGGTTACGGAGGGGATGGGGGTGGGGATGGAGGACAGCCATAGTCCGTGACGGGAATTAAGGGCACACTTAGCATGATGCACACTGAGTAACGCAGGAATTGCTGAATCGCTATATTTTACACCTGAAACTACTATGACACTGTGGGTTCACTAAAAAAAAAAAAAAAAGAAAAGAAAAAAAAATAAGAGACCAAGGGTATGAAGCACCCAGCATTCAGCAAGATCTCAATAAAGGTTAGTCCCTCTGCAGCAAATGGAACGGTTTGCAACTAAAGACAGGTAGTGAGTTGCCCATTACTTGCAACGTTCAAGTCAGAGCTCCATGACCATTTAATGGAGATGGTGTTACAGGGAGGAAATCGGGCCGGGACTAGGGTGAGGCGAGAGAGACACGCCCTCCCAGCCCTGGGAGCCAGGACAGCAGGCCCCAGACGGCGGGCTATGGGTCCCGACTGGCGGACCGTTCCCCAGCAAGCTGAACACGGGGCTTCCAGCATAGAGAGCCTCGGAAGGCCCAGAGGCCCGTGTGGCTCCTGTGGGTACTCCTTGAACACAGGGAAGAAGGGAAGGCATAGACTCTGAGCCCCACTGGGCCCGTCTCGCACCCCCTCCAATCTTTCTCCTTCCTCACCTCCTTCCCAAGCCTGGATTCCTTCCTTTTCCTCTCCTTTCTCCAGTCCGGCCCTGACTGTATTGGGGCCCAACAGGAAACCTGAGCCCCTCTCCTTTGCCCTTAAACCTCCTTTGGAAGGCAGAGGTGGGGCAGCCTTTTATTCTCTGGCCTGTTTATTGTACGAGGCCATTACCGAAATCTTGGGGAGGCCCAATACCACGAACTGGCAGGAGACCAGCTCTGAGCATCTTAAGAGCCTCCAGCCCATCTAACCTTCGTGAGGCCTTGAACCCCAAATGAGCTCTGTTCGCAAGCCTCTTAAGATAGGGAGCGCACCACCTCCCTCGCGCGGCCTGGTCCACGAAGCCCAGATTTGTCTGTCAAACAGGGTCTACTGCCCTTTCTTAAGTGTGTACTGTGTGTCAGGCCTTTGCCAGGCCCGGGGGTACAGGGACAGAGCATAAAGACATTCCCTCGTGAACCTTACGTTCCAGGGACCAACCAGTCTGCAAATACACGGAGCAACTGTGGGTGCAGATGGTGATGGGCACCATGAAGAAACAGAGGCCGTGTAAAGGGAGTGTGAGGGGCCACTCCAGATGCGATGAGCAAGCCTCTCTGAGGAGGTAACATCTGAGTAGAGGCCTGGATGAAATGAGGGAGTAGGCCAGGAGGGAGGAACAACGTCCTGGCAGAAGGAACAGCAAGTGCAAAGGCCCTGAGGTAGAAGCAAGCTTGGGGTGATGATGCTGAGACAGCAAGGAGGCCAGTGTGGCTGGAGTAAAGGGAGCAAAGAGGGGACAGAGGTCGGGGAGGCAGCCAAGGAGCTGGGATCCAACATAACTTTGTCTGTTGCCTGAGCCAAGGACACGGATTGCCCAGGAAGTGGGCAGGAAAGGGATCTGCACACTGTCCCGTGCAATGCAGACGACAAAGGCACACAACTGAGGAACAGTGACGGGTATACAGCTGCGCCACCACAGGAGAGGACACGGGACAGGGCTTAGGGGACCCCCGGAACGTTCCACCTCTGCCTGCTTGATGAAGGGCACCAGGCAGGGACAGGCCACTCCAGGAAGCCAGGGCTACACCCTGCCTGCCGTTCACCCCTGCTGCTCCCACCGGAGCCTCCTTGATCCTCCTGAGGACTCAGGTCAGCAGGTTTGCGTGTCCTCAGCCAGTCACGGATGCAACTGGGACAGACTGTCCTTTGTGCACTCGGGGCTGCCCGGGCGTGCAAATGGGCGCTGGCTCTTCCTGGAAGAGGACGCCCCTGGCCGCAGCGCCATTGTACCCGGGCAGGGGCCCTCGAGGCGGTCCAGGAAACTAAGGCTCAGAGAGGGGCCGTGTGTCCCAGCGCCCGCCACTGCCAAGGACAGAGTCTGGGGCTCAAGCGCAGGCCCGCCAACCCCGAGCCCACACACCTGGCGGCTCCGGCTGGCTCGGCCCCGACCTGTGGGCGGCACTTGAACCCCGGTCGGGGGGGGCTGTGTGGTGAGCAAGAACAGAAGAGGAGGCAGTGCGAGGCTCCGGAAGGCTCAGCTCTGGCGCTGCCTCTTCCCGGAAGCCCTCCTGACCACCGTTAGCGGCTGGGAGGGCCCGAACCCTGGCATCACTCAGCACAGGGCTGGGCGCAGAGGGGACCGGAGTCAGGGGTTGTCAGCCAGCCAGCCACCACCCCACTGCAGGTCTCCATTCACAGGCTCTCACCCTGCCTCGCTTTCCCTGTCTGCTTTCCAGACACACCACGCTGTTCAGTGCTCCCGTGCATTCGCCCAGGCTGTTCCCTCTGCCAGGAATGTCCTTCCCACTAGCCTTTGCCTCCCAAGCAAACTCCTGCTCCTCTTTCAAAACTCGCCCCGACGTCACCTTCTCAGATGCTTCCCTCCTCTGTGTCACTCACTCCACACACTAGCTCCCAAGCGCACGCACCAAGTGACCCTGAACGTGACCTGGAAGATGCCCACTAAACCAGGCGCTGGGAGGCACCAATTCAGACATCTTGTCATATGAAGGCTTGGGGCACATTCTTATCATTTTGGTAGCTGAAAACCAACCCGGGGGCCTGAGACAGTGGCAGTTTGGGGACAGTCTCCTACTGCTGAGCAACCATCCCCTGTCTAAATGGTCGTGTTGAATATCTAGTTCTCCCTTTTCTGTTTTTCCCCTGCAGTCTGTTTTCAACCTGAAGAGGACATATTGGTTAGGGTTAAAGGCAACATGCTGGGCTTTTTTTTTTTTTTTATGTTTACTTTTGAGAGAGAGAGAAAGAGCGCACGTGCAAGGGGGAGGAGGGGCGGGGGGAGGCACACAGGATTCAAAGCAGGCCCCGCACTGCCAGTGCAAAGCCCGATGCAGGGCTTGAACTCACGAACCATAAGATCATAACCTGAGCCGAAATCAACAGTCAGACACTTAACCGACTGAGCCACCCAGGGACCCCAGTTTGTTTGTTTGTTTGTTTAGAGAGAGAGATTGAGCGAGTCTACGGCCATAGCACCCTGAACGTGCCCGATCTCGTCTGATCTCGGAAGCTAAGAAGGGTCGGGCCTGGTTAGTACTTGGATGGGAGAGAGAGTGATTGAGTGAGAAGGGAACAGGGGCAAAGGAAGAGAAAAAGAATCTCAAGCAGGCCCCACGTGTACTGAGGAGCNGGGGTGGGCCTTTCCAGGCCACAGACTCTCCGTGTGCCACCTCCCAAACTCAGCATGGGCACCACACACCTGGAGCTGGCCTCAGAGACCCCCCCATCCCCGCCTTCAGGGGCGCCTGGGGGCCTCAGTCAGTTAAGCGTCTGACTCTTGGTTTTGGCTCAGATCACGATCTCCTGGTTTGTGAGTTCAAGCCGTGTGTCGGGCTCTGCACTGAGGGGACGGAGGCTGCTTGGGATTCTCTTTCTAGCTCTTTCTCTGTCCCTCCCCTGCTTCTGCTCACTTGCTCTTTCTCTCAAAATAAACATTTAAAAATTTTTTTTTAAAGATCCCCCTTCGGGAGCCCCAAACCTGATTCTAAGGCTCTCCTGCCGCCCTCACACAACCCTCTCCGTGTAGCCACACGGGACATAGGACTCACGGGAACACCGTCCCAGTCAGGCCTGGGGATCACAGGGCACATCCAGGCCTCTGGCTGGCAGGACATGAGGCCAGAGACACTTCCTCTGGCCAGTGCCACCATTCCCAGCTGAGCTGCACCTGTTGCTCAGACAAAGTCCAGTCCTCTGCCTGGCGGTGACCCCTGCCGGGGGCTGACCAGGTCACTCAGGGTGCTTGCGTCACAGCGAGGTGACCGTTGGACAGGGGGTGACTCACAGACACCTCAACCCACTCCCAGCATGCCTCTGTCCATCCCCCGAAGAGACAGGTCTGGCAAGCCCTGCGGATCAGGGATGCCATGCTGAGACAAAGGGACATTATCCTGGGGGGCACTGGGGAGCCACGGTGGACTGGGGACCGAGGAGTTCTGTGCCTGCAGCTGGGAGCTGAATAGTAAGCGGTCGTGCGCTGTATTTGCCCTTGGTGGGATTGGGGAAAGAACCGGGCACGACATAACGTGGGGAGAGGCGGGGCGGGGGGTGCAGAATGGCCCCCAACGTGTGTTCTCTCCACACAGAAACAGCCAGACAGGCCCAGGCTGGGACCGAGAAGGCAGGCGCTCCTGTGCTTTCTTCAGGAAGCCTGAGGGGGCCCGGCCCTGAGAGCAGAGCGCCAGAAAACACCGCTGGTGCTGGTGCTGACCTGGGGCAGGCAGGGGTGAGATTCAGGGAGGCCACCCTGGCTTGGGGGACTCCCGGAGCACGACACAGAGTGAAGGTGGGGGTATCCGGGCAGAGGGGGAGAATGAACTGAGCCCCCTAAGGCTTCAGAGAAACCAGAGCCCCCAGGGTCCCTGCGGGAAGCCCATCTCCACCTGCCTCTCCTGCGCCTAAAAGCGTGTGCAAGATCTGAGAAGTTAATCAGCAGAGGAGTGAGCCCTGCCACGGGCTTACCAAGAACCCCAAGCACCGCCCAGCACTGCTCTCCCTGTCCCTCCACCCGGTGCCATGAGGGCCCCCAAAGCACAGAGCCGGGAGGAGGTCCTGGGAGGGGGGCGCGAGGCCTTCACCCACTCGACTAAGGGCTCCTGCTGGCAGCCCCGCCCCCAAACCAGTCACAGGCCTGGGGGCGGGGGTGGGTGGAGCTCAAGGCCCTTGGCCGGCTCCCTGGTGACAGTCATCGTCTCATGACTCAAGGCCGCCTGGGCTGTGAGGGGGAGGTGGCAGCGCGGCCTCTGACCCCTCTCTGACTTACTCCCAGGCCCCCAGCATAGCCCCACATGGAGCAGNGAATCTGAATCCTGGCTCTGCCAGGTTCTGGCTGTGTGACCTCAGGCAAGTCGCTTAACCTCTCTGTGTGCCTCAAGCCACGCATCTGTAAGATGAAGCTCTTCCCCACTTAGGGTTTTCGGGGGACCCAATGGTCAACTAGGTGCCTGGGGTACAGCAGCTGCTCAATCAGTGTTGTCATCTTCCAGGGGAAGCTTCTGACATACATCCAAGCATGGCAATGCCTTGTTCCAACACCCCCCCCCCAAAAAAACCTCCCCACTGCCTCCAAGGTTCAGTCCATCTACCCTGTCAGGCACTCGAGGCCTGCCTGGCCCACTGCTCAGCATTCAGTCACCTCAGGGGAGCTGGAGACCCTACCTTTCCGGCACCCGAGTCACCTCTCCCCAGATCCTGAGTCTGCTTCGCTCCAAGGGCAGGAGAAAAGCCTCAAAAGTGGGCCTGGCCTCCGACCCTCAATAGCTCTCCCAGAGCCTCTGCCTGTAGAACTAAGGAAGGATCCATCCAAGCAAAGCCTGGCCTGGGGTGTCCACAGCAGTGCAGTTTATAAGAACAGAACGACCCGGATGTGCATCAGTCGGGGACCAAGTGGATAAACCAGAGACTTGACTGCTGTCTGGCTGTAGGTACAGGAACAAAGCAGCTTACAGTCTGCTGGGAGCTGATGGACCCTATTTTCTATAAAAGTGTAGATTAGTGGTTGCCTGGGCAGGGTGTGGACCGGGGGGTAGTTGTAAGTAGACAGAGGGGATGGAAATGTTCCACAGCTAAGTGGTGATGGTCAACACTACTTGGTCAATGTAAAAACTTATTGTACACTTAAAATGGGTAACTCTTACAGCAGGTAAATTATACCTCAATGACGTTTTTAAAAAGTACATCACTGGGGCGCCTGGGTGGCTCAGTCGGTTAAACGTCCGACTTCAGCTCAGGTCATGATCTCACGGTTTGTGGGTTCGAGCCCCGCATCAGGCTCTGTGCTGACAGCTCAAAGCCTGGAGCCTGCTTGGGATTCTGTGTCTCCCTCTCTCTCTGATCCTCCCCTCCTCACGCTGTCTCTCTCTCTCTCTCAGAAATAAATAAAACATTTAAAAAAACTTTTTTAAAAAGTAGATCACTAGTATAGAGACACTCCAAAAAAACCCCATTATATATATATATAGAGAGAGAGAGAGATACAGACAGAAAATGATCCCCCACATAATTAACACAGCTTATCTCTGCGTGAAGGGTTTAAGGGAGATTTTTTTTTTCTCACCTGCACTTTCTAATTTTTCTATAATGCAAAGAGAGAGATTTCTGTGTAACTTGGTGGGGGGGACAGAAAGTTTGCATAAAAGCTGAGAAATCTTCCGCTGTGGTGCGCAAACTTCATGCCCCAACCAGCAAGAGGCTCCAGTCTTTCCCCTTCCTCACAGAACAGAGCTGGTGCCCAACAGCACCCAGCCCCCAGTGGCTGGGAGGGCCTGGCCTTTGGGCCTCAGGACCTAACGCTTCTATACACGAGTCAATGAGAAAGGTCTATGCCAGACCTGTGTTCTGGATACATCTGCCCTGATTCTATTCTTCCAACTCCCCTAGGAAGGTGCTGGGAGCCACACTGGCCTTCGCTGGATGACAGTCACAGCGAGGAAATGGTAGTATTTGCACAGCTCCTGCCATGAGAAATGAAAACAGGTATCTCCTTCTGCTACTACTGGCTCATGTTGGAAATGAGGCTGCTGGTATTGACCAGGCCTCACAATATTCCAGATCAGACCGATATTCCCCACACAGATTGCTCATAAGGAAAGGCATGTCCCTGCCTTTTCCAAAGAGACTTCACATGAAAGCATTGTGGATGATTGTTAAAAGGCTCTTCCTAAGGGCCTTGCAGATCCAAGACTTACATAATAAAGGGGGCTAAGAACATAGAGTTACAGTGGAGTCTGGCCCTGAGACATAGAGCCTAATGTAGAGTTAAGGGAAGATATCTACCCCCCACCCATTTGTTTCTGCTTGGAACATTTTCTGGCCTTGAATATGATTGCTCCCTGTGAAGGAACCTATTGAGGAACTTCTTCTTTGGTGATTATGGAAGCAAAGGTGTCTCCTGAAAGACCTGTTTGACCTCTGCTCACAGAGAAGTAATTTCACCCTTTTATGCTAAAAACATTGTCTGATATGCTAAAGATACCTATCTCACTATTGATGAAGGTTATGCAGAAGTCTTCTACAAATCTATGTTCTGGGAAATTCTTACATATCAAAGAAGTTGGTTATGAGAAATCATTGTCTAAGGCAAATGCCACTTCTCTGCCGTCCCCAAACACTTAATGACAAAATAAAGTTGAGCCCCAGTTAGAGCGGAGATGCAAGCCTGGTGACCGGAAAGACTGTCGGGCCTCTCTCACCCCTCCCTCGCCGACACCATCCATCCTTCAGGGACCCCTGGACCCGGGCTGGAGCCGGTCTCTGACAGGAAGGGAAACATTTGTATCCAGAGTGGGAAACTGAGGCTCAGAGGTTGAGAGAACTTGGGCAGGATGGCAAAGGAAGGTAGTAGTGTCCAGATTCAAGTCCTGGCCCTAAAGCCCAGGTCCTCACCACCTGGTCATGATACCTTTCAGGGTGCATTGGGCCCTGGGCTCATGGAACCGTTAGTTGAGTCAGGCTCAGATCTTCCCAGGGTCTGGGGTTTTGGGATCTATCACTCCAGTGCAGGGGGAAGGGGAAGGCTGCTTTGGAAAAGCCGCACAGTCAGTGTCTCTCCTCCCGGACCCTCCCCTGGCCTGGCCCCCGGCGAAGGGGAGCTGATGAGGCCGCAGGCTGGCAGCCAGCTGCGCTGCAGGAAGACAGGGGCGGGCGGGTGACTTAGACGTGTCTGTTTCGCTCACCCCAGGAGCCACGGGCTCCATGGACATGTCTGTCTAGGTTGTGGGAGGTTTGAGTCCTGTGCTCTTGGCCTCAGGCTCCCCATCCACCAAGTGCAGCCTAGCCAGGGTTGCTGGAACTGCGAAGCCACCATGGAGGGCAGCCTGCCGGGGGCCGTGGGTTGCCCTGCCCACAAGTGGGGCCACAGCCTCCCAACTGGTACCTGCCGCACCGTCCCCAAACCCCTCCTCTGTCAAGCAAACGATGATGCTTTCAAAGATGTGAGTAAACCTCAGCCCTAGCCGGTCCCACATCTGCCCACATCTTCCTCTTATCAACCGTCCCAACCTTCCCTCCTGTGCACTCCTCTCAACTCCTCAAACTCAGGGCCTTCGCCCTGGCCGCGCCCCCGGCTGGGAGAACATCCTTCCCAGGTGGGCCCAGGGCTGACTCTCAGTCTCAGCTCACCAGTCCGCTCAAGGAGGTCTCACCCCACCCCTGCTCCACCCCAACGTGCGACTAAATATCCGTTTGCGGATTTTCTGGCGGATTTCCGTGCTCCCAAGAAGAGGAGGCGCCCAGGTCGGTCTGTGAACCCCCAGTGCCCAGGAAACGGCCTGGCATTCAGTAGACGGTCAATACATTTTTGCAGAAGCTATGCCCATCTTGGTCTAGGAGAACCGGACGGGGGCGGGGTGGGGAGGGAGAGGGAGGAGAGACCGGAGGAAGCGCCGCGCGCATGCGCGGAAGCTCAGCGCCGAGCTGAACTCTCAGGCCGGAGGGAATGACCGCGAGTAACCTCGCGTTGACGTCAGGGCCGGAGCAGGGGCGGGGCCTCGGCGACGCCCAGGTCCCAAGCTCTCGCCGCGGCCGCTACCGGGCTGAGGACTCACTGGTCGCGCGGCGCGGGGCCCGGGACGCCGAGGCGCACGTGCCCGGCCCTGAGCCTCCAAGGGACCCGGCGAGGCGTGGCCCGAGACGCCAGGGCGGGCACAGGGAGGCTCAGAGCGGTCTGGACAAGGAGGCCCACAGCGCGCGGCCCAGAGACGTGGGGAAGCCCCACGCACGCAGTACAGAGCCGGCGCCCCGCGCCGACCGGGGAGACAAAGGCCGGTCGCTGCCTACGCTCCCGGCTCCCGCGGAGCCCAGGGGGCCCTTGACGTACCTTCGATATCGGTCAGCAGCGCCGCGTCCAGCTCGCAAGGCTCGGCCAGCGCCTCCTCCAAGGCCGCTTCGCTGAACGGCAGCTCATCCATGGCGCAGTTGCCTCCTCCTGGAGGCCCTCCGGGCCCGCCGCCGCGTACGGACTTTCGCAGGGAGCGCCGCGTTCGCCGGCCCCGACTCGCTGCCGCCGCTGCGCGCGCTGGCGTCGTGTCCTGGCCCCGGTGGCGGCCGGACGCCCGCGAAAAGTTCCTCGGAAACTGGGTTCCCCCGCTGTGGCTCCGCAGGGAGGGCGGGGCGGAGGCGGGGCCCTGTCGGTAGGCCCCGCCCTCCCGGCTAGACGGCCCCACCCCACCTGGAGGGGGCGGGGACCAGACTACCGGGTCAACCTCGCAAACGTACCTCCAGCCGGACCCTCCATCAGTGTGCCCTCCTGTCATTGATCTTATCCAGGATCTGGCCCTCTGGCCCGTTGCTGCAGGAACGCTCGGGCAGGCAATGGGCCTTTCCTGGGCCTCAGTTTCTCCAAAACCAAGCAAGGGGTCTGGGTGGAAACTCTAGGACAGGGCCTGTCCCAAAGGTCTCTGGACTTAGGGCTGGACGGGTGTGGGGTCTGGACAAATCTCACTTCCTAGATTTGGCTCTTTAGAACAAGACAGATCTGTCCAAGATAGAGCTCTAAAGACTCGCTGTGAGCTCTCCAGCCAACTCTGTGCTTTAGTTTCATCAGCTGTAGCTGAGCTTCGTCCTGCTTCTCCATAGGCTGGCTGGGATGTTAGTGAGTACATGATGTGGGGGGAGGGGGGCTGGGCCTGTGAGATCAGCCTGCAACCTCCCCCCCCCCCCAGTTTCCTTTCTATTANTAGCCCAAAGCGAGCCTGGAAGAGACTTGAATTTCCCTTCGTGACTTAGGTTCCCTCCCAGATCCAGCTGTGGTGACAGTACACGGATTTGGGAGCCAGTGGACCCAGTGCAGGCCCTGGAGGTGGGCTGGCCTCAGGAACCAGGAGGAACACAGGAAGACCCAGAGTTCTAACTGTCCAAGCACTCAGCTACCCAGGGACAGCAACAGGGTTGGGCCCCAGGCCTATCTGACTCCAAACTTGGAGCTTCCCTCTGGGGGCAGCCAGGATGGGGACACAGGGAAGAGGTGGACTGTGCTTTAGACTTGAGCCCAGTTGCCCTGGATAATGACAGGCTGGGTCTGGGTCAGAGGAGGCAGCCTGGCTAGGAAAATGGCTGGAGACCAAACCCTCAGCCCTGTGGACTGGGGACAGAACTAAGTGGCAGGGGAGGGACCCATGGAGATGGATTGAGATAAAGTCGAACATTTGAGTATCTGAAACTGGAAAGGCAGTGAGCTGCCTGTCCCTGGAAGTATGCAACTGGAGGGTAGCCAAGAAGACCCATCTGAGGTCTGGACCCCCAGTCTCTCCTAGCCCCTGACCTCAGTGAGTCATGCCAGCCCAAATACTGTCTTGCTCAGGCTCCAGATATAGCTTGTCTGGCCACACCTTCTGGGGGAGTAAAATTAGTGGTGTGCTTTAGAAGGGGGGTGCCTTGGCCAGGAGAGACTTGGAGGCCCCAGTCCCAAGGGCTCAGCCTGTACACGCAGCTCTCTTTATGTCCCTCCCAGAAGTGGCTGCTAAGAGTGGCCAGGAGCCATGGGGGGCTGGAAGNTCTCCAAGCCACATCTTCCCCCAAAGTGGCCCTGCTCTGGGATCCACCCAAGGATCCAGATGAACTTCTGCCGGGGAGCATAGAGGGATCTGGCTTCTCCCCGGCCATCTTTCATCCTGCCCCCCGACCCCAGGCCCCACCACCCCAAGCAGGAGCCAACGACCCAGGAGGCCTTGGGAAACTGGTGACGAACCTGAAAATTCTAACAGCCCTTCCCAGGAAGAGGGGTGGGGAGAAGAGCGGGTACTGAGTGGAGCCTACTTCAGCGGGTACTGAGTAAAGACCACTTTACCCAGGGACGCCAGGATGGTTCAGGTCATGATCTCACGGTTCGTGAGTTCAAGCCCCGAGTCAGGCTCTGCTGACAGCTCAGCCTGGAGCCTGCTTTGGATTCTGCGTCTCCCTCTCTCTCTGCCCATCCCCAGCTCATGCTCGCTCTTTCTCTCTCAAAAATAAATAAACATTAAAAAAAAACCCACAACCTTTTCCAGAGTCAGGATGCTGGCCTGGCTTCTCACCTGCTTGCTTAGTGACCCGGAATCAGGTCCACTTTTCTGAGTCGCAGCTGTTGGATTGTGAAATGAGAATAGCCCTTCCTGCAGTCACCCAGCAGAGGCAGGTGGGGTGGGCTGGAGTCATCAGCACAGCACACCTGCCTCACCGTTCTCTGACTCACCATTCTGTACGTGGATTTACCCTATATGTAAAGAGCTCGAGTCACTAAATATGCATGCCTCACTAAATATGCATGCCATAACTGCAGGAGTTCGGAGAAAGAGGGAAAGGCAAGGTCAGCAGGAGACCTGCCGCCCAGGCTAGAAAAGCCAATTGAAATTGAAGCCCCTGCCATGGGGCATTGTTGGGGTGGGGGGTGCTTTAAATCTTCTCAACTAAAAAGACAAAACTTTCCCTTACAGCCTTACATTACCAACGGCAATTCTCAAGGTGAGAGTGAAGAAAGACACATGGGGGTGGCATTTCTTCAGGGAAACCTCTCCGTGGCTCCTCTCCCTAAAGAGCCTGAGCCCCCCAAACAAGCCCCTCAGACTCCTCTTGGCTGGGGTGACCCGAACTCACACAAGGAAGGAGTGTACCAGGGCACGGAGGGGCACAAGCCGTGGTGGTGGGTGCCCCTGTCCTGGTGTGCCTGGGAGGGGGCAGGGTCCCAGACTGGCCGACAGTGACGCTGGCACGCTGTGTCGGCACTGGCAACAATCTATGAAGGCTTACCAGTGTTAAGGCATGTTTTCCTCCCATCAATCCCAGGAGGATCGGGCTGATGTACCCATTTTACAGATGAGAACACCGAGGCACTGGGAGGTAAAGCGACTTGCCCACGGCCTCGCAGCGCTGTTGTCCCTGATTTTCTCAGGGTCTGGGCAGCCCGAGGAGCGGTGGCTGGCTCCTCACCCGGTGCAGGGCAGCGGCCAGAGACCCAGGGGAGTTGGGGCGCCGAGCCAGACCAGTCCCGCCCCCACGGGCCGGAGTGCAGCCAATGGGCGCCAGGCGCCGAGTGGGGTGACGCGGCGTCAGCGCGAAACTCCCGGGAGCCGGGCCCTGGGTCACATGCACCGCGCCCGTTTGAC
>NW_027533258.1:1218186-1233060 GCF_008692635.1 Crocuta crocuta
GGTGCAGGCTGGCAGGTGCTGGGCCCTTGGGACCAGTTGGGCCTGCTTTTTCGGCCCCCCGGCCTCCAGGCCAGACACCTGGCTGGGACTGCCGCCAGGTGTGCGTCCTGACACGGGGTGGGGCTGCCTGGGCCGGCCCCGCCCCCTGCCCTGGGCCGCTGTGGTCCCGGGGCGCTCCGGGCTGGGAGGCACGCCCGGCTCCCAGAGGCTGCGTCACCCAGCCGGGTCCCTGCCCGATCTCGGCTTTGCCAACTCTGGAATAGGGTACAACCCCCTCTTGGAGGCTGACAGACAGACATCTGTGGGGCAGGTGTCCAGCACGGGCAGGGGCTTCGTCAGGGCTACCCGTCTTGGCGGAGCTCAGGGGTGGGTAGAGGGGCAGGCACTGGCGTCACCGGGGCTGCTGGCCCTGTGCGACCCTGGGCATTGCCTAGGAGAATACGGAGACCCCTCCCCACTCCGAGTCCCCTGCATCCCTGCCTGTGCCCCTTTGTCTTTCATTTCTGCAGTAGCTAAACCAGGACCCGCGCAGACTATGGGGGCCAAGCAGCACAGGGCCAGCCTGGAGCCTCTTGCCGCCCCGCCCCTGACTCCATCTGGATGTAATGGAACCAAGATGGCGTTGACATGGATGATTCTGGTCCTAGATGACCCCGTGTTCTCATGCCATGCTGGCCTCTGCTATGCGCCGGGCAAATTATTTCTAGCCCTCTCTGAGCTTCTTTGGGTCAGCTTTGCCCAAAGATGCTCACTCATGGAGGTCACCTCCGGGTTGGTCAATGAGTCACTCAACAGACACTCCCCCAGAGATCCGGTAGAACCACCAATGGTGCTGCATGAGGGGTGAAGCTGACAGAAATGAAGACTGAGCGGGGGACATTTGTCCCCTGGGTGCTAACAGGCTATTTGGGGTGAGGCCAGGTTTGGACTCAGAGGGAGCCACAGAATGGGGTGGGTTGAATTGGTAGCAGGAAGAGTCCACGGGGACCCCAAGACATCATCATTTGACCTCCACAGGCCAAATCCAATCCTACATGGGTTCTAATTTTGAATTAATTATCAAATGTGGAAGGTTCCGGGGCACCTGGGTGGCTCAGTTGGTTAAGCGTCCAGCTTCGACTCAGGTCATGACCCCCGCGTCCAGCTCAGAGCCTGGAGCCTGCTTTGGATTCTGTGTCTTCCTCTCTCTGACCCTCCCCTGCTCTCTCTCTCTCAGAAATGAATAAAACTTTTAAAAAAATGTGTAAGGTTCCACTTAAAGGCTGAATTTCTGGCTTTTCTTGAAAAATGAAAATTTTGAGTAACCCTGGCCTCAACAACTGGGTGCCCTGTAGCCAGTCTGTGACTCCCCCACCCCCCGCCACAGTCCCTATCAGTCCCCAGGAATCACATCTGGGCCACTTCGCTCATAAATGAGTGTAATGAAAAGGCCCCTGAAGGCAATGGGTTTACGATCCATCCACGATCCCGATTTATAGATCGGGGGAGAAACGTACCAGAGAGGACAAGGGGCTTGTTCGGGGACCCACAGCGAAGCCTGCAACCCCTGAGAGTGGGCTTGGGGGCGGGGAGGAGATGGCACCAGGCAGAGGAGTCCACTGGGTTTCCAGAAACATCCTACTGACCCCCTAGTGCCGGAGGCAGAGGTTTTGCTTGCTGGGATGCCCAGGGCCCGGGCTTGGAGGCCCTGAGCAGACTCCCCAGAGGGCCACCCAGCAAGAATGGGCAGGGGCTCCTCTGAAATAAAGTGGAATTTCCGGGTGGCTCACGCCTACTCAAGTCCTCTTGTTCTGCCCGCCCCTGGTCCCGCGGAACCCCGAGGAGACTCTTTTTCTTGGAAAGGAGATGGTTGGGAAAACACTCTCCTCCTCAGGTGCTTTAGTGTGTAACTAGCGAGCAGGGGGGCCGAGCACGGGCCGTGAGAGGACCTACCCGACGGGGCCCTCTCCAGATCTCTGGGGAGGAAGGGCACCTAGAGCTGGAAAGCAGCTCCTCTCAGGCTCCAATGAAGGGAGACAACCAAAGGTTGAAGAAGAATCCAGAAGCTTGTCTCTGTCCAAGTCTCCACGCCCCAGTGTGTCACTCCTATCTCTGGGCCTCTCCACCCACGCTGCAATGACCATTTAATGCTTCCTCAGTTTTCCTTTTTTTTTTTTTAAGGTGTTATTTTTAAGTAATCTCCACACCCACCATGGGGTTCAAACTTACAATGCGTAGTGCTCTACGACTAAGCCAGCCAGGTGCTCTGCCTCCTCAGATTTCATCCCCACTCTGCTAAGAGCCTGGGTTCTCAGGGTGGGTTCTGGGATTTTCCTCGAACTATTGATAAAGAAGTGCCTTCCCTCTGCTAGTGGAAAGTCAGCCTGGAGCTGCAGGCACCCTTGAGTTAACCACATGGAAGGGCCAACCCAGAGAATGCAGAGCCAAGACATAGGGAGAGACAGATTCCTAACCAAAGCCGTAAGCACCTGGATCCAGCTATGCCTGAAGCTGTCCGAATGTTTTTGTACGTAATTCAACAAATTCCTCTTTCTGATTAAATCAAATGTCTTTCTACCATGAGAAAAATTCCAATATGGCATGTCTAACAGAGGAGTTTGGGCCACAAACCTTTATCTTGAACAAAGAGGCCTCAACACTGCTTAACTTTACTTCTCCATTTCCCAGACGTCTTTCTCCATAGAACCCCTCCTTTTTAGGAACAGTTGCTAATGTCCTGGGGAAATGCATCTTGGCAAGTCTCTGCCAGGGATCTTGAGGTCTCTCCCAGGAGGCTGGTCAGTTAGATCAGAGTTGCCTGACCGCTCTCCCCCTCCCCTGTGGCTGGCCTGCCCCGTGCAACCTCACGCAGCAGCTCAGTTACTCTGGGCCTTGGCTGCTCCCCCAGAACCTCCCCGCCCTGCAAGGCCTGGAAGAGGGCTCTGGGGCTTCCTGGCTACAGAACATCCTGGATTCTGGGAACCGAACCAGGCTGGGAGCTCCCTGAGGGTGGGACGCAAGCAGCCCCTCCCCTCTGGCACTAACCTGGTACATAGCAACTCTCAGGAACATGCGCTGCCTGGGTGTCCTGGCACGTCCACGGTGGTATGTCAGGGCCAAGCCACTGTCTATGGGGCGGGAACAGAGCTCAGGCCTCTTTTGGCTCTCATAGT
Source organism: Crocuta crocuta (assembly GCF_008692635.1). Taxonomy (NCBI): domain Eukaryota; kingdom Metazoa; phylum Chordata; class Mammalia; order Carnivora; family Hyaenidae; genus Crocuta; species Crocuta crocuta. The sequence goes on from NW_027533258.1 coordinate 1,221,339, forward strand.
GCCTCGTACAGGACTGGGGGCAGAGAATGGGCTCAGGATCCACGGCTTCTACTCACGGGCCCTGGGGACGGGGGTCTCCCACCCTTCCAAGGCCCACTCCACCCCCATCTCCCGGTGTGAGAGCCCCGGTCTCATTCTCACTGGCCAGAAACCGGCAGAGCCTCCCCAGAGCTCCCCAGAGCCCATCGAAGCAAGTGGGAGCTGGGTGCTGCCGCTTCCGGCCTGGGCTGATGACGGTCTCATTGTGGGTCCCAGTCGGGTCCTGCCTGCCCCATAGCAATAGGCAGGGCAGCGCCCCCTCCACCCCCTCAAGCTACCCACCGACAGGGCTGGTGTTTGAGGTGGGCGGGATGGCCACACCTGCCTCCCACCAAAGCCCGAGGTGTGAGCTGGGCAAACCCAGGCAGGTGCGTGGGTCTTCCCAGTTCGGTCTTTTCAGCTGAACACAACCTGCGATTCTTCCAGGTTCACCTGGGGGCTTGATAAGCCAACCCCACTTCGATCCTCAAACCCCATGAGGTGTAGGGATTAAAGGGCTCCAGTCTCCTCTGGGCCACTCAGAGGAGATGCAGGCCCCGTGTGGCTCCCACAACGTGCCCCCGAAGGACCCCTGCGCATCTAGGCCCACTGAGGCCTGCTTCCTGGAGGCCCGCTTCCTGGAGGCCCGTGGCCTGGCAACAAGCACCCAGAGTGGCCAGTTCTCGGGACAGGACCGAGGCCTTTTAAAAAGAGAGAGCGCTGGGGTGTGTGGGGGGTGTGTGTGGGTACTTTTTGGGGATGAAAATGCGCAGAAATTGATCATGGTGATGGCTGCACAACTCCACGAATAGACTGAAAACTACCTGATGGTATACTGTAAATGGGTGCATTGTATGCTATGTGAATCATATCTCAATAAAGCTGTTTTTAGAAGGGGTAGTGGCTCTTGGAGCGGCAGCCCGAATAAATGCCTCGCACAAGCCATGCAGATGATTTGGTGGACGCCTGCCCACCTTCAGGGAGCCCAGCTGAGTGGGGTTGTGGAGGGGGCTCTGCCCTGTTTGCCCCGGACAGGGCTGAGGGCCTCCCCCACATGCCCAGGACCCAGGATGAGATGCAGGAATAACCACAGGTCCTGGCAGAGCTCACAGGCAGGCCATGGGTGGGCTCCAGCCGCTGCAAACACCCCCAGACCAGGCTGTGCCCCGAGGTAGCCGAATGGGGCCGGGCATGGGGGGTTTTCCCCTAGCCCAGACTCCCCTGGCCGGCCAGGGCACCGCTCAGGCAGCCTGGGCATGGCTGAGGGGGAGGGGAGCCAGCCTCCGGAGTGGCTTCCTCCAGCAGGGCCCCCGGGCAGCCCCTGCTTAGAGAAAGTAGGGGCCCTTGGGTGCCTGGGTGGTTCGGTTGGTTACGTGTCTGACTCTTGGTTTCAGCTCAGGTCACGATCTCACAGTTTGTGAGTTCGAGCCCCATATCGGGCTCTGCACGGACAGTGCAGTGTGGAGCCTGCTTGGGATTCTCTCTATCTCTCTGCTCCTCCCGCTCTCCCTCCCTGCCCCCTCTCAAAAATAATGAAGAAGCTCTGCACGGACAGTGCAGTGTGGAGCCTGCTTGGGATTCTATCTCTCTGCTCCTCCCGCTCTCCCTCCCTGCCCCCTCTCAAAAATAATAAAAAAAAAAAAAAAAAGAAGCAGCAACAGGTGCCCAGAAGTGGCAGGCCCTTTGGACGGTCACAGCTGACTCCACAGAGATCACAGAGGAACAGTTTGTTCATTTATTTATTGTGGAGTATTTTACATGCAAGAACCCAAACTAGAGAGACAACATCTGGAAGGAGAGCCGGTGGGTGGATGGACGCGCTGAGCCTCGAGTGCACTGACCCGCCCCTCCATCGCCACCGGCTCTGCCCGCAGAAACGCACAACAGTGACGGAACATCAGACTTCTAGGACGATTGGACAATAAACCCAACACATCTCTCTTTCAATAGCCCCCAACAATCCTGAGACCCTCGCAAATTAAGTGCAAACTTTAGGAAATAAATACCCATCCCCCTTTCTCCAGGAGAGCTCGGAGACTTCAGACACGTGAGCAGGAGTGTAATCGCAGGGCTGGCGGCGGGCGGCCGCAGGGGAAGCCTCGCCTGGACCCCCATGGACAGGAAGGGCCGGAGACGGCACTGGGAGAGGCGGGCACTGCAAGGGGCATCTTCTGGGTGCCCGCACACACTCAGCCACGGTGGCAAGGCTGGCTGGTCCCCACGGGGGTGGACAGGCCCAGGGGCCCAGGAGGAGAGGCTTGTGGCGGGCCGGCGGGGGCCAGGCTGAGAACACGCTGCTCCTGCTTGGTGCTCCTCCCCAGCTAGCCCACAGTCCTCCTCAGCCGTCCAGAAGGCTGGGCCCGACGGGAGTTAGAAACGTGTGTAGTGTATGTGGAGACAAAGTGGGGGTGGCGCAGGAAGGACGAGGAGCAGCAGGAATGTAGGTGGCAGAGCAGCTATCTGCCCCATGAAGCTGGAGGGGTCCAGGTGCCTGCCGCCACCGGGCTGTCTATCCAGAGCCCTGGCCACCACTCTCCCAGTCGGGGGGCCTTGAGGGACAGTGCAGGCCCCATACCTCCCCAGGCCCCCTTGCTCTGGATCGCAGGGGAAGGAAGGGAAGGGCAGTGAGCCAAGGCAGATGGCACGGTCACTCACGCGGATGGGGCTGACAAACAGCAAGACAGGACAGACAGCGGACTGAATCACCCTTCCCTCCGGCCCCAGCCAGCATCAAGCCCGTTCGGCTCAGAAACCCCTTGTCCCGTGCAAGCTGATAAGCAGGCAGGTCACCCCTCGGCCTGGCCCCAGTTGGCCTGCTGGGTCCCTGGGAGGGGGGAATCCCAGGCAGGGACTGCTCTGGGGCAGGCTGGCCACAAGCCCACCAGTGCCCCGGGTCACCACTGCCCACTGGCCACAAAGGTAGGCGGGAAGAAATGGTTAGTTTTCTCATCTCCGCACACAATGAACACAGAAAAGGTTAAACACATCCCCAAGAAAATATTTTGACAAAATAAATATTTTTAACCTATAATCAGGTATAATTAGTGCTTATAAGGAATCCCAGCAATAATTTAGTGTAATTAAGTACATACTGTATCTGTGATTTCTAACACTTGTGGAGCGGCTGGTGGCTCGTGAGGGTCTCACTCCTGGGGGACAGGCACTGGCCAGCTGTCCTGCCAGAGCGCGGCTCCCTTCCCCAAGCAGGCGGCCAGGGAGCTGGGCTCCCCGGGTGGAAAGGAGCCAAGAGCTGAGTGGCCTGGGGTGCCTGTGGCCTCGGGACAGGAAGAGCTGAGCAGCACCCCCTTAAGGCCACCTGGGCCCCTACTCAGCTTTTTGTGCAGGCCTCAAGCATGTGTCACCTCAGCCTCAGGGTAGGGCCAGGCTGCCTCCAGATAGGACTGGTGAACAGGAGGGGCAGCCGCGGGCCCGGAAGGCAGGGCCTCTTCCCTGTGTGAGCCAACACCTCCCGGCCACAGGCGCCACCACCATGCGCTGCCCAGGGGCGGCCCGGCCTCTCCAAGCCCTGCCTGGAGTTGGGGGGCAGCTCTGGGCCACAGGTACTGAGAGCAGCTGTGCGGGGGTCTCCCCAGACAGACACAGGCCTCGGCTTCACTCTCTGCCGGGGGCCTCCTCTCCCCTCAGACCCTTCAGGCTCCCGCTCTTGGGGGCACGTCCCCTCCCACAAGGCCGGGAGGCTGGCTCTTCCCTCCGAGGACGCGGGGCTCGGCTGCTGCGGGACAGGCCCCCGGCCCCTCAGGACAGGCGCTCCCGGCTGCTGGGGGTACGAGCTGGGTACAACTAGACCATCCCAGCCACCTTGGACAGCTGACTTCAGATATCCTAATGTCCAAGCAGGGACATTAGGGGGCTCTGGCCGTGAGCAATGTTGAGAAGAGAGGAGCCGGTGGGCGGAGGGGCTGGGTTGGGGGGACAGTAGAGTGAGGCACCGGCTGCCAGGGAGGGCGGGGCTGGAGTCAGGCTGGCTGAGCTCTGAGGGGGAGCTTCCTGCATGTCCTTGGAGGTGTCAGAATGTGACCCCCCCCCCCAGCCGGTCCTGCCAGGAGGGCCCTCAACCAGACCCCGGACCTCCCCTCTGGAAGAGGCTGGGGGGAGCCACAGGGCTCGGGGTTCTGGGCTGGGGTGCGCCTCGCTCTCCACCAGAGGTGCCGGACCCAGGCCTGAATGCTTCTTCCAGAGCCTGAGGCCCTGGTGTCGGCCGGCGTCAAGCCCAGCTCTCCTCCCTGCTCCGCCTGCCAGGGCTGACCACGCCACAGCTCAGGAACACGTCTGGCCCGGGTACCCGGGTGGCGCCTTCTGGAATACTGACCCGGGCCCCAGCAACTCACGGGCTGGTTCGGAGCAGCTGCTGCAGCATTTTTCTTCTTCTGGGCAACCATAGTGCAGAGGTGGGGTGGGCTGGACCCCGGACGGTGTCAAGGCTGAGCGCCTTGTCTGCGGCCAGGAGACACGCGGTGACGGGAGCAGGTGTCCTCAAGCCCTAGCTCTCAGCCCCAGGCTGCTGGCCTTCTAGGTTGGTTTGGAGAGAGGGTACAAATCAGTGGCGAGGGGGGTTCGGGGCGGGGGGAGGGTAGGCTGCTGGGACATTCTGTGGAGGAAGCGGAGACCCACGCCAACGGGCAGTGCAGGGACCTTAGGGTCACTCCAGCCCCTTATTGTTGCATCCCCAAACATGGCGCAGAGCCACGTGCTGCTGGGCCCCGGAGGTAGAGGCGCAGAGGCTGCCACAGGCCAGGCCACAGCCCCGAGCGTGGCGCGTTCACAAGCCCACCGAGCTTTCCCAAGTGAGCCAGAGCGACTCCTCCCCACGCAGGTCCCTCCACGGACGGGGACACGGAGCGGCCTAGTGTACGGTGGCGGCTCTCTGCAGGAGCTAACCCGTGCGCCTCGTGACCAGCATCCATGGGTCACATGCTGTCTCCGCAATCGCCTTTGGCTCTCCCTCCGCACACCAGGAACCTGTGGGTCCCAGGCTCAGCTGCTGAGGGCAGGGGCCCGGGCTAGCAGCTGTGTGATGGAGGGAGGGTCAAAAAGCTGAGAGGCCTCACACAGGGCACCCACAGAGCCCTCTAAAGTGCCGAGCACGCCAAGTGCCACAAGGTGACACGCGTCAGGGAGCAGCATTCCAGGGAGTGAGGCCAAGCCCACAGGTGCAGACAAACCCTTTGTGGAACAGGGGCATGGGAGGGTAGGCCGGCCCAAGGGGACCCACTGAGCCAGGCAGGGGCAGGACCCGAGGGGAAGGGGCTGGGGTCTGACCCCCTTCTCTGTGGGCGGAAATCGGAGGAAGGCAGGCCAGGTGTCTCCTCAGGAAATGGTCCCACGGGGACTGCCCTGCCTGGGGCTGGGTCCGATGCCTGTTCTTCCCAGGAGGACACATGGGTAGAGAGAGCCTGTGGGCCAGAGGGGCAGGGGCGGAGGATGAGAGCCTCTGGCTGCAGCGACGCTGTCCCACCACCCGGAGAGAACAAGGTGGCCAAAGCTGGTCCTGACTAGTGGAGGCCTGGGAGCAAACACAGTGGCGTACCCGTGGAGACACAGCAGCACAGGACCGAGGGGGGATGGGGGATGGGAGGAACGGCCAGTGCCTAGTGTGGACCGGGGGAACAGGTGACCTGCCGTCTGGGGAGCCGAGCCACAGAACGGCTCACAGGGCGAAGAGGGCATCCTCTGACCGCTCAGACTTCTTCCGGCCGGAGGTGTTTGAGGCTGGGGCCGGGGCCTCCCCTGGGGGCGAGGGGAGGTTGGGAACCATTTCAGCAGCTTTGGCTCTTTCTTCGAGGAATTTATCAAACTCTGCAATACAAAACCCAGGGCAAGGGGCAGGATTGGTAGGAGGCCAGGCCCAGACCACAACCCCCCTGCTCCCCTCCGAGCCCCATTCACTGTCCCTCCCCCCACCCCTCAGCACACTAGCCCGGGGTTGCCTGCAGGGAAGGAGGCAGGGAGTGGCAGGGTAGCAACCAGCAGAGCCAGGGGTGCTTCTGGGCCGTCTGCTGCCCGGAGACCCAGCCTTGACTTCCCCTCTCTGCCCCCCTCTGTCCGATCAGCACTGGGGGCAGGGCAGGGAAAGCTGGAGGGGCAAGTCTCCACTTGAACCTGGCAGAGACCATCCCCTGACCCTACTCTCATCCTCCAAGCAAGGTTCTGCCAGTGGAGGGGGTCTGATCGGATGGTCAGCAGAGCAGGGAGGGGGCAGTGCAGAGGGGAGAGTGGAAGGGAGTGGGGAAGACAGGAGGAGCAGGGGAGAGGAGAGAGATGGGAGGGTTGGAGGACCATGATGGGAACTTCCCTACTCGACCCATCATCCACTGCCCCCCCCCCCCGAAGTGGGGTCACAGGACACCCAGGCCCGACAAGCTCCCTGTGTGCCCTGTGGACTGCGTGGCATTCTTGCCTCTCTGCTGGATGGAGAATTCAGGGGTGGGGACAGACTGGGTGGGACTGCAGGTCTGGGGGACACGCTGACCTAGGATGGCAACCTGGACCTACTACCCACTAGCTCTGTGACCTTCTTAAAGTCACGTGTTCTGGCACGTCTCTCATCAGCGTGGGGCCTGGCTGGGACACAGCAGAGAAGCCCCTGGCCTAGGAGGCCAGGTCAAGCAAGGATGGGTCCCAGGAGACGTGCTAGCAGCACAGGCTCCCAGGCGGTGGGGGTGCCGGCCCGTGTGCACCCAAGAGCCTGGGCCAGGGGTAGCAGATCGAGGGTGGGGAGCTGTCAAGGTGCTGGCCTGGTCATACCTTCACTTGTGACGCCCTCTTCCAGGTCATCGCCCTTCTGTGGGAGGAGCAGAGAGAGCAGCATTAGGGCCCAGCGTGGGCCAAACCCCCCATTTCCCGAGCCCAGAGTTCTGTGAGAGTAAAGTACTGCTTGTCTTACTGGGGGCACAAAAACTGTTTTCTAAAAAGCAAAAGCAAAACCACTCCAAACTGAGTAGTTCTAGGCTTTGAGCCTCCAGAAAGCCAGAAAGAAAAATCCAAAAAAAGGCACAGGCTGGTTCTCTGGGTTGGAGCTACGTGCAGGACCGCAGCCGGCCTCTGGCTACCCAGCGACCCTCTCCCAGTGGGAGCCCACTGTCCACGCCAACAGCTGGGTACTGCATGAGGCCTGGAAGGGACAGAGCCACGAAGCCCAGGGCACGGGGCCCAACACCAGGCAGTATTTGGCAGCAGAGCGCTGTCCGGCCAGAAGCCACGTCCCATGGCCTCCTGTGGCCCAGATTCCGTCACCTGCTGCCGCTTCCTGAGAAGCCACGGGAGCTCTCTCTGACTGCTCTTGACAATGACAGTGGATAGGACTTGACTTCATTTGCAGAACGCAGTGGTCGCTGGGAACTTACTGCACGGTGACAGGGAAGGGAACTGCACGGGGAAGTGGACGAGGCCTTGGGCTCAGCCAGGAGACCTGGCTTCCTTTCTAGCCCTGCCACTGGCCTGCTGCTCAGCCTCGCCAGACAGATCCCTCTCCCTTTCTGAACCTTGGGCCCGCCCCCCCCACCCCCGACGTTAGGTGAGGGCCTTGGTCCTTCCTGCTTTGCCTCTGTGACAGGAGCTATTTCTTTTCCAGGCATTCCCTTGGGAAGATATAATGGGGCGTTTCGTCCTCCCCTGGCATGGCGCCTGGGGGTCTAACTCACTGGGCAATGGGTGTCTTCGTAAAGCCTGGCCTTGTGGGGAGGTGGCCCAGAGCAGTGGGACGCCCTAGCCTAGTACAGGAGGGGCCAAGTCAGCAGCCTACCACCAGCCAGGCCAATCCTGTGGTAAAAAACGCTCTGCTCTGGGGACAGGGTCCCCTGAAGAGGTGGCAGCTAGGAGCAAGAGATGAGGTGGCTCTAGGACTAAGGGAGAATATGCCCAGCCCATGACCTTGGGAGAGCCACTTCTCCTCCCAGAGTGCATTTGTCTGTCAGCCCCCCTGGCCAACCACCCCCGCTCTGCCTCCCACACAGCTGCCTGAGAGTGAAAGTGCTTTGTGAGCAGCAGAGGGAGGGACCAGCCACTGCCTTGGGACCTGCTGCCATTTGCAGCGGCACTGTGTCCTCACCTTCCTGCCCTAGCTCTGCGGACAGAGACAACAGTCCCCAGGGCAAGGGTGCTGCTTTTAAATCCGAGATACCAGACGATACTGGGGAAATGGGATGACAAAAAGTAAAAGCAAAAACAAAAACAAAAAACAAGAACAAAAAAACAAACAAAAAAACCCCCAAAAAACTAAAAACCACCACTCGGCTCATCTCTGTATACAGTTTACAGTGAAAAAGAAAAGATAAAAATAAAAATAAAACCCATAAAATCCCCCAAAACCCAAACAAAAACCCCAAAGCAAAGGAACCCAGGCGCACACACACTAGAGCCAGAAGAGTAACCGGACGCAAGTCCCGGAGCCGCCAGAGCCCCGCCGGCCGAGGCCCCGGGGCTGTGCCCCGAGCAGGTGCTCTGCGCCCCGGTAGGCGTCCCTCCTCTGCACCCCACAGGGGAGCGGGCCCTGGCCCCCGGCCTGTCCTCAGAAGCGCCTCTGCCTCGCCACGCCCCACACACGTAAGAGAAAAGTCAAGTCTCACCAGGTCCGTCCTGAGCCACACCTCAATGTCGTCCATGACAGAGGGCTGCGCAACGGGGATCTATGGAGGCGGCAAGCAGCGGGCCAGGCAGCCCCACAGCCAGGCGAGGGGAGACAGAACACCGAACAAAGTAAATCATCAAAAGCAACCCCCAAATGAAACCAAAACGTACAAAGAGCAAAAAAACACGTTGGCACAGCAGGCGCGGGTGACACGAGGCAGCCACATATGAAATGGCAGGTGAAGGAAGCAATGAGGTGGGCAGTTCTAAGAAGCAGGGCTGACGGCGGGCGCTGGAGGGGGCAGGGTTAGGGAGGGAGGGAGGGCAGCAGTACGCGTTCTTGAAATGGAGAACTTTTTGACTACTCTCAGCCCAGGGCTGCCAAGCACCTCTCAGCTCAGGAATGCGCTGGTCCTGCAGCTTGGTTTTGAACTGGTCGGGTTAGGACCCTTGGAAGAGTCCTGCCTACCGGCCATGGAGCCCAGCCCTCGGGAGTGACTGGAGGAGACACCAGGGGGCCCCTGATGCCTCTGGGGAGCCCAAGTGGCAGTCTGCCCGGAGCAGGGGTGCAAGTGGTCAGGCGGGCACGGAGTGTTTCGGAATGTGTCCCAGTGCGTCTCTGAGTGGGAGGAGGGGAGCGACGGGGCCTGGCTGTGGCCTGGCTGACAGCAGGCGGGCACATCTCACCGCCAACACAAGCCGGCCAGGCTGGGGCTTTGATGACCAAAGCGACGTCGGGGCTTTAGCTGTCTTTGTCTCTCTTCAGGGGACAATCACGAAGCAGTCCTGCGTGCAGTGGCTCCTTTAGTCTCATCCTGTCTCCCAGTCTCAATGGCTGGCTGGGCTTCCGGAGCCAACGAAAATTTCCACTGAGAACGGGGGGTGGGGGGCGGGGGNCGTGCCTGGCTACAGACCCAGCATGGGTAGCCTACACGCATTTTCACAAAGACTCAAGGCCACCCTTGATCAGATTAGGAAGAGTCCGTCTACACTGTCATTATATTTCTCTGACTTACTGGGAACCACATATTGAAATGAAAGAAAAATCAAATCACCCTGAAATGACTCCTAGGGACAAAAGAGTGTGTGATTCTCATTCTAGAGGGCGCAAATGCCCAGCGAGACTGTACTAACAGCACCTAAGGCAGCACCCGACTCCCCCATCAAAAAGAAGGCAGTCAAGGCGCGCGGAGTGAGATCTGCTAATTTTATGCTTGCTGGCAGGACTTCCGTCTTGACACCTTCCTGTGACAGGAGATGCCAATTTTCATTATCTTGATGCTTTTAAGTCAGAATGCCTGGNCGGGTAGCCTACACGCATTTTCACAAAGACTCAAGGCCATCCTTGATCAGATTAGGAAGAGTCTGTCTACACTGTCATTATATTTCTCTGACTTACTGGGAACCACATATTGAAATGAAAGAAAAATCAAATCACCCTGAAATGACTCCTAGGGACAAAAGAGTGTGTGATTCTCATTCTAGAGGGCGCAAATGCCCAGCGAGACTGTACTAACAGCACCTAAGGCAGCACCCGACTCCCCCATCAAAAAGAAGGCAGTCAAGGCGCGCGGAGTGCGATCTGCTAATTTTATGCTTGCTGGCAGGACTTCTGTCTTGACACCTTCCTGTGACAGGAGATGCCAATTTTCATTATCTTGATGCTTTTAAGTCAGAATGCCTGGCCTCTGGAAGGCTGCGCACCATGCCAAGGTCCCGGAAACAAAGCTTGGAAAGTTAGCGGCATCTCCAATGAGAAAACATGGCCAACCACGGTCGTAGGGAGCGTGTGCCGGGCTCTCTTCCACCCACCCAGCTTCGGTCTATGGTCTATGGTGAACGGCGGTTCGATGGGTGGAGCTTTGCAATGTGCTGCAGAAGCTTGAAAAACAAAGCCATTATGGGGTCACTGGTCTTAAACCTTCAGATTTGGCTTACAGTATTTTTGTTACTGTTCAGAAAGAAGTCCCTCGAGGCTAGGTATCATGCCCCAGTTTTCTTCTTTGAGGATTAATCTCGAAAGCCAGCACGCTCAGAAAATAAACATTGACATTTGAGAAACTCCTCACTCTCTCTCAAAAAAAAAAAAATTCCCAAAAGCTGGATCATGGGAACACTTTTCTTCCCTCTTTTAGATATCTCCAAATAAGTAGTGTGTTTCTGGAAGGGCATCCCTCCAGCGAAGCCCCAGGAGCCAGGCTGAGGACAGAGCACTGGGCGATGGGTCAGCTGGGCTCGGCTCGTCAGGTCCCTGGAGCAAATCCATTTTCTCTGGACTTGCTTCTTCACTCAGCAGCCCAGAAGTCTCTGCTGTTCTAAGCCTCAGGGCTTCAGGTGAAGAGGCAGAGCAGGGAGAGGGGGGTGTGCTTGGGCAGTTCTTGGCCTCAGTCTCCTCATCTGTGAAATAGGGTAATGGCTAGGTTCTATTTAGTTTTGGGCCCACAGGACTCCGAGCCCCTAACTTCCAGGTCAGGGTTTCTGTTTTGTAATCCAGAAACCAGGAATATCCTAAGTGATCGGAATTGACGCCTTCCAATATGAAAGGCACTTGGCCTCAGGGCGGAATCTCTGAGGAACTAGGGAAAGAGCTAACAGTAAAGCTTACAGAAGCCAGGGCAAGGGTTGACTTGCTTGTGGCTGCACACAATAGCTTAGCTATATAAACCTCCTGCCCTCGTAAATCAATGCCTTGAGCGTAGCACTGGGGTAAAGTTCCTTCTAATAACGCGGATGCTCCCAGACACAGGCTAAACATGCACACTGCTCTCCAAAGAGGAACTACAGAAACTGGGAGGGGAGAAGAGGAAGCTCCTCTGTCCATGCCGAGGGAAGGGAAGGGAGAGGCCTTGGCCAACGAAGAGGGCACTGGACTCTGTCACTGCCCCGTGGCTTCGGGCACGTCACCAGGCCCTTGGGAGGCCTCGGTGTTCTCATCCATCCAAGGAGGCCTGGCCCAGCTGATCCCTAAAGGACTATGGCCGCTGACATGTCATGGTTTGAGCATCTTCTTGGGCAATGATCCAAGGCTGAAGGCCAATCCAAGGGTCTGAAGAGGAGTGTGTTGGGGGAGGCAGCCAGAAAGGGAAAAGATGTGAGGCAGAAAAAAAATAGAGGAAGC
>NW_027533258.1:1233226-1237120 GCF_008692635.1 Crocuta crocuta
AGGGCCAACGGTGAACCGCACCCGCCTGTCTTCAGAGTCCACAGAGAACAGGCGTGTCGGCTGCCAGGAGCGGCAGACAGTGGGTGATGGGGGCGCTGGGTGAGCTGCCAGCGTCCGCAGACCCTCCCTCAGCTGCAAGCAGGCCAGCCCCTCGGGGGGGGGGGGGGGGGGGGGGGGGCGGAGGGGGGGNTGTCTGGGGGCCTGCCAGACCTGCTTAGGGCACCCCTCCACTCCTGGGCTTGAACAGTAGCACACCCTTTCTGCTAACCTACTGCTGTCCTGTTGGGACTGACATTCGTTCTTCTCAGGGGATCTTCCTGGCTGCACCCTGCGTATGGCCGGGGGGCAGAGGGGAGGCAGAGAGGACAATTTCCCAGCAGTCTCCAGGCAGGGTGGCTCACGACACTGCTCAGGGTTCTCTTTGACTGGCAACGAATCTAGCGTGGTCGACTGTGCTGTTGCAAGTCTAGACCCCTAAAGGCCCAGGAGAGCTTGGGCCCATTTCACAGCCCCCAACCCACAAGGGGACCTCAGAGTCTGACTGACAGGGCAACAGGAACACTTTCTGAAGAGCTCAGGTGTTCTATTTCATGAGAATTGGGAAATCCTCTCTCCAGCACAGTCCACGCAAACATGAGCAGCAGCCTAAAAGCTCTTCAGCATTACTCGATAGTACAAAAAGTTTCCAAGTAAAGAATTTGTACTTGGGGGTTTGGAAGGACTCAGGGCTTCTATACTATGGGAAATAAGGCAAAGCAATTAATATACGTTGTTTAAAAGAAAAAAACCACTGCAGTCACGCAGGTGAGACACCAGGTTAGCTGTTAGTTGGGTTTGTTTCTGGGAAGGCGGAGACTGGAGCTCGGGGTGGGGGGGAGGGGGGTCTCCTGTGGGCAGAGGCAGGTGCCACCACCAGCAGCTAACACCACACACAGGGAAGTCTGTCGGGCAGTATCCTATTTTGCAGGACTCACGGGCACAAGGACACACGGCTGGAACCTCCCAATTTGGAAGTGGAGTGTGCACACGGTCTCCAGGAGCCCTGCTCTAAGCTGCCCACACATGCCCTGGCCTGTCTCTGAAGGAACCGAATGGCCTGGGCAGCCCCTGTCTCTAAGAACGGCCTTGGGGTCAAGTGCAGAAGCAGAGCGGTATCAAGTGCCTGCTGCTCTGGCCGGCAGAGGGAGTGGCCCCACCGGAGTGTGGCTGTGCAAAGGGCCCTAAGCTCCAAGCCGGGGTGGCAGGAAGGTCCCTCCACCCCCTTGACTCTGATGTTGCTGTGCGGCCACTGCGCGTTGGCCACACCTGGCTCAGACAGGTGGCCCCCGCCGTGCTGCCTACAGCCTCAGACACGCTGGCCTGCCCGAGCGCCCCTCCGCTGGCCACAGCCTAGCACCGTTTCCAGGGGTCGGTTACGCTTCATGCCCAGTGTGTATGGTGCGAGTCTAGCGTCTGCCCGGCTCCACCCCTGAGGCTGAGGAGCGACTGCTTTTACTGTCTCCCTCTGTGCCTTCCTCTGCTCCAGCCCTGCCGCACACGCACGCACAGACCTTTGGTCTTTATGTTACAGGTGCTCAGGGAGGGCTGCGGCTTCATTAGAAGTGAAATCATCAGGCTGAGGCAAGCGGCCTGGAACGAGGTCACCCTCTCTCTCTAGCAGACTCAGGGCCACCTGCCTGATCAGATAAGGCAGGAGAGGCCCCCTCAGGTCTCTGTGGCAGAAAAGCTCTACTTCATGAGAACTAACTGTGTTTATGATATTAAAGTCCCCTGGCTTTGTCTTCTTTCTATTCTGTTCCTATTATGTTGGTGGGGTTAAGATGTCTCAAATTCTTCTGGGGGACCCAGTGGGCACACACAACTCCATTATAAAAACCTATCAGCCTAGAAGTCCCAGATCCATAGGCTGGAGGTGGCTTCTCCAACTGATCAGATGCTTTGAGTCTGTTCTCTTAGAAACGTCCCCTCCTAAGCCAAAGCCACAGTAACTTGTGCTCATCCTGGAAAAGCGAATACTGCCGAGAGCTCCAGAGACAGTAAAAGGAGGGAGAGGGCCCTTCCCTCACTCCCATATGGGTCCCAGGCCCTTTAGGCCCCGGGGCACGGACCTTAGCAGAAGACCAGAGGGGTTTCTAGGGCTGACAGTCTGTGGCTTAAAGGAGATTGTACAATACAGGAGGATGTTCTGGTAGGGGCAATTTGGCACCCAGTCATTAGGAGATGATGGCCTTGTACTGTCTGACTCGCAAGGGCTCAGCAGGTGACACAGGTAAGCGCTGGGGTGGACAGGGGGCTCGGCTCAGCTGGTGATCTCTCACCATTCCTTGGGTTATGAGCCAGCTGTCTATGGGCTCCAGGCCAGAGTCCCCACCTTTACCTCTCTTCTGGGCCGAGGACAGAAAAGTCCCAGAAAGAAAAGTCACGGCAAGACCCAGGATAAAGAAAGCAACAGTATATATCATGGAAATGGAAAAATCGCTGTTCAGAGTTGATCTTTTGTCACGTAAGGAAATGTGACCCATCTCCCCCTCCCCCTCCAGCATGTGCCCCTTACCTGCCTAGAAAAGAGAAGAGAAGTTTAGTAACCAAGAATCCCAACAGGGTAACACGGACTCATGCCAACAATGCCCATACACTGGGAAAACCTCCGTGAGGCCCCAGAAGGCCGACCCGGCTGCTTCTCCTGATTAGGGCTCTCAGGGTTGGCAAAGGGTCAATGTCTCATAGAGCCAGCTCTTGCCAAATCATTTCTCCTTTTCTTTCTAACTTATTTCTGCTTTTCCCCCCTCCTTCTCAGTTACCTGGGTGTTCCTCTTCCAAACTCTTAACCTGAACCCTGAACTTGGGTGCACTGCTCTTTTTTAAGTGACAAAGGTGTTTAGAGTTAAGACTCGTAATTTGGTTGCATTGTCGAGCCGTGGCTATACGATTTTCTCCCCTTTACTGTGTTCTTGATTTCTCCTTTGGCCCAGTTCTCATATTCAGGTCAGTATGGTTTAGGATATGGAACATCACGACCTAAAATGCTGGCCTGAAGACGCATGCGAGTGAGGGGGTGTGCACACACAGGTACAGAGATGCAGACAGGCACACGGACAGGGATATGTGTGCACTCTCACAGACGGATGCCCGCATCACAAACGCGGCTTCCCCCCATCGAGCAGTAAACGTGAAAGCAATGTGCCTACCATCAGGTGGAAAACATGCTGGAGTCATCAAGAGCTCTGAAAACAGGGAGATGGGCCAAGCCACACACCCAAAGGGTGACGGACGGGAAGCTGGCCACATCTCCTGTGCGTGGATCCAGGCCTGGGCACTAATAACAGCAGAGGTGTGGTAGGGCACACCCCGGCATGGATGGGGGCAGGCCCTGGGGACAGAGTGGGAAGCAAGCCCAGTCGGCTTGGCTGAGGGCCAGAGCTGCAGGCCAGTCCAGGGGGGGCCAGGAGGAGGTGTCTTCACCCAGCAGTGTGCTGGTGGGCCCTCAGCCCGGCCTCCTAACCCCACCTCTGAGTTAGTGGGAGACATTCTGAGTAATGGGAGAAACGGAGCCATGAAAACCACCCAGATTTTGGGAGTCTGGGTCCCAGGGGTGGAAAGGCAGAGTGCTGAGACCCAAGGCAGTTGGGCTGGCTCTCCTGTGCCCCCTAGTGGCCAGTGCAGAGGGCCGCACAGCCCTCAAGCCCAGTTGCCTGAGCCAGAACAGAGAGAGGGAGAAGTCCCTTCCCCAGGGCGAGCCTTCCCCCAGAGCCCAGGCTGCGGACAGGGGCCTGGGACTTGGACAGGGGCTGCAGGAGCCCAAGAACCTCGTTCTGGAAGCAACCTTCCCATCCAGTGGACAGATGAGCACTGCTCCTTTCTAACCCAGCTGGGGGACCCTGAAAAGAGGTCCCT
>NW_027533258.1:1237212-1243407 GCF_008692635.1 Crocuta crocuta
GGGCGCATTATCCCCACAGCTCCCCTGCCCCGTCCCTGCAGACACACACTCATTCAAGCACACATTCCTAGGCGGAAATGGGGACGGTCTTGTGAGGAGCATTAAGACACAAATCCTTCCCCCTGCAGAGACCTGAAATCGTACAGAACCCACAGCCCCCACGGAAGCACCGCCCTCCACTTCAAAGCACCTCTGCCTTTAGCTGTGCTCCTTCCAGACCCGGAGCTGCCAGAACGGCCTCCTGGCCTCCACCCACTGCTCCTCCCTCTGTTCCGCCCCAGATCCCCAGACGAGTCCTGCCCATCAGCTGCCTTCTGGTGGGCTGGTACTGCTTCCCGAGGCCAACTACACATGATCAGCAGAGGTGGGCTCGGACGACCACCCCCAGGGCTGTGTGACATTTGGGAAAAGACCCTATGTGGCTGTAGGACACCTGTGCCCTGAGAGCTGGGGGCTGTCAAGCTAAGGAGAGGAGGGGCTCTGGAGCCAGACCTCCCAGGACGGATCCCCAGCTTGCCGTCCGCTCACTCGGTGCCCAGAGTGCGCTGCCGCCTCTCTGGACCTGCCTGCTCTGGGCTTCGCAGGAAAGCTGCCTGGGCATCACCCACAGGGCGGAGTGAGGATGCCACACAGTGTTCTCCCGCCAGTCTCCCTCCGCATGCCCTACCCTCCACGCAATCCAGCTTCTGCCTCGCTACCGGGCCAGCTCTGCCACACCACCCAACCTCCAGTCCTCTGGAGGACTCCGGGCAGAAAAACAGGGCGAAAGACCTACCACCTCGGAGCTCTGTTTCCGACTGTCTAGTGCAGAAGCGAGTCCTCCGACAGCCTGAGGGTCCTCGTAGGTTACCCTGGAGACAAGCAGCGCAGGCAGTCAGTACCCCCTCAGTGGTGCCAGGGCACCGGGCGGTGCCCTACAGTCGCTTTCTAGCTTCCCCGCGGCCTTGGCGTTTGGGCGGAGGCTACGGGCTCATGCTGATGTCTGACAGCAGCTGAAGCCAGGTGGCCAGGGTCCTGGCACTGGCTCAGCCCCTCATTTCCTGTGGGGTCTGGGACACCATACACCTCGATGTTCCTGTCAAGTAACACCACCAGGGCCTCTCCAAAGGCCAATGAACGAAGTACCCTGACGCTGCAAGTAACATTAGTTCTTATTTCAGAAGCAGCCGCCTCGGTGGCATTGGACAACGAAGGTGGTCCCCTGATCTGGGATTGGGGTCTGTCACTGACCATGGAGGCGCTCTCCCTCTGCATTCTGACCTCTTTTGCTGTTAAAAGTGACTCATGCTGGGGAGGGGTGCACGGGGGCCTCGGGCTTCTGGTCACCCGCTGATGCCTGAGCACGGGACTCAAAAAGCTGAGTACCTCAAGGTGCTGGGCTCCAGGAAGCATTCTCTACCTGCCTTGAGGCTGAACAAGAAGCTCAAAGCATGTGCCTATGCCTCCCTGAAATGCGGGGGGGTGTCTATTCTGGGATCAATTTCCCCAGTTTCATATGGCTTATCCTGGCCAGAGCTGCTGTCCGGGAAGCCCCTCCCACATGCTGGGGCAGGGAAACCACGCTGCGAGGCCCTGCCTGGCCGCACCCCCAGCTCCTAGCTCCTCTTCATCAGCTCAGGGAGCAGAGACTGCGGAGCGCTCTCTTGTGACTGACAAGAGAGATCTGACTACAGTCACCCACCCCCCAGGCAGGGAGGCAGGGTGGGGGGGAAGGGGGAGGGGGTTGGTGTTCATTCAAAATCTGTGTCTACTGCCAAGTCTTCACAGCCATATTTCAACGTTCTTGGCAGTCCTGGATCTGGTAAATAAAAGGCGTCTTTGTGTTGGCCTGTGACCAGGCCTGGATCAATCCTCCCCCAATATCTTCCGAGAGCCACTGAAACGGTCCCCACGTACGTCTTGCGTTGCTCGGCCAAGGAGTTCCCTCTCGTCTGGGCGAACATGTCAAAGCCATCACGGGGATTACACTGCTGGAGTGAACTGAGGGTGCCGCTGACGCTCTCTGTCCCCAAGTCTGCGGCAACAAAACAAACGAGGGTAGGCTGAGAATAAAACGCGGCCCGTGGACTTAATGAAGGGTCCCCGAGTTCGGAAGCCAGTGGGCGGGTTAGAGTTCTGTTGGGGGAGGTCAGGCAGGGGGAACACAGGCCTCTCCTCCGCACTCCCAGCCCACCACGTGCAGGAGGAGCCACGGCGGGACCCAGACAGAAAAGCCACTGACTCCCCCCTGCCCCCACCCCCCACCAGCTGCTCAAGGTGGGGAAGGGTCCTCATGAATGAAAGCAAGATTGCTGGCAGCAGGAGGGGCCCAGGGCCAGTCCCTCCGCAGATTTCCCACAATGCTCTGACCAGTGCACTCCTCACTAACTCTGTCACGGTATCTAAGGGCCTGGGTCATGTATTTACTTGACAAACATTTCACAGGCATCCACCATGTTCAGAGCCAGCTCCTGAGTGGACCGCACTGAATTCGACATGGTCCTCGGCCCTAAGGAGCACACTGAGTAGGTGCGAGCCAGACAGAAAATGCCAGTACCAAGCTTGAGATGCTGAAAGAGACTCAAAACTGACCCAAGAATGGGGCTTGAAGGTCAAGGGGACTCTGATGCAGGGAGAAAGGGGAAAGGCAAGTACCAAGGCACAAAACCTGAGGTCCAGGGTGTGAGAAATGAAAAATGCTTGTGGAGAGAGACTGAACACTAGACTTGTTTTTAAGAAGGAAGGCAGCAGCGGTGCCTGGGTGGCTCAGCCAGTTAAGTGTCTGACCTCAGCTCAGGTCATGATCTCACAGTTCATGAGTTTGAGTCCCGCATAAGGCTCTCTGCTCTTAGGGCAGAGCCCACTCTCGATCCTGTCTCCCTCTCTCCCTCTCTTTCTTTCTCTCAAAAATAAATAAACATTAAAAAAAAAAAAAGGTAGGCAGCAGAATTCAGTTTGAATTTTGGGTTTTAAATATGGTGGCCATATGCTGGGTGGATTCAAGGCAGAGAAATCTGTTGCGAAAGAAAAACAGTTGTTACAAATATATGAGATACTGAGAAGCCGGGATTATAGTAACTGACAGGCCACTAAATAAAAACCCTGCTCAACTGAAATGGGATGACGGTATAAAGAGAAATATTAAGAAAAAAAGGAAAACAGAAAATATAGGATTTTGCAAGGGCCATGCATTATTATATCAATACTGTCATTCTGTTATAGGCTGGTATCATCCAGCAAATCTGCAGCAGCGAGAATCATATACACAGTTTCAAACGAAGAAGTGGAAAAGTAGTGAGCTTCTTTTGTTTCAGGTCTCAGACAGTGGAGCACTTTAGGGTGATGTTAGGTTCAAGGAGAGCAAATAAATCACTGTCATCACTTCCTACTTCCAAGCCCATGGCAGATATTACCAATCAACTACAGACTTACCTTCTAAGCTCTGAAGTGGCCTCAGCATCCTTAGACCTGTGTCCCAAGCAGCCAAGGAGCTAAAACCCATTTGCCATTCTTGGCCTAGTTTACACTGAGATGACAATCATTTCAACCATATGGAATGTTCCAGATAAAACACAGCAGCTACCATTCTTTTAAAGCAAACAACTTCCTGTTCCTTGGAATTCCCTCTACCCCTTCTTTCCAACACGGGTTTAAACTTTAAGTTTAGGGACACAAGTCATGAACTAAAAGTGGTACAGTTGGCCAGGCTCAGGAGTACACTTTCCCATGGATTCCTCAAAATGCTCTCTATGGGCCTTCCAACAAAGAGAGAGAAAGGGACCTTCAGCCCAGACTCATGACCAGGAAGTGGCCTGCAAAGGAGACCCTCTTTGCCCCTATGAGACACTTACCCAAGCCTGCAAGCTGGGAGGAGAGAGAAGATGGGGGTGCCGTGTTCCCCACCATTGGGCTCACCACGGCTGGAGACCCCGGCCCCAGGTCTATTAAGTTGTCTTCAGTCACTTCGTTTAGCACCTGCCAGAGCAGAAGACAGCGGTGAGCCTCGGAGGCTTCCAGGAAAACATCAGCAGACTTCATGCGGGGTCCCCAGGGAAAAGCACTGACGCTGCCCCAGTACAGGAACAAGGCAGTCTCCCTCAGCTGTACTCCAGGAGACTTCAGGGGTCCACGGCTGGCCCAGGCTGTTAGTGAGCCCTGCACTGGCTCCTCCCCACCACCGGAGGCGGCAGGGCTGAACCAGCCACCAGTACAGTCACTGTCCCAGGAGCTGTAGCTTGGGGCTTCCTTGCCACCCGCCTGCCAGAAATGTGCCTGTTGGCTATTCCTCAGTATCCCATCAACTAGAGCTTGCTCTGTACTTTTTTTTTTTAAAGCTTATTTATGTATTGAGAGAGTGCACGCACGCGTACGCACACACAAGTGGGGGAGGGGCAGAGACAGAATCCCAAGCAGGCTCCAAGTGTCAGCACAGACCTCGATGCGGGGCTTGAACTCATGGATCTGGAGACTGTAACCCCAGCCGAAGCCAGACACTTAACCAACTGAACCACCCAAGCACCCTGAGCTTGCTCCTTTTTTTTTTTTTTTAAAGCAAACTCTACCCCCAATGTGGTACTTGAACTCGCGACCTCGAAATCAAGAGTCGCATGCTCTACAGACTGAACCAGCCAGGCGCCCCTAATTGCTCAGATATTTAAGCCCCAACTAGAAAAACCAGAGGTGGGACCGAATAGAGATAGGCCTCCCAGCCTCTGGAGAAGAGAGAATTCTGAAGGAGTACTTACTCCGTTACTGGTGTTTTGAGCCGATCGGCCTGACCTGTACCGTTCGAACCTAACGGGAAAGGGAAAGCAGAATAAGGAGGGTGACATGACACAGTGGCGCTCCCTGGGCCTGTGAAGAGCTCCTGGGGACCGAGCCTCCAGGAAAGGAGACCAACTGGGGCCACCTGGGAGCCTAGGGAAAGTGGGTCTGGCCACACTCCACCTCACCGCGCCTTCCTCTGTATGCCCAAGTCATCTCACAGCAGGTGGGGGTACAAGAGCGACTGTGAGGCCCGTGTGGAGGCTACCCTGGCATTCAGGAGTTCCACAATGCCAAGGGCAAAGAGGCAGCTAAGAGACCTTCTCCAGCTAGAGGCTAGAGTTAGCAGGGGTCACCAGGATCTGCTGCTCCACGCTGCTCTCCCCTCTTGCTGGGTCACTGCCTGGTGAGTAGTGATCCCCGGGAAGGACCATCTGGTGGGGCGATGTGGGTCTACTCTGGTTTCAAGAAAGACTTGTGTTTTTATGAGCCATGGCCTATAAGGAGAAGGGGAATATCAACCCATCTGAAAAGTTCCTAATCCTGGAGTACCTTTCCCACACCGTCTTTGAGGGACAATTCGTTTTATCAAACGCTCTCAAGCCAGAATGGTACCTCAGGGCTGCTGACCCCAGGTTGTGCCTCTCAATTTGTGGTCAGGCCAGGCGTGGCAGACTCGAGAAAATGCTCACATTAGCCCCTGTCTTCCTATCCTAGGAGGGACTGAAATGGGTTTAACAGGTGAAAGGCCAAGCGCATTAAAAGTGGAAAAACTAGAACCACATGGCAAAACCAAGGGGCCTCGGGCTGGGAGTTGAGGCATCCAGATCTGCTCCTAATCTCCAAGGGGCACAGGAGACCCCTGGGTAACTCCACGTTCTTACTGCAGAGGTTTCTTCGTCGTCAGATGGACACAGGACCAGTCATCCCTGCTGTCATAGCCAAAACTGATACAAGGCCCAGGGCCGGGACACACAGAGCAAAATCACCCCTGAAGCTCCCCAGATGCAAGTATCTGTCACAGTGACCCTAACTGACGCCAGCCCGGGGGCCGGGGCTCCATGTTTCTGAGGGCCTCAGGCCTAGGAGAAGGCCGGCCTGGTCAAGGTGCTTTCTGGCACCTTCCCTGGGGGAAGCCGGAGTGATGATATGGGAGCCGTGCCTGCCATTACCTCCTATGGGCAACTTCTTCCCCAGGGGAGGCTTTGGAGAAGGAAAAGAATTTTCAAGTCAGTTACCTCAAATCCAAAAATGATTTGGCTGCAGAAAGAACTCAAACGAACGTGTACGTGTGTGTGTGCGCGCGTGTGTTTCCCTAAGCAGCAGCATCCGGCACTTACACCCTGCCTTCTTTGGAACACTCCAGACACACTGACATTTGCAAAGGGAGGGAAAAATCTCTTTCTTTTTTTAAAGATGGGAAAGAGGAAATCTTTTTTCCTTAGTACAGAA
>NW_027533258.1:1243454-1281410 GCF_008692635.1 Crocuta crocuta
CCTTTTCAAACTCCAAGGATCTTCAAAGGAGCAGGTGTGAAGCTCCGGGGCCCTGCCCTCCCCCCTCGCGGGGCTGGGGGCGGGGCGGACGGCAGCATGCAGTCCTAGGCTTGCAAAGGCCACAGCCTAATTCCCCACGTCACCTTCCCGCCTGCTGGTTCCCAGGAGAACCGGAGAAGCATTTTCCCTGTCAGCCTGGTGCACATTAGCATCTCTGACGACCGGTTTCCAACTCTAATCCCCCCTCCCCCGCTCTCCATTGTTCAGGGAAGGAATGGCCGGGCAGCCCCGCCCCCACCTCTCATAGCGGAGGAAGACATTGTTGAGGTCGTCGTTGACATGCAGCAGCTCCTCGGTGACCTCCTCGTTGGACACGCGGGAGATGAGCTCCACGATGCGCTGCTGCATGGCCCGACAGGTCCTGTTCAGCTCCTGCGGAACACACACGCCTCTGGCTAGCCTGCTGGGGACGCTTTGGGTCACATTCCATTTCCTTTGGGAAAATGTGTGCCGATTCGTAAAAGTCACAAAAGGAGTGCACGCTTGTCCAGAAAGCCAGACGTGGGCGGGATGCAAAGAGAAAGGCTCCTCTGCCTTTCCGGCCACTGGCGGAGCAACGAGCTCCTTTTCAGGAGACGGGCCGGTGTCCATAGCTACGTGCTGTCGTGCGTACACCGGTACGGATCTGTGCAGACCGTTCTCTGCATCTAAGAATAGGGTTATTTGCAGCTTGCTTTTTCTCTTCAACAAACTACTCTCGACAACCTTTCCCCGTGACTTTGTACAGCGGCCCCGTCCCTTTGTGTATTCCCCTTGCCCCTCCCCCGTGGCTGGGCGTTTACGTTGAGGCCCCTTTCCGGCCAGCCCCAACACCGCAGCAAGGAACATTCGCGTGCACGCTCAAGCTCCTATGGGAGCACTTCCATAGGACAAGCGCCTAGAAGCGGAATTTCTGGGTGAAAGGGTGTGGCCCTTCAGAATATGGACTGCTAATAGCAGAAGACCCTCCAAAAAGAGATGAGAGGGGTCATTTACACCCCCGGCAGCAGCAAGGGTGGATGGATTTTACGACCGCATTAGGTACGTTTCGGTGGCACGTCTGACATCTCGCGGAGGTGTGAGCTCAGCAAGCTCTGGTCTTTCTTCCCGGCTGATGCCTCTCATGAACTCCCAGTCACCACTGGAGCCCTCCCTACCCCTGGAAGGGCTGTCCCTCTGAAGACAGGCCCTCACCACGTTACGGCCTGGCTACCGCAGGCCTCTGCTCCGGACGGCAGCCCGACTCTGGCTCTTGCGGAAACTTGCTTGCAGAGCCCCTTCACCTACCTGCCAGGGCTCCTTGCCGTCCCGCAGCCCAGACTGGCCCTGCAGCATCCCTGACTACAGGAACAGCCTAAGGACAAAAGTCCTGGTGGGGGGAAAGCTGCAGCTGCTGTCCCAGGCCACCTAGACACCAGAGGCAGCTGATGCCCCAGTGAATGACGGGGGGGTGAGGGGTGGCGGGGAGGTCCTTCCTTCTCACAGCTCAGTCTTAAAACCACCTCCTTTTGAACCATTTCTGGCAGAAGTCACTGCTCTACTCGCTGCACATGTGCGTGTGATCTCTGTTCAGCTCCGTATTTTGTCTCACAATCTGGCCGGCTTGGCTAGAACTAGGTGTCCCCTCCCGCGAGATCATAAACTCCATGATGGAGGTACCACCACTTATCCCCGTGGATGCCCTCATGCCATGTGCTGAGCTACAAAAGGGAAAAGGCCCAGAAATCATCTGCCGAGTGGACCACAGAGGTGGCCAGATGCAAAGCCATGGTGGCCTGTACCAGTGCGCTTACCGCACACGGGGCGTTAGGGCCGGGCTCCTGCTCTACACCCCACACTGAAGCCTCTTGAGGGCAGAGATGGCATCCTTTGTCCCCATTTCTCCAGTACCCGTGACTGACACGTAGGAGCTACTCCCTAAATACTTTGGAGAGAACTAATTAATGAAGGCAAGTTGCATTCCTTCCGTCCACACTTAATTCAGGTTATCTAAATAGCACTCCCGTACACACATGCACACGCACATTCCTGCGTCACCATTGGTGGGCAATCAGTGTCCCAGGCTTGATCCTGCAGGTAAGAGCAAGGTCGGCACTTGGACAGACCTGTCCATCACAGAGTAAGTAGACCAGGAGCAGCCAGGCAGCAGGCCGGACACTGCTTCCGCCGTCACCCTTCCCCTGGCGGCTCGGCCTGTGGGGGCTGCTTCCCTGAGAGCAGAGGCAGCTGAGGAAAGAAGCCCAACCCACGTGGGTCGGCCCAGAACCACCCCGCTACAGCTGTAGTTTTCAAGACAGAAGTATCTAGACGGCTGTGTACAAAATAGCGTGGCGTTTGCGCCAGAAGGAAAACAGCTCCACCTGGAGAGTCTCTGGCATGTTGGGCCCAGTCTCTCTGGTTATAGAAACACTGCCCTGGTCTTGCTTCTACCTGGTGGCTGGCCCTCTGTAGAGTCTGAATGCTACTGTCTGTCTCTCTTGGTCATAGGGACAGCAAGCCCAGTGTCTAGACCTTCTGGTTTTTTCTACCAACAGATCCCCACTCTTGGTTCTCCTAAAAGTGAGATCTCTCTCTTGCTCCCATTCTTCGTTTTGGAGAACGCAGCGGAGCTCCCGGCAAATCACTGGATGGTCAAAACCCCTCTCTTCCTCCCCCCAAGCTGGTACTTCCAGTGCCAGCTGAGCCCTGGGCAGCCCAGCCCAGGCAGGGAGTGGCATTCCCACCAGCAGGAGATGCAAAGGAGGGGAGGTCCGAGCAGGCTGAGGCTGAAGGAAGGATGGGGACCTTGACTCTACAGTGCTCTGAGCCCTTGGTCCGTGCAAACCACCAGCTCCCCATCACGGTTCTCACTCAGTTATCACGTCAGCTTAGCCTTCTGCTAGCCCTGCCTCCACCCAGAGAACAGGGAATTCTCCTTCACCTAGATTCTACCTTTCCCTGGACCCCTTTCCCCGGCGACCAAGTAAGCATTTATAAACATACAGACATGTGTTAGAATAGCAAGAGGCAAATACCAAAAATGAACTGCACAGGACATTATATCCAGTAAAAAGTGAAATACCATAAAACGGCCACTCTTTACCATTGTGAATGGCTCATCCCCCGGCCGGCCAGGACAGGGGCATTCAGGAACCTGCCGGGACCTGGAGGCTGGCCAGAACTCGGGTGACGGATTGTCACAATAACCGACATCAATGCTGATGGACACTCACTGGTCAAATCCAGTCACCGCAGGGGCAGTCAAAGCCAAAGGCCCAGTGGAAACCCTCATTACAGAAACAAAGTATGCTCATGAGTGAGGGCTAAAATGAGGCCAGGCCATCAAGATAAAACAAAACGAAAGCCCACAAAGGAACTCACGAAAGAAGCAATCACAGTACATCGCGTGAAGGATCCCAGCAGCCAGGACTGAATTGAACAGTATAAATGACCGTAGTATTTATAATACATTGTTAGAGCTCAGGAAGCACCTGCTTTGGGCCAAGAAGGGAACATGGATTTAGATGAACTTTCAAAGACCAGCCCCTGTTCACCAAAAGGAAAAAGACACTTGGCCATTCTTGGGCAGCAGATCTTGCCCGGAGCTTTGAAGACCCGCCGGAGACCAGCCAGAGTGTGGGGATGCAGGAGCGGGAAAGACGGAGCCTGGGGACACAAGAGGCCGGGTGGTGGACAGAGCAAAGAGGCATGGTGCCTGCCTCTCTGCTGTCTGCCAGGACCCCTTCCTGGGCGACCCTGTCACTCCCTCCCCCTGGGTGTGCCCGTGCCTGGTATAGATGAGACCGGGATTCACGGGGTCTGCCAAAAATCTCTGACGGGAAAGGGGTCTTGGGACCCAGTGACAGACCCACTCTCTCCAGCAAAGGCAGCAACCCTTCCCCACTGGCCCCACAAATACTAGACACACAGGGAAGTGTGTCTAGTATTGTGGCCAAGCAGCAAGTCCTGGCTCTCTAGGCCGGGGAGGGAAGGGGAAGAGGTCAGTGACTTCCTATCCAAACTGCAGCCAATTCCAAGACAGGAGGACATCTTAGGCTACCCTGGCAGAAGCTGGTGGCTTCACCTCCCAAAGCCATGGGCCTTCTCCAAACACTTCAGACTTTGTAGAATAGCAAACGGCCTCAGGCACTAGCCCTACTGCTCAGGGGCCCCTGAGAAGTCAGCCCCCTCTGTCTGCCATGTTCCTCTCCTTCTTTTTCATCAAATTCCTACTCATCCTTCAAGGCCCCATAATGTTTCCCCACCTCAACCCTTAATCACAAAATTTTCAAACGTAGAGAAGAGATTTAAAAGTTTTAGGGGTGCGTGGGTGGCTCAGTCAGTTACGCATCTGACTTCGGCTCAGGTCATGATTTCGTGGTTTGTGAGTTCAAGCCCCACATCGGGCTCTGTGCTGACAGCTCGGAGCCTGGAGCCTGCTTCAGATTCTGTGTCTCCCTCTCTCTCTGCCCTTCCCTGGCTAACACTCTGTCTCTCAAAAATAAACTGTAAACATTTTTTCTCAAAAAAAAAAAAAAAAAAGTTTTAAAGTAGACTCTATATACCCAACACCTAAATTCTACCTCCCACTAGCATTTTACAATGCCCGCTTACCAGGCATCTACCCAGCGATCCATCTCCTTATCCATCCAGAATGTTTTCTGGGGGCTCCCCCCAACCCGAGACTTCCACAGCACTCTGGCCATACCGCTACTCAGTGCTGCTGCCCCAGGTCGCTAGAGCTCCTCCAGCAGAGCCTTAGTAAGTGAAGACCAGCCCTTACCCCCACCCTAACCACTGGAAGCCTCAGAACGCAGAGCAGGCCTCAACGACGGTTCACTGCAGCCAATGGGGAACCAAACCAGATTCCTCAGAAGACGGCAGGGAGTGTCTCAGTAACATGGCTCCGAACGTCCAGAGCACAGAGCCACTAGATGAGAAAAGGCAAGGCTGGACTCAGTGTCCTCCACGGAGCTCAGGCCCTCCTGTGTGCTGGAAACCAAGTGGCAGGCGGCAAGTGGCCATGATTGACCAGATGAGCTCTTTGGGCCTTCAGCACCATCTGGAACTGTTTCTCCCCAGGGAAGGAAAGGGGATCAGAGAAGTGCCCCAGCTCTGCAGAGCGCCGCTGAAGTGACTCCATAGCCAAGGGTTTGGGACAGCACCCCTCCCACCCCCCCTCAGGGGACCTTTTATTTAGTTTAAACATTACAAGGGCGTCTGAGTGGCTCAGTAGGCTAAGCATCCAACTTGATTTCTGCTCAGGTCATGATCTCACGTTCATGGGATCGAGCACTAAGTGCGGGTCGGTCTGCACTGACATGGTGGAGCCTGCTTGGGATTCTCTCTCTCTCCCTTGCTCTTTGCCCATCCCCTGCTCGTGCTTTCTCATGTGCTCTCGCTCAAAATAAACAAAACATTTACAGATAAATAAATGAACACTGCAGTTCTCTGTAGAGTTTTGTTCATCGAGAAAAGGGTTCCACTACTTTACAGAAATGTTTGGGCTGTGCTAGATGATTTCTGAGACCTCTCCTGGCTCTAACATTACGACTCAGCTCTTGGGAAGAATGAGACCCAAGGGCACAGAATGCAGTGATCTCATGGACTGTGGGCACCAGAAACCCCTGCTCTGCCCTTGTGCTTGCTGCCTTGCTCCCACAGCCTCTAGCTGGTGGGGGGGGGGGGCGTGGATGNGGGCAAAGCCTCCATGCCCCAACCCCAGAGAGGCCCCCAGGGGCCTCCCAAAGAGTTTTGCCTAAACTGGCCCAGAGAGTCTGGCCAGAGCTTCTAAATCAAGGATGTCCAAGGATCTCAGCACACAGTTTTACCATCTCCTTCCTTCAAGTTTTTAAGTCACCATCTTTTTGTTTGTTTAATTTTAAAGAATCTCTACATCCAACGTGGGCTTCAAACAACCCCAAGACCATGAGTTGCGTGCTCCACTGAATGAGCCAGCCAGCACTGAATGTACCTCTAACTCATCTTTTTTTTTTTTTTTTTTTTACCTGTTTGTTTATTTTTGAAAGGGAGAGAGAGAGAGCACAAGAACACAGCAGGGGCACAGAGAGAGGGAGACAGGGAGGATCGCAAGAGGGCTCCGCGCTGACAGCAGAGAGGCCAACGTGGGGCTCAAACTCAGAAACCGTGAGATCAGATCATGACCTGGGCCCAAGTAGGACCCTAATAGACCGGGCCACCCAGGCGCCCCCATCATCTTTAAATAAATAAATAAACAAACAGTGAGAAAAAAGATAGAGATCAAAGGGGAGAGAAGAACCAGAACGTTCTGCCAGCAAGCACCAGCCGGCCGTCTGCACAACCGCCATGGGGTTGCCCACAGCCAGACCCGGGGCAGGCGCAGGTGAGGGGGCCTCCCTCTGCCTACCTCCCCCTCTAAAACAACTGAATGGAGTGACTTCTGGCTGGGAGCCTGGCCCCCAGGTCGTCCCTCCCACCGTGCAACTGCCGGGGACAGGAATTTCCTACGTGTTGAAGATTTCAGCTCCTCCACAGAGGGGGAGAACAGCTGCTTAGTGTTCTTTGTGCAAAAGCCCTCCATCGATGAGAACCTATTAAAATACCCTCTTTCTGTCTAATTAATCCAATGCCTTTATCTTTTCTTCAAGGGACGTTCTCATCCCCACCTCATAAAACAACCTTTTAGTCATCTTTACGAATTTCCTCTGAATCCCTTCCAAGTTCTAAGGAGTATGGAACAAGGTCCTGAAGATATCTTTTCTATAGGTGCAAAGGAAGGGGGGAGGGAAGGAGAAGAAACTCTTTGTTGAAGAGAAGGGGGGATAATGAAGCTAAACATGTAGAATAAACTAGATTTCTCTAGAGAAAATGATCCTGGACATCCTGGTTTTTGTTGAAATGAGATGCAAGAAGTGAGAGGGGATATACCATCTGCTACTTAAAGAAGCAATGTGGAGGAGGGCTTCTTTTATTATCTGATGGATGGCCATGTAGGAATGCCCAATTTTGGCATCTCTGGATTAATTAAAAATTATTATTTGAAGACAAAGCTCAAGAGGCTACTTTGGGAGAGACAGAGGATGCCGAGTGACAGCCTCAGGATCTTTAAAGATTTCACCACTGGCCTCACAGGCCGTAGCTGAGGACATGAACTTCAGCAGACACAGATGCGGTCTCAAATTTCAGGCCCGGACCCAAGCGCCCACACACAGGATGGGGGAGGACACGGCTTCCCAGCCACATGAGAAAGATAAGAGAGGCTT
Source organism: Crocuta crocuta (assembly GCF_008692635.1). Taxonomy (NCBI): domain Eukaryota; kingdom Metazoa; phylum Chordata; class Mammalia; order Carnivora; family Hyaenidae; genus Crocuta; species Crocuta crocuta. The sequence goes on from NW_027533258.1 coordinate 1,250,717, forward strand.
TGTGTTGATGGAAGCTCTCGATTTTACAGCATCTGCCTCCTGCTGAGAACCACCAGTTCACCTACAAGGTAGCCGGCCAACAGCCACATGTGTCCCACTTAGAGATCAGGCCTCTAATCTAGAGTGAAAGGGCTTCTAGCGGTCCTCAAATATTTAAGGACCCACCTCGTGAAGGAGGACTTTGTTTTGTCCTGTCATTAAAGACAACAGACCAGGGTATCAGTGACACAGAGACAGACTTCAGCTTGCTGTATCAAAGGAGGTGCCGGTGACAATCACAGGGGCTCCAATGTGTGTCTGATCTGCCTGGGCGCCACCCTAGATGGATGATTCCTACCCTTCTGAGGGGAATGTGATCACTCTGGGCTCTGAGGGGCAGGCGACTGGCCCAGTATAGCCCAGCCGGTCAGTGGTGGGGCCTGGATGTAAAGCCAGTGGCTCTTTCTGCCCCGCTGTGGCGCTTCCTGAGGTCTAACTAGGATGTGCGCTGGGAAACAAAAGTGCTTCCGGGGACTCATGCACACAGCCTGTCACATCAAGAAAACGTTAAGAAAAGCGAGGCAGGCACCCCAGGCAACATGCTGTGGATGGAATCCAAGCACGTCTGTAGAGGGAGTGGAGGGTTCCACACTGCACAGTGTTCCCTCTGGGCACCCTGCCTCAGTTTCCCTCAGGCTCTCCAGCTAGGCTGACCACACGGCATGAGGAGTGGCTCTCCTGCAGAGCCTCGTGGTGGCTCCTTGAGGCTGCACCTGAAAGCACTTTGCCAGGCACAGGAAGCAATCGGGACGTTCCCGCCCGTGCTTATGGTCGCCATGCAGTGCATCCTGGGACCGAGACCTGCAATTTCCTCTCTTTGCATCTCCTCCACGTCCTACCCAGCAATTCACACGCCAGTCGGGAGCAGCTTCTGTTGGCGTGAATGTTTGGGGTGGTGACAAATGGGCTTGTTTCCATGGCCCTGGCCAGCCCTGTGAGCTCTGGACAGCTTCTACCCTGAGCGATCTGGCTGCCCTCCAGCTCCACTGAGGGGTCCCTGGGGCACATTCCGATCCCATCACTTTCCAAGCAGACGGTGGCATTTTCCCATGCGGCAGTCGCGCGGTCTGGGGTGGCCCTGGCCTTTGGGAGCCCCTGCCCAGCTGGCTTCCGACTGCCCCGGGAAGAAGAGGAGGGAAGGTGTCAAGAATGACTCAGGAGCGAGGCCAGCGGCGAGGAGAGCTGTGCCTGTTCACGCAGCTGCCCGGCTCCTGACTCTCTCGTGCTGGAAGGCCAGCCCCCCACTGGCACCCAGAGCCGCTCCTTCTCTGATTTGTACGACAGCAGGGCGGGCTGCTAGGCTTGGAGTTGGAACAAAACAGAGGGAAGGAAAACGTCATGGGAAGCAACCTATTTTTGAAAACTGTGAGCTGATGCCAGGAGATGAGGTTCTGTTTGTCTTGGCTGATGGGCTTGTTTAAACACACACACACACACACACACACGCACGCACGCACAGAGGATGCTCGGGCTGTCTGCATGCTGGCTGCGTTCAGCCCACCCCCTGCTGCCAGGAGCTCGGCTCTGTGACCACCGCAAGCCCCCATCAGCAGGAATTCGGACGCTGACACAGCACAACGCTGCCTCAAGAGGCCCTCTCGGCTTCTGGATGGTTTCTGGACTGCTCTAGAGGCCAATGCTCCCCCTGCAGGCTGGGAATGGAGGGGAAGGATGCATTCAGGGGACACTGGGTCCCCTGGTGTGTGGCACACAGATGGATGCCGCAGGTGGCAGGCCACGCGGGGCCCCTCGCTCGGGCTGGCGGAGGGGACTTGGCTCGGCTTCAGGAGTGACCGCTGGTGCTGCGGCTCTGTGGAGGGGCACCAGGCCGGGGGCTGCTCCAGGGCAGAGGCTGCACCCCATGCACCTCTGCTTTGCTCCCTGGCAGGCCCAGAGCAGGCCTCCACCCACCCTCAGCTCACCTCCTTAGGAGCTGATGGCGTCCCAGGAGGAGGCGGGAGCGACAAGAGGCTGCCTGAGACCAGGCACGGTCACCGTGGCTGCGTGCACTGCTGAAGGGCAGGGCCATGGGAGCCGGGCCTTCACAGGCGGCGCACTGTGTGCCAGCAGCGAGGTGGGAGGTGCGGCGCCTGGGGGTGGGGGGGCCAAGACTGACTCTGAGCGCCAGACAAGAATAGCGGCAGCAGGCACGTCATGAGGCGCTCCCGCCAGCTTGCCAAGCCAGTCTGGCTCCTGACCTGTTTACTCAAGCGTCATGCTGCCCGCCGGAAAGGTCCCGGCACCTGCAGTCTACGACACTCTTTCTGCGCCCCTCCACAAGGTCACTGCTTCTGAAGGCAGAGCCACTGCCATTTTCTACAAGTGCCGGAGTCGTCTGAGACGGGCGTGGTGGAGATGTGGTCGTCAGCTCTGGGTCGGGCCGGCTCACGCTCTCATCTGAGGGTGGCCCTGCAGGCCATCCCTGCTCCCGGACCCCTCCCTTCACGCCCCCAGACCCACTTGGTGAGCAACGGGCCCCAGGAACCATAGTGTGGGCAAGCCCAGCCTGGAATCCTCAGTATTCAGGAAAAGAAAAGGTGCTTCTATTGTATTTCAGTCTTGGGACTGTCTCGGGGGATACAGTGTGGCTAGAAGGGCTCCCTCATGCAGGAAAGGGTGACCAGGTCCTGTCACCAATGTTTGGGACATAATGCTGAGGGAGCAAAGCAATACACAAAACTGGGCACATGATAGGATCTCAACTACATCTGAAAGGAAAACAAACAAGGAAAAAAGTCTGAAAGACCATGCTTAGACACACCCCGGGGTTACCCGTGGATGTTGGCATCGAAGAAAACAAGTATCTTCTCCCTTATAGTCCCTTTGTCTCTTGAGGGGCATGTGGCTCTGTGATTGGCAATTTATTATCAGGGAAAAACTGTTACGAAGGCAAATAAAAGAGAGAGCCTGGTACTGGCGTCTGATCACTGCCAGGAAGCATGAGGCTGAATGTTAGCCTACACCGACGCGGTCCCTGCCCCTGACTGTCCCCCTGGGCCCCGCTCCTGCCTCACTGCCATCTCTCCCAGTCCAGACCTTCCCCGAGAGGAGGCCCCCTCACCTGTAGCAGCTCCAGATCAGACGAATCCTCCTGCCCGGGGACCATCTCGGTTAACATCTCGGACATGACCTTTGTGTTTCCTCGAACAACGTCCAGCTCACTCCGAAGCCTGGCGATCTGCTGGGCCGGGGAGGTGGGAGTGGGGAGCAAAGCAGGAAGGAGAGGTCAGTCAACCTGCACCTGTCTGGTGACAGTCCCATGCGCTATGACATCTAGGTCACACCTCTGCATGTGCTCGGCAGAAGAAGGCATCTTATCTCACTCTGGTCTGGGTGTGAGGGTGATGGCAGCTCTAGGGGAGAAGCGACTGGGGGTGGGGCAAGGCCCCCCCACAGGGCCCTTGGTTACCAGGAGTCTGTCATGGGTGACTCTGCTGTCACGCTGAGGCAGTGCTGTGCAGGGAAGGAGCACTGGGTCCAGCATGGACTGAGCTGGCTCATGGCTCGGCTCTCCCACAGCAAAACCCTGACCGGGGAATTGATCTCTCCAGGCCTCTGTCCCTATACTTGAAGTGAAAGTGCTGGAGCACGTGATCCCCAAGGGCCCTTCAGCACTGGGGTCCTTACCAGGACCCTCCCTCCTTATAGACTCTGGCCCTAGAAGCTCACAATCTAAGTACTACAGCTCTCGCAGAGGCTGGCTGGCGTTAGCTGCACTTGCCCAGTGTGGCAAGAATGAGGGAGAGGGACCACGAGCAGACTCCAGGGGAGACCCCCCTCCCGAGCCAGCTCCTTACCAAGGTCCCCTTGAAAACTACCCGACCTACCTATCCAACAGAGCTCCCCAAGGCCTGGGCCTGGGCCACCTTTCCTGCAATAGGGACACTGTAAGGGATGGGCCTTAATCTCTCTGAGCCTCGTTTCCTCAGCTACGGAAAGGTAAAAATGACGGCCATGCCTCACAGGGCTGCTGTGAGTAACTGAGTGAAAACCCATGGGGTGCTGGCCTACATGCACCCGGTACCGCTCAGATCCCTCTCCTGCTAAAATCTCCGGAGAGCTGGATTTGCTAGGCTCTTGCTTGAACTGTGACCTAACTCAAATACCTTCCCTCCTCACTGAAGCCCCTTCTGACTCTCCCCTGCCCCTCCCTGAGGCAGAAAAAAGCAGCCCACCTCCTCCCGCAGACCCTCCTTGTCCTGGCTGACCTCCTGGGGCAAGGGGTCTGCCCTCTCAGCACAGGGACTGCGAAAGGGAACTCCAATCCACGTGTATTGGATGGAAAGATGGACAAATGGTCAATAAGGGCACTGGGCGAGGTCCCTAAAGGCTCTTCTCCCCTCTGGTTCTGCCTAGTGGGTATCCCCCCGCCCCTTACCCAGATGATGTTTCTGAGCCTGGAACTTAGGAACCTAACAGACACCACATGGGATCAGAAGGGTCCTCAACGCCAGGCCACTCTTCTTCCATTTTTCCCCTTCTCACCATTTCCAGACACTCCTCCAGACTGTTCTGGCTGCTGGGCAGGCTCTTCCCAAGCTCCCACGCAATGGACAAAGAGTCCACGGAGGGTCTCAGTGACCCTCCGACTCCAAACACGTCAGACTTCCCTCTGAGCAGAACAGGACACGGTTCTGCCTGTGGGAGGCGGAGGCTGCAGCTGGAGACCTTGTTCCCCAGGGCCCCCCTGCTGGGGGCAAGGCCTGGCCATCGTGAGTAGTGAGAACGGGCAGTGCAGTGTCGTGCCGCCCGTCTTCCAGCACACAGCACTTGGGGGGCTATCATGAGGCCTCCCCATCCAGCTGCCCCACCCGCTCCTGACTGCTCCGGGGGGGTGGGGGGGGGCAAGAGGGAAGAACTACCGCCCCATTCTACTAACAGAGGGTAAAGTGACCCAGCCGGGGCCTCACAGCGAGGAGCAGAGTGAGGACTCAAGTGCAGGCCCGCCTGACCTCCCGCTCACCTCTTGCTCGCCTCCTCGGGGCCGCCAGAGAACGGAAACGTGAGCAGCCCTGGCACAGCACTTCGGTTACCCACACCTCATCGCCTGACCCCTCTGACTCAATGGGCTTCCGTAAATAATGATGTTGTCACAGATAATAAATGAGGATTTAAAAAATATAAACACTGGAACAGATTTTCTGTTCTCAAGTCTGATCAGCTCTCAAATTTTAATTAATGGAAATTCTACAGATTCATCTAAACACTAGTCTCCACAACTCGTCTAAAAAAGTCCGGTTTGGGATTTCAATGGCATTGGCCTCTCCGGAAATACCGCAGGGAAGGTGGGCAGAGTTGGGAATAAAGGCAGGAAGAGTGCTTCCTAAGGGCCTTCCTCATCTGGCCGCCACCGAGCGGCACCTTGCCGAGCGGGTCACTGGCCTCTGATGGCTGACGCCTCTTACAGGAGCAATCCAAACCTCTCCACGTGACTCACGGGCTGTTCCAACCCAACTCTGTTGCTATCTGCTGGCCTCACCCTCTGTCTCTCCGATCCTGTGCCTGCACTGGTCCCCAACCCCCAACTGCTGCTCCCTCGAGTGCCCCGCTCCTCCGTGCCTCTGGCCCACGCCCTGTCAGACAAGCCCCGCTCTGCCTTCGAGAGCCTCGGCAGCGTCGGCAACCGGGGAGGCCCTCCAAGGAGTGCTGAACACGCGGCTCCTGTCCCCACAACCGCGCCAGCACACCGTCCACGCCGTCTCTGCACCTGCCTCCCCACTGCGCAGCGTGCCCTCCCTTCTGTCTGTGGGTCGCTGACACTAGCATGGTGCCTGATCAGGGAAGGCCTCCAGAGGTCCCCGGAACGGTGAGCGAGGACAGCTGGCTGGCCGACTTGCCTGTGGCCTGGAAGTATGCGAGTACCTGTTCTGAATTGGCCGTGATGGGGCCAGTCACACTCAGAGCCGGGGCCTGCGGAGCGGAGTAGGGAGCAGGAGGAGGCGAGGAATAGGAGCCAGTACTTGTCCTCTGCTGCAACTGGGGCCTGGGCATGGTCGCGGCCGGATCCACTTCGGGGACGCTCTGGCATGACAACAACAAAGTCCTCTGTTCACCTGGGCTGCCCGCGCAACCGGGCCCGGTGCCTACCCGACCCGGCAGCCCCTGCCCCGCCACAGCCACCTGCAGGGAGGTGGCGCCTGGCTCTAGAGCTCACCTGCGAGGCTCGCGGAAACCCTGCCCCCCATCTCTCCATCCACTAAGAAGGGGTGCCAAGCGCTCCTCCCTCTACTCACTTCCCAGACAACCCAAGCAGCTCAGAGAGGCAGCACTGAGGGCGCTCCGTGAGAGCTCTGGTTCCCATGATTAGGACCCCCTCAGTGTCTGAGCAGAGGGGGACTGTTAGGAGGTTTTGCTAATCATGAACCCTCATCTGGTACCGGAAGATTACATTTTGGCCTTTACAAGTACACTAATATAAATAGCAATTATGCAATTTACCAAATGTTCTTTGTAATTATAGGCACAAAACAACACTGTTCTATGTCATTATTAGAAGAGTAAAACAGGTTACGTTTATTCCACAATGCATGGTAAAAGGTTTGGAGGGACCGTAATGAGAACAACACTTTGCAAAGTAGAATTCCGTATGCTCTCCCCTGTGAGCATCTCAGAAAGCCTCGAACGTTAACTGTGCTCGTGCACCCGCAAGGCACTCTTCTCGTCCCCATCGGAGATGGGCAGATGGGGCCGGCGAGGCAGAGTGTGCTGGCCCAAGGGGCCTGTCCCGGGTCCTGGAGCTTCCTGGCTCCCCCTGGAGCCAGGGCCTGATTCCCAGCCAGCAGAGGTACTAGCTTCCCAGGACAAACGGCATCTGCCACCTGTGTGCTTTCCATCATTCTGAAGCACAGAGCTGCCCCTTGTCTTCATTGAGAGGGCCCCTAAATGGGCCTTCCCTGGGCTCTAAATTCCAAGGCTGGTGGAATTCAAGGATGTCTGAAATGATGCTGAACGCCTGAAGTTCAAAATAAAATTTAGATCTATTCGGCCTACACGGTCTAAAAAAACCGAAAGCTGCCCTCTGCCCCACGATCAGGGATGTCACTAGCTCGTCTGCTCTGCAGTAAGCGCGGAGGTGCTCTGGCGCTCCCAAAGGGAGATGCTAGCATCCCCACGCCAGATTCCACGGCCCTCGGAAAAGCAGGTGCTAGCGGCCCTCACAGGATGGCTCCACCCAAGTAGCCATTTCCAGGAAAATCTGGGAGGCGATCCCCGTTCTATCCTCCTTGCATAGTCAAAGGAGAACTGGCTGGGGGGGGGGNAGCCGTCTCACCCCTGCATTCCCCTTGTTATTAAAAAGAAATGCCCTCGAGCTTTAAGAACGCTTGATGACAAGCTGAATAATTCAAATGGAGCAACACAAGGGTGGTGGCAGTGGCTTGCCCGTTCTGCAATAGGTCTTTCTAGAAAAATGCCAGCTGGAAGCTTACCCGCTGTGGTGTGTGTATGGGAGACAGAGCGTCCAAGTCTGCCATGGGAAACTCGACCCCTTTCCTCTTCAGCTCCTCGTATATATGCACAACGCCAGTGAGGTCAGGACTGCTTCGAAAGGCATCAGCCCACGCCTGGGAGGAGAAAAGAGGGCCTGTCAGGAACGATTTCTCACCAAGGGCAGCCCAGATCCACTCATGGGGCCCAGTGTTCTCCGACCCGCAACTGCGAATGGCGCTGGCCAAACCCACTCTGCCCCCGGGCCCCCACCAGCGCTGCCGCGATGTGGCTGGCACAACCTGGGTTTTCTATGGTGCTGCTGAGCATGAACAAAAACACAAAAACTTAATTCAGCGTGTAGTATCTCCTTGGAGGAGGTACGGGGAAATAACACCTAAATGCTGTGGCGATTCCTAAGATGCAAGCATTTCCCTAATCACCGGGAAATCAACTCCTGGCGATGCTCGGCTGCAGGGCATGTGGAGGTGGCCTCTCTGCTGTGCCTGCAGGATGCCATCGGGACTGAGTGCCGCGCCTCTGCTCGGCAGAGCTCCCGTGGGCGGAGGCAGGAACCGTGGGCAAATGGAGCAGAAAGGAAAGGAGAAATTGGTGTGTGACGGGAAATAAAGGCTAACGCGGCTTCCTCAGTGGATCAGAGAGCGCAAAAGCATAGCCCACCTCGCCCAGCCAGAAAGGCAGGGTGACAGAGGCTCAGGGGTGGGAGAGCCCGAGTTGCCCACCACGGCCATGCCCACGTGCCCACATCAGAAAAGCCATGGGGAAGCATGGCCACGAGAGCCCCTTCACTGAAAACACAACACAGAGAGGCAAGAATGGATGTTCCAATAGATACTGATCATTGATTCATGAAACTCCAAAGAACTTGTTTAAATATTTGGTTCTTTGGAATTTACAGAATCTATCAAAAAAAAGGGGAGGGGGGCCTGGGTGGCTCAGTTGGTTAAGCATCTGACTTTGCTCAGGTCATGATCTCGCGGTTCGTGGGTTCGAACCCTACATCGGGCTCTGTGCTGACAGCTCAGAGCCTGGAGCCTGCTTTGGATTCTGTGTCTTCCTCTCTCTACCCCTCCCCTGCTCATGCTCTGTCTCTCTCAAAATTAAACGCTAAAAAAAAAAGAGAAGCCTCTCCAAGGGCTCCCCCAAAATGAAGCCCAGCTTCTCAGAACAGTTCTGTCACCTTATACGTACCCAGAGGAGGTGGCACCACGTCTCCCGCCTACGGTTCCGTTGCCAATTCTGCTGTTGTCACAAGCATTTCACTGCCTCCCCGGCTCTAGCAGTGCGTGCCAACCAATCCTGAGGCGGCCACAGAAACCCTATCTCTCACCACCAGACCCACTAGCAGTGAAAAGGTCAGTTTCCAAAAAGCCTTGCTCATGACGACTGATACATCTCACCACAAACATTACGGTCGGCCTGGCTTCCTCGGTCCACTTAGTGAACGTGCGCACTCAGGGGTTTAATGCCCACTTGAGGACAGCCCCTCTTGGCCAACACTTCCTCCTGGATCTGAGTGGGGCCCTGGTGCCTGCAGAGGCCTATGGGAGCACCAGCTGGAGAGCAGCCCCGTCGAGGCCCCCCCAGGGAGTGCCCCGGAGTCCCGTTCTCCACCCGCTGCTTTCACCGCTGCCACCTGCTTCAGAATCCAGCAGAGTCCTGTGACTCTAGCTTCAAAATGCAGCTAGCGTGTTGGTTTAGGGTCCAAGATCAGGTTTACTGCCTGCAGCGTGAGGCCAAGGACAAAAAAAAGCATGACGGTCCTTCCCGCCTCTGTTTCTATGGATACACTGACAGTTTCTGGGGACCACTTTTCCTTTATCTTGCTCTCCACCTCGGCCAAATCCGAGATGGGAAGAATGAAGTTAAAGAAGCATCACTGTGCTCTCCAGGCAGTTCCCGGGGCACCTGCCCAAGCAGCGACTCAGCAGCCCCCCTTCCTCCAGCACTACTTCCGCGGCACCAGGAGGGAAACACACATCCCCGCTGGGCCAGGCAGCCTCCCCTCCACCCGGGAGTGTGGCCCTGGGCTGCTCTCCTTGGGTTGGGGACACTGTCCTCTCTAGATGCGGGCAGCCATGTGCCCACCGGGCACCGGGGAGCAGGAGCCAGCCTCTATGTGGGAAGGCGAGGCTGGTGTGCTGAGGTGCGGATGGGAGGGGATTTGGTGGGCTTTCCTGATCCCTTCGGTCCTTCCCCAGGTCAAGTCACAGCCAGGGTCTGGGAAAGCCTGCCTTGTCCTGCCTGACAAGCTCTCCTCTCTGGAGTGAGGACTTGTTACCTGCAAGCAAGCAGTCTTGGCTAAGCTGCCCTCATCCCACCTGCCACCGTTTCAACCCCTGTATGGGACCCCAGTGCGGTTCGGGGGAGGCGGCTGCTAACAGAGCATATGTTCCTGGCAGCTTTCTCTGCTGAACAAGATTCTGATGCCAAAAGGGAACAGGGCGGGGCACCTTTGAAGGAAGAGTCCTAAGTGCAAACACAGAACCGGGAGAAATCCAGGGACGCTGTGGCCTCTCGCACCGTCCTGGGACACTCCCCAACACCTGCGCTCCTGTCCTCCTCCCCATGGGCCACACGTTGGAAGGCACTCATGGAGTCTCGCCCTTGCACAGAGAAGGCAGTCAGTCATCATTTGTCAAGTTAGACTGAGTTCCATCCTCAGTTACTAAGCTCCGTCAGAGAATACAGGAAGATGGCCAGTTAGCCTGTCCACATTCTGAGGGCGCAGTGACAACGCAGGAGCCCCTCTGCACGACTGACCCAGCTGAGATTGCAGAATCTGCTCTAGGGGACAGGTGGAAAACCTCAGCAGGTCTGGTCCACTCTGGGTCCCCAACCCGGAGCCAAGGAGTCACAGGGGTGGTGCTGGCAGGCTGCCCTGTAGGAAAGCAAAGTGACACGGCAGTGCTGGCCCTCTCTGAGGGGTCCCTGTCACAGGCGCTGGCTGGCTGACAACAGTGACCACCTCACCGCTCTGTACGTACTCCTCCCTTTTCGGGCCTATGCCTACCGTGTGAGGGGCCGGAAGACCCAGAGGAAGGGCTAGTGAGGAGAGAAAAGAGAGGATTTCACGTGAGCTTTTCTCTCCTTCGCTCCTTAGGATTGTATACCAAGCCCCAGACTGAGGCCTCACAGCAACATGAGCGATATCCTACTTGTTTCTAAATCCCTTAAGTTTTAAATCATCAGCTTTCAGATCAGGAACGATGGCTGATTTAAACGACGGGTTCTCTTCTGCTTCTGGCCCTGGATGAGACTTCCTAGTCCCGGGGACAGGGTCTCCAGACAGCTCCCAGTCCACACGGAATCTGGCCAGAGGCCTGGCCACCAGGTCTCTGACACCTTCCAAGAACACAACACCTCCAGCAGCTCTGGCCCCCTGCCCCCACCCCAATCAGCTCACTTTCTTCAGTGGAAAGAGGGTATTTTTAGACTCTATTGCTGGGAGTTGGCGGGGGTGGGGGTGGGGAGGCAGGGCAAGAGTTCGGGGGGAAGGAGGCAGGACAGGCGTGGCCACCAGGAGGCTACCCTGCTGGGAAGGGACGGAGAGGCTGAGGGATGGCACAGAGCACAAGTATCCCTGTCTTCTCAACAAATGGGACTTCACATGAAGAAACAGAAAGGCTCGGGGCACCTGGGTGGCTCAGCGGTTAAGCGTCCAACTCTTGATTTTGGCTCAGGTCATGGTATCAGTTTGTGAGCTCGAGCCCAGCATCAGGCTCTGTGCTGAGAGGGCAGAGGCTGCTTCGGATTCTGTCTCCCTCCCTCTCTGCCCCTCACCCACTTGCTCTCTATCACTATCTCAAAATAAATAAAAATAAACTTTTAAATAAAAAAAGAGGGGGCAGCTGGTGGCTCAGTCGGTTAAGCATCCAACTTTGACTCAGGTCATGACCTCGCAGTTTGTGAGTTTGAGCCCCACGTCGGGCTCTATGCTGACAGCTCAGAGCCTAGAGTCTGCTTTGGATTCTGTGTTTCCCTTTCTTTCTATGTCCCTCCCCTACTCACACATAGTTTCTCTCTTTCTCTCTCAGAAATGAATAAACTTCAAAAAAAATTTTTAAATAAATAAATAAGAAAATTAAATAAGGAAAAAAAAAAAGAAAAGCTGGTTTGGAGCTCCTCCCCCTCCCTGCTCCCAGNAGCTTCTCAAGTGTCAATACGTTCAGAGTTTGGGGCTGTCCCTCGAATATTCCCAAGCCAGCTCGAGTGCTCCCTGGGGAGGCCCTGGCCCTCTACCATCTGCAAGCCTCGGTCTCTCCATAAAATCGATAGCTCCCCAAGGGCAGCGCTGGGACTGGGCCAGTGCTGCTTCCTGGCAGCTGGAGTGCGGAGAGCACCGTTTCAGGAAACGTCCAGATGGCAAGGATGGTGAGGAAGGACCTGTTGTGGCTCTGGCACTCGCACACTTAACTGAACCTCCTTCCTGCCTAGCTGCGTTTCCATGGTGGCCTGCTGCCACTCACGGGCTGGCACGAGGGCCCAGGATCTGTCGCCCTCGGCCCTGTTCCGTGTCATGGCGGAAATAGCGCGTGCTCGCTGGGGGAGATCAGACTCTCAGGGGTAGGGAAGGGGCCGGTACAGGTTTTAAATGTATATTCAACAGGTAAATAAAATCATCTTCTTTCTCAAGGGAGTTGAGGGGCGCCTGGGTGGCTCAGTCAAATGTTGGACTTCCGCTCAGGTCATGATCTCGCGGTTCATGGGTTCAAGCCCTACACATCGGGCTCTGTGCTGACAGCTCAGAGCCTGGAGCCTGCTTCGGATTCTCTGTCTCCCTCTCTCTCTGTCCCTCCCCTGCTCACACTCTGTCTCTCTCTCTCAAAAGGAAACACTAAAAAAAATTCTTTTAGTAATAAAAAAAAGGAGTTGAGAATAAGTTGCCAAGATGCAATGCCTCCACCCAGCGTGGCAGACGGGCCAGAACGAGGACACATGGGTGAAAACGTGGCGCGCTAGAAGCTCTCACACGTGGACGGCAGGGATGTGCTGGTGTCACCACTCAGCCAGGGCACAGCCACTCCCGGGCCAGCAGTTTTACTCCCAGGGATCAGGCAGAGCCGAGTGACATGCTAATACTGAGCTGTGCTTGGCCCACAAGGATGGCAGTTTCACACCCGCCTTAGCATACATCTAATAGCAACCACGTACGCTCACCCAAGGACACATGACGTACGCTCCCCAAAGACACGTGACGTACGCTCACCCAAGGACACATGCAGGCAGTTCGCTGCGCCGGTTTCCCAATGGCTGCAAACTGGAAACACCAAGGCCCCACTGTCGGTGGAAAGGAGGCACAAACGGCGGCGATCTCCCCAAAGGGACCCGGTGCGGCAATGCGAGCCATGGGAACGGGAGGCCTATCTGGTCACACCAATGACAAGGTGAGGCCCGCAAACAAGGCCCCAGATGCACAGACCCAAGTGAGGGCTGCTGCAGAGTCCACGCGGATGAAGTTCAAGTATGGGGAAAAGCCTGGGGCGCCTGGGTGGCTCCATCGGTTAAGCCTCTGACTTTGGCTCAAGTCATGATCTCACAATTTGTGGGTTTGAGCCCTGCCTCGGGCTTTGTGCTGACAGCTCAGAAGAGCCTGCTTCAGATTGTGTGTCTCCCTCTCTCTCTCTCTCTCTGCCCCTCCCCTGCTTGTGCTCTCTCTCTCTCAAAAATAAATAAACATTAAAAAAAAAAAAAGTCCAGGAAAAATCCATGCAGGCTGTGGGGTGGTCACCCCAGGTGGTGGGGGCTCTGTGGGGGCAGGCCATATTCTGCTTCACGACACAGGGGCTGGTTATATGGGTGTGTTCAGTTTGTAAAAACTCGTCAAGTTGTACATGCTTTTTTAATGTGTGATTTCCTGTACGTATAATTCAATTTTAAAAAAGGCTGAAGATCCTGTTTATACTTTCGTTCGCCGCATCACAGAAGCCAAGCCATCTGCCAACTCTGAATGCTATCTGCTTTTTCCTGTTGGTTGGCCATGACCAAAGATACAAGTTCTTCGTGAAGCTCCAAAACCTGGAGAGGAAGGATGCCCCCACCCCCAGGGAGGCAAGCAAGCCCACCAGGGAGCACCCTCATCCAAAGGCCTCTGCGTTTTCCCAGCTGGACCAGGGAGACCGTCCAGTGCAGCCTGGCCAGACAGGAGGGACAGGGGCGGGCGAGGCCCTCGGGCCCCATGCGGTTCCCGCCCCTGCAGGTGGCGCACGTGCTGCTGCCTGGCCAGCAGAGGGAGCCCTCGGAACACGGTGCCGGCCGCCTTGCCACCTCCAGCCATCTCCTCTTGGACCAGGAGCAGGTAGGCAGGACCGCAAGGCCCCGGTAGTACAGACAAGGAGGCAGAGGCCCAGAGAAGTTAAAACACTCGCACGGCTGGGAGAAGCAGTGCTGAGAGGAGGTGGTGAGACCCAAATGAGAAGGCCAGGCTGGCCCCCGGGGACCACCACAGCCACAGTCAGTGCACAAGATTCCGTGTGTCCTCTGCCAGGGGTCCCCGCACTGCCACAGTGGCACAGTCACAAGCCTTGCCTGCTGCGGTGCCAACCACCCCCAGTGCCGGGTCACAGGAAGGGCTCCTCCCAGGTCTGACTACAGAAGGGGCCTGCATGGGGGGGTCCAGGCAGGGTGCGCCCCTTTTGTGGGAAAAAGCCACTATTTACTGTTTTGACATCAAATACTGGGGTCTTGAGGCAGGGGAGTGTACCCGGCAAGTCCCAGAATGAGGGAGTCAAGGGCAGAGGTGGGGGTGGGGAGGGGAGAGGGTAAGGTGGTTTCCACCTGGGTGTGCGTGTGAGAAAGAGAGAGAAGGAGAGAGAAGGGGATGGAGAGAAGGGAAGGGGGAGAGAGGGGAGAGTGGGGGGGAGGAGGGAGGGAGAGACATGGAGATATGCTGGCTGGGCAGAATGAAGAGGAAACATGGGAGGGGGCCCTGCCGTCACCCACACTCCTCCCCTTCCTTAGAGCTTCAGCAAACTGCAGTCACCCATTCGCTAAGAAAAACAACTTATCAGATGCCCACTCTACCCAGTCAACGGCACTAGACCCTGGGGATGTAACGTCCCTGGGCTCGCAGGAAACTCAGAGTGACGCAGACAGAAAAGGTAGCACAGAAGCAAGACCACAAAAGAGGGAGACATGAGAGGACGAATGCTGTCAACCTAGTGGGGGGGGTGGGCTCTGGGGGCCGTCTCAATGACGCAGAGGGCTTTCAGGCAGAGGACGCGGGAGGGAACACACGGAGCCAGCAGACCCCGCGGCTGGGGCCCCACTTTCCTCCCCAGCCTCAGGTGCCTCCCACCAGGAATGCCCCTATGCCCAGGCCTGGTCACAGTGCCACCTGCCTGGCCCTGCTCCCATCCCCCTCTCCTCTTGGCTCCTGCAGGGCCCCATCTTTCCTCTGCCACAGCACTGATCACCCCACTCGGGATGTGCTCGTTGGCCTGTGCGTCCAGGGTGCTGTGTCTGAAGTCCAGATCTGTCTGTGCACCCAGCTCAGGAGTGTGCCATGGTCTCCCACTGCCTACGGGACACAGCACGAGCTGTCAGCATGTATGGCCCACCAGACCCCAACCGGCCTTCTGGCCTCATCTCCTGGCCCCGCTTATTCTCTTACACTCTCTGCTCCCCATGATGGTTTTAAAACACTGTCTCTTTTAAGAGGTACAGCTTCATTCTCATACTCTTGACGCCAGATCTGGTGACTCCCTTCTAACAAATAGAACATAACAGAAAAGATGGTGTGTGACTTCTGAGACTCAGTCCCAAGAGGCACTGCAGCTTGGATCCCTTGCTCTAGGGAAAACCTGCTGCCATGTTATGAGGACACGGAGGAGTCCACACAGCAAGACAACTCGGGCGTCCCACCAGCCGTCAGCAAGGCACTGAGGTCTCCTGCCAACAGCTATGTGGTGAGTCACCTTGGACATGGCTCCCCAGCTCACTGAGCCTGCAGATGAGGCAATGTTGGCTACTGTCTGGACCGCAACCTCATGAGAGCTCCTGAGCCAGGATCACTCATCTAGGCCGCTCCTGATTTCTTGACCCACAGGAACAACGAGGGAATAGACATTTGTGGTCTGCAGCCCCGAGGTTTTGGGGTGCTTTGTTACAGAGCAATCAGTAAGGAGTACGTCCCAAACGTGTCAACTGCGTTCTCTGATGCACGTGCTCTTCTCTGCCCGTGCTACTTCTCACACCCTGATCTTTCCACCAGGTTCCTCACAGCCTTCAGGGTCCGACAGAAATGCCACCTCCTCAGTGAATCATTCCTTAACACCCTCTCCCCTGATGTGGCTCCGACCCTGCGCCTCGGCGGCCTGCGTGTGGGCCAGCACGGCCCTTCCTATGCCACGCTGTCCCTGAAGCCTCAGAGGCCTGTCAAGCTCTCCCACCTGCCCTTGGGGGCAACAGAGATCCAGGCACCCAGAAAACCGGTGAAGACCCTGTCAATTGCAAGCTACTGCTCAGATTCTTATTCCAGTGGGAGTGGTGCAAAACTCTGGTGCTTTTTGCAACACATGTTTAAGCCCAGAGGGCCTCCATTCTTTCCACCAAACGATGGGAAAGCATGAGGACCCACGGGTAAAGGCCCCGTCTTACTCTGCGCCAACAAGTCGGACAGGGGGAGGGGCCCCTACCTGGATCAGAGCTAGCACCTTGTCCTGGACAATGGTGGGAGGGTTGTTCTTGGGAGAGATGATTTTGACCAGGACGCTGTCGATGAAATCTCGGTTGGCCACGAGGATGTGAAAGCGGTGGCCACAGTTCTTCACACATGTCTCCAGCACCTGAGGAGGGAGGAAAGGAAAGAGAGGTCACCACCGTGGGAGCCAAAGGAGCTGCCCAGGCCACTGAGTTTCCACCCCCCACCTACGCCCTTCCTTCTCCTGGATGGTCCTTCCCACGGTCTCTCCCAGAGTCAGACTTGGATGGCCCCGCACCCCTAGGCTCTAATTCCGCCGTCCCTTGCTGACTGAAGCTGCCTGTCCCTGAACAATAATCAGGTAATTAGGTGGTAACTGAGGTGCCAGTTTCGCATGAGAAGGATGCTGGTGTTTTCATGAGATCCGAATGACTCAGCGGTCCCTGAAAATTAGCATTTTAATTCCTCTCTCCGGGCTTCTGGGTGTGAGACCTTAGCCAACGGGACACAGGCTCTGTCACAGAGAGGGTTGCTGTGACAGTCCGAATTACCCCGTGAATTACTGGCCCTTGTATGTGAGGAAGCGCATGCACACCTGTGCGAGCATGCGCACACACGGGCGCACACCCCCCTACAACCCTGCCTCTGCAACTAAAGTCGGCAATGACTGAGGATTCTGTGCCTTTAATAAATGGTTTGTGGGCCTCAGCTGCCAATCAGCCTCAAGGTCCACGTTCACTGCAAACCCTGCTCGCCCATCACTTGTCTGGAAACATGAATTACACAGGCCGTAGCCATTAAGAAAAGCACAGTGCATGTGGGTTCTGGCCAGGTGACCAGTGTGGGCTGCAATCTCAGCTCTGCCACCTGCTCCCTAAGTGGCCCGGGATGAGTCTGAGCCCCAGCTTCCTCATCTGGATTATGTGCCCCACCGCAGGACTGTAGTAAGGATGCGAGTATGTCTGAAGCATCTAGCACAGTGCCCTGCATGGAAGGGGCAGTACAGGAGGCCTGTGATGATACGAGTATCATTCCGAAAGCTGTCGGACACACCTGAGGAACGGGAAGGCTTTCTAGCCCCCACAGGACAGGGGAGAGGCCTGCTGAAATTCAGAGGCACCAACTAGAATGTCTCTCCAGCCTTCAACATAGCTTTCTGAGCTGCTCAGCTCTCTGTAAACCAACCCGTACAATCACCCAGCCCTTCCCACACCAGCGCCTCGATGCCACAGTCAGCTAGCAGGGAATGCCTCCTTGGAATGTGACCGACAACAGAGGACATTTCTGGCTGCCTCGCTCATGTTCATTTGCCCACACGGAGGTGATCCCTGGCTACCTTAGGCAGCCGTTCCACAGGGCTGGGTTCATGCAATGAGGTGTTACCTTGACGAAGCAGGACAGTGAGGAAAAGCCCACACTTAACATTCACTAACACTCTACATGCCAGGCACTGTGCGGGAGCCCCACGTTACACAGCATTTCATTTTAGTCTCACAGAATTAGATTCTCTTTAAGTGGGTCAGCCTTCTCTGGAGCCCTTGTCTCCTCAGCCACAGTGAGGCTACAGGGCCACCTCCCCCCAGTGGCTCTCCTCCAAGATCAGCTGGGAGTCCCTCAGATGACAGGCAACAGGTACTAGACTTATTCCTTTACCTGGTCCTTGAAATAGCCCTGTAAGGTTAGTATTACCCCATTTTAAAGATGAGGAAGCTGAGGCCTGGAGATGCCAGTAACTTCACGGAGGCCAGAGCTGACATGTGCCTTGCAACCACACAGCCAGTCAAAACCGGTCCTTTCCCCCACTGCTGCCTGCACCGTGGGGCACTCTGGGCTCTGCTTGGATAGCCAAGGGAGACCCCGAAGCTTAGCATCCTTGGGTCATCCTCAGCCAAGGTGGGGGGGATCTCTTCTTAGCCCCTGTACATGGTTGATTCTGGGTGACCTCAAGGTAACCAGCATTCACTCTTACAGTGACCACAGGGGCTACAGAGATGAACCAGAGGGGTATGAACTCTCAGTCTCCCTTCTTTCTAGGATCCCCTCACCTAACCTGGCCTATGCAGGGATCAGGCTGCTGGGGCCAAGGCAGGTGACAGGAAGAATGGTTTATTCGGTGAAGAAGAGGTGGGGCAGGGAAGGGCAGGAGGCTGGGAAGAAAGCAGGGGTGGGGGGAAAGAGGAGGAGAGCCAACACGGCAGGGCAGCTGTGGCTTTCCCGCCACGCTCAGGGCAAGAGCGGGCCAGCGTGCTTGTCTCACCTTTAGGCAGCACACCCTTACGTCTTCCAGGACAGCAGAGTTTAAAGCCAGTGTGGCCTAGACTGGCCCTTGGGGCTCAGACACACAGGTTTGGAAATGCCCTGGACAGAGGTGGTGTGTGCTAAAGGGCAGCCCTGAGGCCTAGCAGAGTGGGAGGTCTTCCCTGGCCGGCAAGGGCCACTCGGCCACTCTAGGGACTCTGCCCAAAGTGCCCTTGGTAAATGGATGTCCCTGTGGGTTGTAGGGCATGAAACACACAACAGCCATAGCCCACAGAGTGACAAAAGGTGACTCTAAGCCATCAGAAATGGCCATTTCAAGTCCATATACTGAGGCCCAGGCAGACAGCCTCTCGAGACCTCTGGTGAACTCCTGTTTGGGGTAAGTGTGAGTATCTTTGTGAAAGGCTCACAAGGAACAGGAGGACTGAGAGCAACTAGTAGGGTAAGTGAAGACAAAGACCGAAAAGCCATGAAAGTAGGTATGAGGTCACACAACGCGCACTAGATTGGAGCCTCTGGTGTAGGGACAAAGGATCTGCACATTTCATAAGTCTCCCGAAGGTACCTCTGGATTTGCAGCAAAGAGCTGACCACATTAACAAACAAGCAAAGAAAAAACAAAAAACTCAGGAATAAATTTAACCAAGGAGGTAAAAGATCTGTACCCTGAAAACTATAAGACAATGACGAGAGAAACTGAAGACGACACAAATAAATGGAGAGATGTCCCATGTTCATGGATTGGAAGAATATTATTAAACTGTCCATACTACCCAAAGCCATCTACAGATTTCGCAGAAATAGAAGAAAGAATCGTAAATTCATATGGAACCATAAGAAGACTCTAAATAGCCAAAGCAATCTCGAGAAAGAAGAATAAAGCTGGGGACAGCATACTTTCTGATTTCAAACTATGTTAAAAAGCTACAGTAATCAAAACAGTACGGTACTGGCATAAAAATAGACAATGGAACACAGTGAGAGCCCAGAAATAAACCCATACACACATATAATATTTAACGAGAGGCAAGAAGAGTCAATGGGTGAAAGGACAGCCTCTCTTATGTACAGTATTGAGACACTGGTAACTACACACAGAAGAACGAAACTGGACCCCCAGCTTACACCACTCAGAAAACTAACTTGAAGTGGACTAAAGACTTAAATTTAAGACCTGAAACTATAAAACTATCAAAAGAAAACACAGGAAGAAAGTTCCTGGGTCTTGGCAAAGATTTTTTTTTTTTGAGATGACACTGAAAGCAATGGCAGCAAAAATGAAAATAAACAAGTGGGACTATATCAAACTAAAAAGCTTTTGTACAGTAGAAGAAACAATCAGCAAAATAAAAAGGCAGTCTGCAGAATGGGAAAAAATATTTGCAAACTAGCTCTCTGATGAGGGATTAATATCAAAAATGTATAAGGAACTTAAATGACTCAATAGCAAATAAATAAATAAATAAGCAAAACCAATCCAATTAAAAATGGGCAAAGATGGCCTGCTAGCTCAGTCAGAACATGTGACTCTTGATCTCAGGGCTGTAAGTTCAAACCCCAGAATGGGTATAGAGATTATTTAAAAAAACAAAAGAAAACAAAACAAAAAAAAACCCACACACTAAAAAAAATGTTTATTTATTTATTTTTGAGAGAGAGAAAAAGATAGAGAGACAGAGGGAAACAGAGAATCCCAAGCAGGCTCTGAGCTGTCAGTGTGGAGCCTGATGCAGGGCTTGAGCCCATGAACTGTGAGATCATGACCTGAGCCAAAATCAAGAGTCAGGCGCTTAACCAACTTAGCCATGCACACTCAAAAGTAAACAAACTTTTTTAAAAATTGGGAAAAAAACCTAAAATAGACATGTTTTCAAGAAAGATATACAAAGGGCCAACAGGCACGTGAAAAAGTACCCAACCACTAATCATCACGGAAATACAAATCAAAACCACAGTAAGAGATCACTTCACACTTATCAGAACGGCTAGTGTCGAAAAGACAAGAGACCAGTGCTGATGAGGATGTAGAGAAAAGGGAACCCTCGTGCTCTGTTGGTGGGAATGTAAATTGGTGCAGTCACTATGGAAAACAGTATGGAGGTTCCTAAAAAACATTAAAAATAGAGCTACCATATGATCCAGCAATCCCACTTCCGGGTATATATCTAAAGAAATGAAAACAGGGTATTAAGAGATATCTGCACCCTCACGTTCACTGCTTCATTATTCACAATAGCCAACACATGGAAACAACATAAGTACTACCCACTGACGGATGAATGCAGAGACAAAATATTGACATATGTGTCTGTAGTATTTCTTCATCCATGTGTACACACGCATGTTGGAATAGTATCCAGCCATAAAAAGGAAATCCTGCCTTTTGCAACAACATGGATGGACCTTGAGGCCATTATACTAAGTGAAATAAGTCAAATAAAGAAAAACAGGGGTGTCTAGGTGGCTCGGTCTGCTGAGTGTCTGACTCTCGGTTTTGGCTCAGGTCATAATCTCACGGTTCGTGACTTTGAGCCCCACATCAGGCTCTGCACTCACAGTGCGAAGCCTACTTAGGATTTTCAGTCTCCCTCTCTGTCTGCCCATCACCCACTCATACTCTCCCCCTCAAAAATAAACAAACATTGAAAAAAAAAGAAGAAAAACACCCAGTGTTTCTCACTTGTATGCAGAACCTAAAAAAGCTGAACTCACAGCAACAGAGAGTAGAATGGTAGCTGTGGAGCAGGGTATATGGGGAGACGTTGGTCAAAGGGCACAAATTCCCAGCTATGAGTTAAATTCTGGGGATTTAATGGACAGCATGGGGGCCATAATTAATTAACAATGTTGCAGTATATACTGGCCAGTTAAATTAGATCTTAGGGGCCCCTTAGAGGTGTCAGTCAGTTAAACATCTGACTCTTGATATTGGCTCAGGTCATGATCTCACAGCTAGTGAGCTCAAGTCCTGCATCAGGCTCCACGCTGACAGCACAGAGCTCGCTTGGGATTCTCTCTTTCCCTCTCTCTCTCTGCCCCTCCAGCTCTCTCTCTTTAAGTTTATTTTTGAGAGAGAGAGAGAGAGAGAACAGAAATTGGATCTTAAAATGCTATCCGCCCCCCCCAACAAAGGTAATTATGTGAGTGGACCAAGGTGTTTACTAACCTTATTGTGGTAATCATTCTGCAATACACACATGTATCAAATCACCACACTGTGTATCCTAAACTTAGATAGGTTACAGGTCAATAATGTCTCAATAAAACTGGGAGACTAAGAATAATAATAATAATAATAATAGACCTGACCGTCAGGAAATGTTCAGTGATGTTCACCATGTCCTTCCAGAAGGAAGTAAAGGCAGAGACCACTTTAGAAAGATTTCCATCCAACCAACACGATTACCATGAAGTTGGCCTGTAAAGGGGTATGTTTTACATACCAGAAAAATGTCCTGACATGTGAGAGTTCATTCCCTTCTGATTTTAGTTACTGAAAACAATTCATTTTGGGTATCACCCTGGGGTTAGTGAATGCCAAGGATCAAATTCTGAGGGGGAAAAAAAAAATGCTTTCAAGTCACTATCTCCCAGCTGGTCTTTTTCTTTTTTATTATTCAAACCCCAATTCCCTGGCAGAGAACACTCTCCCAGTAAGTCTTGGGTTTTCACTTGAGTGAAAAATCCAAACAGTTTCTCTGCTTTAAAAGGAAACATGTCAGAGCTGTTTTGGATAAATAAACTATTCAAACCTACAGACAAGCCCACGTGCTGACCTGTTACAGTTTTCATTATGAGAACTCACCGTGGCCCAGATTCTGCCACATCTGAAGAACTGTTAGCTTTCTGGACAGAAATGACACCTGAAGCGGTCCCTTTGAATTTCCTGACATTTTAAGAAAGGGCAAAAATCCGATCTGTTCATTCCTGCAAGGAGTCATTAGGCTGACTGTTTCCAGAACTGCTGCACCAATAACCAGCCTTCACCCCCCAATCCAGAGCTGGGCCTCCACTAGCCATGAAGTCCGGGTGAACCCCCACACCTCTCTGAGTCTCCCTTTCTTCATCTGCTTGAGGGGAAGATGAAATCTGTTTGGAAGTTTACTGCAAACGGTCGCTTTAACCCTGAGCAGCTCAGCAGCGTCCCAGGCGGGTTCTGGGCGGAAGTCGGCAGATTTGAAGCAGGGGCCTGATGCACGGAAAGGCAGCGGCCTAGCTGTGTCATAGCAGACTGGTGGCAGAAAGGACGGCCACACCCAGGCCTTTCTCTGGCTTCTCTGCTCTGGGCTTTTACACCTGTCAGGGCTGCTTGTGCCTTCTGCTGGTGTGGACCAGACTGCAGCTCAACCCCACTTCCAGGGAAAACCCAAGGGCACTGCAGGAAGGTTCTGCTGCTCTCCAGTGGCGCTCGCGCCAAGGGGTCCACCGGCCATGGCTACCGGAGGCTGTGCTGAGGGGACCGAGGGAAGGGCCTGTGGGTGGGGCAAGGCCAGAACGTGGATTTCCCCAAGCGTCTTCCTGCCCCACCACCACCCCCTGTGAGGGCAGCACTCACTGTTAACGCCAGCATCACTTCTCTGTAGTTCCGGTTCCCGTTAAGCCGCTTCTTCAGGGCTCGAATGGCGTCCTTTGGCCTGGAGAGAAGGACATATTAAAACCCTCACAAGTTCCATTTGCGGTGCCACCCCACAGACTCACTCCTGTCTGTGTGAACTAGCACGTGTACGAGGTTGTCTGTTATACACAAGGGTGTATGAGGCATGTTTATAAACATACAAGGTTGGAAACAAACTAAATCTTCATCAATGTGAAACAGGTTAATTTTTTTTTTTTACTTTATTTATTTTGAGAGACAGTGTGTGCGGGGGAGGGGCAGAGAGAGGAAGAGAGAGACAGAATCCCAAGCAGGCCCTGTGCTGCGAAGCCATGAGATTATGACCTGAGCAGAAGTCAGACACTTGGCCAGGTGAGCCACCCAGGTGCCCCAGAAACAGGTTAATTTAAAAAAAATATATATTTTTTTAAAGATTTGTTCTTTTTTAGTAATCTACACCCAATGTGAGGCTTGA
Source organism: Crocuta crocuta (assembly GCF_008692635.1). Lineage (NCBI taxonomy): Eukaryota > Metazoa > Chordata > Mammalia > Carnivora > Hyaenidae > Crocuta > Crocuta crocuta. The sequence goes on from NW_027533258.1 coordinate 1,274,171, forward strand.
ACTCATGACCCTGAGATTGAAAGTCACCTTGGCGCCCTGAAACAGGTTAATTTAAATCATGCTTATCCACACAGTGGAACACTACATAGCTGCAGCGAAGAATAAAAAGACACCCCAGGTGCCTGGGTGGCTCAGCTGGTTAAGTGTCCAACTCTTGATTTCGGCTCAGGTCATGATTTCACACTTCGTGAAATCGAGCTCCAAGGCCCTCTGCGCTCTCAACACAGAGCCTGCCTGGGATTCTCTCCCTGCCTTCCCTCTCTGCCCCTTCTTCGCTCATGCTCTCTCTCAAAATAAATAAATAAACATGTGAAAAAAAGAATAAAGACGTTATTTATGCACCACTATGGAGCCAACTCAAAGACAGGAGAGTGGAGTCATCTGTAGAAAGTATCCAATGTCTGCTCATCTTGGCGTATGAAAGGACAGCATCCATACATAGCACACGTGACAGCAGACGGAAGAATCTTTGCAAGGAGACCCAAGAAGCTGGTAACTGGTGGCCCCTGAAGAGGGGAACTGAATGACGGAGGGAGTGAGGGTTTTCACTGGGCTGCTTTTCTGCAGCTCTTTTGAATTCCGCCTCCTATGCAAGTATTATTTATTCAGAACAGTACCTAACCCACTGTTGTGGGGGACACTAAAGAGACAACAGACACAGACAACAGAAGAGAGAATGGCCAGGTCCCTGCGGAGGCCTGGCTGTTCCGCTCCTCCCCAATTCCATGAAGGTCCTTTTTGCCTTGAGAAAATTTAAGCCTCCTCAAAACCCAAAGAACTGTGTGTTTTTGGGTCATGGAGCTGCAGTGGATTCCCAGAGGCAGGTTCATAAGCTGATTGTTTGGAACCTGGAACGCGTTCCTCCTTACATCATGGTTTAAAGCCGGGAGTGAGGGTCCCCAGCCAGCCCTCTAGAAGCACCTAGTAGGTGAAGCCCATGCGTCTAACAAGTTATTTATCCTAAACCAGGATCCAACAAAGCCGTGGGACTCAGGGCTACCTCTGGCATGAAGCCCCTACCCCCTGCCGCCCATGACTTGAGCTCCGGGGAGCCCCTGGTCCCGCTGCAGGTCGGACCTTTGCTTTCATCAGTGGGCTCCAGCCTTCCCCGGATCAACATGTCAATGTGTCTGGGTCTTTTCAAAAGTTGAAGGTCCGTGAGTCAGGCACCTTCTATTCCTACAGCTCAGAAATATTTATGATCTCTTCACCAAACGAAGAAGTCCTTTCAAATGTGTGTGAGGCAGCTGGGGGAAGGGAGGGTGGGAGGCTCTGCTAATCAGCCCAATTTAGACAGAAATACACAGGAGCAAGACAAGGCTTCTAGAAGAAATTTTAAAACACTATGAGTCACCTATTTCCCATTCCCAACTTAAAACGTGGCTGCCTGCAGGGATTCTCAGCTCCTGAGCCCAAAGGCTGATGGGAGAGCTCTCTGGGGAAGGGGTCCCTGCCAAGTGTGTCTGCGGTATGGCTGCAGTTTCCAAACAGGGATGCTGATTTCTGCAAATATGGGGCTTGACAAGCTCCTGGCTTTGAGGGCTGCTTGTGGACTTGAGCTGGTGAAGGTCAGCAGCTGCTGGCCAGGAGCATGGATTGATATCCTCTTTCTCAAAGGCTCTGCCAAGCCACAGTTAGCCCTGACCCCCGGCCGCCATCCCTCTCAATCCAGCTTCATCCCTCTCCTCTTGAACTTCCACAAAGCAGAAAAATGGGAACAGCCCCCAAGGGCTGCGATCACTTCTAGCTCACAGAGCATGGCGCGCACAGAGCTCTCCCAGTGTGGGGGTGATGGTGGTGGTGGAAAATCAGAGAGTCAGCAGGCTCCTGGGTTAGAGTTAAAATGGAAATTCAGCGGCGGGAAGTACTGCCTCAGAGTGACTGGGTGAGCACAAAAGCAAGTATTTATCTCTATCCCCGGGGGAGAAGCTTCTGAGAGGAGGATCAAAGTCATGTCAGAGGAACTGCAAAGTTTCAAGCAGCAGCGGCAGATTAGACAGCAAGGAGCTGGAAACAGGGAAAAAGGAGAGAAGGAAGAGTCAAGAGCCAAGACGGATCAGGGAAAAGGAGCGGGAGGCGGGGAAGGGCCCCGTGAGATGCCCCACCGCCCTGGCAGAAAGGTCAGGCGCCTCAGGGCAGCGCCCAGGGCCTCAGGATCTGGTCTCTGGACCATCTTCAGCCACCTGTAAGGTCTCCTCCACCCCAGACCCTTAAGAACCCTTCTTTCTAGTCATACTTGAACCATCTCAGCCTCTGGCTCCAGAACTGCTGCTTCTGAGCTGCGTTCTCCTCACTCCCTCCCAGGAGGACAAACTGCCCCTCCTCCACCATCGCACACTCTTCCTCTCCTTCCCATTCTCCCTGCCCCCCTTCTGCTGTCATTGTGATCTACTGCAGAGGCGGTGGCTACTCCTCCGGTCACCCTCCAGCTCAGAGGCCCGTGCACAAAGATTCCATGAGCAAGGGAAGGTCCTGGGGTGCTCGTGAAAACGACCCTGGGTAGCGGCTCCTCCTCGGAGTCGCACGTCAGAGTCACCTGTGGAGTACTTGTTGCATCCACCTACCTGGGCCCTAACTAACCTTCCGGTATGGGTAAGGCCTGGGAAACAGGGTATAAACATCTCCAGGTAGGTTATCAGCCAGGCACTCCTGGTTAATGACCGATGATGCAGGGTATGGGGGACTGACACACAAGGTCTGGGGACAGAGAGGATGGATCTTGGCCTTGGACATTAGGGAAAGCCCAAGCAGGGGCCTGTGGGGCAGGTGACCAAGTCTGCCACAGGTGAAGCTCTGAATAAATACGTGCCGGGCTGGAGCTCGGGGGGCTGGGGCCAGGGCAGCCCACACTTACATCCGGCCTCTGCCCTTTTCAGCTATGCTGTGAGACCTTTGGCAAGGGACCGAACCACTGGAACTCAGTTTCCTCAACACTGAAATAGGCTGTCCCTACCTTCTGGGACTGTTGCGGGACTCAGTGCGGGAGCTAGTGCGATGCAGGGCTTGGCGTGGGGGCCTGGAGTATAAATAGCAAGTGCTGGGAGAATGGCAGACAGGGCAAGGGCGGCAAACCCACAGAGATCACTACCAAGGACTGGCCAGATAGCACTACAAATGGAGGTGGAGGAAGTCACGGGCAATGCAGGTCTCTAATGTGTAGGTCTTTAATGGGTATAAAGAGCAAGCTCGTATGTAGAGCACGGACACGGGTACATCTGTAACCAAACACTTGACAGATATTTACTCCTTTAATCCTTGTCACCACCCAATGGGACAGGTACTGCTGGTACCCCCATATTGTAAATAAGGACAGAGGGACACAGAGGTGCACAGCAAGGAGTGGAGGACCTAGAATTCCAGCCTAGGCGGGTGGCTCCGGGCTCCCACTACACTCCCCTTCCTACGGGCACGTGGCATACACTGCCCACCAGCCTGGGGGTCAACCTCCCCGCATCTCCCCACCCCCTCACCTAGCCGGTGACCGACAGCCCCAGGGCCAGCCAGCGCCACCGCTCTGTCTCTCTCAGTTATACGCAGCTTCCCTGGCCACACCATGTTGGGATTCTTTTTTTTTTTTTTTAATAATTTTTTTTTTTTTTTTTTTTATTTCTAGGAGAGAGAGAGAGAGAGACAGTGTGAGCAGGGGAGGGTCAGAGAGAGAGGGAGTCACAGACTGAAACAGGCTCCAGGCTCTGAGCTGGCAGTCAGCACAGAGCCCGACGCGGGGCTTAAACCCACGAACCGCGAGATCATGACCTGAGCGAAAGTCGGACGCCTAACCGACTAAGTCACCCAGGCGCCCCAACACACCATGTTGGGATTCTGTTCCGCAGTCCGCATCAGACTGAGTGCCTTAGGGACTCCATCCATGTACTTGCTTCCTCAACAAGTGCTTGTCAAGGGTCAGTTATGTGTACGTACACCGTGCTGGTGCTGGGATAAACCGGTGAGCGAAACAGAAGCCTCCCCTTATAGAGTGCACAGTTGGGGGACTGTGGAGGGAGAGCCACTCTAACAAGGCTTGCGTGACGGGGGACACAGGAGGAACACGGGGACCAGAGCCCTGAAGCAGGGAGGAGTTGACGGGGTGCCCGACCATTAGTTGACCTTGTAGAGTTTCTCTCCCAACCCGGAAGAGATCTGACAGTCCCCTCACTGCCGAGGCGAAGACAGAAAATCCCCGGTGTTCGTGAGATGCTCTCATTCAAAACTGCAGGAACAGGACCGTGGGCCACCATAGGAGGAAGGTGACGTGAGAATGGAAGGTGACCCACCTCTCAGACCTGGGAAGGAGGAGGCTCCCCTCTAACACATATTCACATATGCCCACATTTGTGGAGAACTGCCAAGTGGGGTCCAGCAATGGGGGCAGTTCAAGGAACAGAAAAGTCAGTGGGGCTGAAGGATGAGGACAAGGGGAGAGAGCCCCAAATGGGGTGGCAGAGGGACCGGGTTACCACGCAGGGTCCACTACGAATTTTTACCGGGAGTGAAGGCCCATCTTTTGGAAGACCGTCAGTGGATGAGAGGGAAAGGGGAGAAGGTAGACAGAGCGCCCGGAGGCCACAGCCTGACTCTGGGGATAACACAGGAATAGGGCTCTTCACACCCGACCGGAACTGCCAGGCCAAACCCTCCCTCCCCAAGGGGCACCCCCTCCCCACTATTTCCCTGCTCGCCCAGATCGCTTGTGTCCCCAGCACACTGCCCATTCGTGCCGCTCTGATCTACACGCCACACTGCTCTCCCGGCCCCACTGAGGCCCAGCCCAAGCCTGCCCCTGTGTCTGCTGCAAAGGGTACACGCCTCGGCCACAGCCGGCTCGGCCCCACCGGGTGAGCCCCTCAAGAGCAGCTGAGGCACAGTCGTCTTGGCATCCTGAGGATGGCCATCCCTCTGCCTGTGGGGTCAATAAATGTGGCCAGACAACCAGACAAGGGAGGCCATGAGTGCGAGACATGATTAGAAATGCTTGGCCCCCAGCAAGTCTCTGTGAGTCGGCTGTGTGCCGGGCACCAGGCGGACCACCTCCATTTAGAGGCAGCAATACGCCGTCCTTCACAAAGATTCCAGCACCAGACTCACCTCCAGCACAGGCCGCCGGCCCTGGTTCCATACCCCTCCGTGCCAGGACCCGGCCACACTGCACCCGGCAGGCAGCTCAGACCTGCAGGGCTTTAGCCTCCCTTCTGATCTCTGCTCCTCAGCCTGCTCCCTCCCTATGGCAGCTCAGCTCACAGCACTGGAGGCAGGGTGCCTGTGGCTCAGTCATGATCTCCTGGGTCCTGAATTTGAGGCCCTGCGTTGCATCGGGCTCGCTGCTGTCAGCATGGAACCCGTTTAGGATCCTGTCCCTCTCTCTCTCTCTCTCTCCAAAAACAAAAACTTAAAACAACAACAACAACGGAATTTTCCTGACTCTTCTCCTGTCTCGGGCCCCCACCCACCTCCCAAACTCCACTGGCTCCACCTCCTAAATATATTTTGAATCTGACCATTTCTCTCTCCCTCCTCTACAGTGATCTAGGTCAAAGTCACCCTCATCCCACACCAGGGTTATCGTATTATCCTCCTAACTGGCTTTCCATTTTCTGCCCTCTGTCCTTCTCACGCCCAGCCAGACCATTCCGAGCCCTCTGTCCTTCTCACGCCCAGCCAGACCATTCCGAACACGGTAGCCGGAGTGACCTCTTTAAAATGAGCGTCACACCACGCCCCTCTCTGCTCAAATCCCCTCCCTCCCTGTCAAGGCCAGAGCCCGTGGTGCCTGCACTATTTGGATGGGGACGGGTCTGGCCTCCCCCGCCTCACTCTCTCCACTCTGGCCCCAGGAACCTCTTGTGATTCTTCCAACATTACCACCTGCCCTTTGTCTGGGACTGCTGTGCTTGCTATCCCCTCTGCCTGGAAGGTTGTCCCCTGGTGTCATCCTCACACCTCATCCCCTCATCTCCTTCAAGTCTTTCTTCAATGTCACCTTCTCAAGTGAGGCCCTCCTTGATTCCTCCACTGAAAATGGCTAACTCCCGTCCTGCACCCTCCCCGGCTTCGTTTCTCTCCAGTCTTGTCACCAACTGATCGTGTAATTGACCACGTAATGTAACATGTAATGGCTTCAAGGGCGTCTGTCCTGCTCCCTGCTGTGCCTGGGCACTCACCCTGGGGCCCAGCAGGAGGCCATCACTCAGTAAGAATCTGTTCAGCCCCGGCTTACACAGGGCAAGGCTGCAAAGGGCCCGTGCCAAGAGGAAGCCGGACTCTGGACTGTCCTCGTCGCTCTGGGGAGGGCTGGAGAGTGCGTGGCTACAGTAAATGCCATCTTTTATGGCGTGGACAGAGGGCCAGACACAGACAGAAGGGGAAGAAGCGTGAGCAGGACGCAGCTGGACTGCAGCTGCAAGAGGACAGACAGCAAACAGCCAGAAGGACAGACCTGGCAGCTCAGGAACGTGCGAGGGGCGGCCTGTGGGGCAAGCTCTCCGCCTGCCAGAGACACTCTGTGCTCCCCGTCTCCCTCTGTGGACGCTGTGGGGCCCCTCCCTCCCTCGGGTCTAGCCCTGAAAGCAGGACAGAGACAGCCTCACTCTGGGGGCAGGGGAGGCAGAGCTGGGGAGGAGGGGCTGGAGGAGGTGATGACCACGGGAGCCCAAGTACCCGAGCAACTTCAGTTTCACTTGTGAGACAAAGCAGGTTATTGAGAGGTCATCACTGNCAAACAGACTAAAAACAAAACAAAAAGTAACACGCCCTTCAGCCCCGACAGACTCTCAGTGACCCCCCCCAGGAGCTGACAAGCTTCACATGAGGTCGGGGGTGGGGGGTGCGGGGAGGGACACATACCCTTCCTCCGTCTCATTGATAATGTCGCAGATCTCCATGTTCAACGTCCAGTCTTCGCTTTGCAGGGAGCCATCCGTTGCTTTTTCTGTAAAGTCAGAGAGAAAATAGATTTACATTTCTCCTGGAAACAGGGGGCCCTGGCAGGAAACAGAAGGGGCCAGAAGCACCACGTTCTCCGCCCAAGCACGTGGGCTGAGCCAGCAGAGCGGTCAGGGGTGCTGCTGTCAAAAGGGAGCAAACAGAGAGAGATCTGGCCCTGAGTTTTGCACGATGGAAAGTTCTGGAGATTGGCTGCGTGACAATGTGAATGTATGGAATGCTTGAAAAAATGGTGAAGATGGTGATCTTTACGTGTATTTCAACACAATTAACTTTCAAAAATTAAATTTAAAAAATCCGC
>NW_027533258.1:1281828-1306753 GCF_008692635.1 Crocuta crocuta
AAATAATTTTAAAAAAATAAAATAAAAAAAACCCCCCCCCCCCCCCCTCCAAAGCAGGTTTTATTCCCTCCCACACTTAAAAGGAAAGAAACAGGCTCAGAAAGGTTGGGTACTTGTCCGGGATCTCATCATAGGACTGGAGGTACCGGCAACCAGTCTCAGGTCTGCCTGTCTCCAATGCCTACAAAGTTGCATGATCCTGCCGCACCTGCTAGTAAAGCTGGACTTTTATTTCTTTTTAAGTTTATTTATTTTGAGAGAGACAAAGATGGCAGAAGTGGGGGACGGGCAGAGAGAAGGAGAGAGAATCCCATGCAGGCTCTGTGCTGTCAGGACTGAGCCCGACGTGGCGCTCGAACCCACGAAACCATGAGACTGTGACCTGAGCTGAAACCAAGAGTCTGATGCTCAACTGAGCCACCCAGGTGCTCCTAGCAAAGCTGGATTTTGGATCTGGAGTCGTAGCTTGGACAGGTTATAAATGCGCCCCAACCTACTTGTACGGTTCATGAGAGAGAAAACATCACCACCATTTTCTTCATACAGCCCACACTTCCACTGATACTCAGATAAGAAAACAAATGACCTCTGTACATGCTGGGATTGTCCTTGTTTTACTGGATGCAGCTTCGGGGAAGTGGCACTTGTTTTTACATAACATACTAGAGAACTCACACATCCAAACAAAGGCTGTACTTACAAGCAGTGACAATATACTCCAAAAATATAGCTACTGCTCAAGACGTGTGTGCAATAGCTTCAGTCTGCCTGTGAATGCCCCCTTGTTTTAATTTTTGCCAAAAAAGGCACATCCTCAACTTTTCCACCCTCTTTATTCATCAGCCTTGGCACCCGAAGGCCCCTGCCCTGCTGGAACAAGCCCGCCTGCCCATGAACGAGGAGGCTCTGTCTCTCAGGCGAATGCCGGCCAAGCAGCGGACTGGGCAGGGGCTGGGAAGGCTCCGAGATCCGAGGAACCCTTAAAGTCCACGATGGTGCCAGGCTGGCAGGGACAGGGGGAGTACCCGGTGTGTGCCCATAAGAAGAAAAGCATGTGCGGGGAGGGAGAGGCAGGGATGAGAACGCGTGTCGGAGACTCACCGGAGGTGAACAGGCCCCCGAGACACTGCTCCCCTGCCCTGTCCAGCACACGCGTGGGGAAAAGAGCGGCCACGTCAGGAGGGTCACTGGGGGTGGCGGGCGGGGACAGACAACGGCCACGGTGGGAAGGGTAGGGGCAAGCCCCTAGGAAGAATGCCTCGAAGCACTGGTCAGCTTAGCCTAGAGAAGACGACTCAGGGCAGAGGCTACAGGGAGGCGAGGGGACAGGCGCAAGGCAGCATCTGGAATCACACAGCAGCGTGTCCCCCTGGCACTGGGCTGCAGCCGGAGGCGGGGGGCCACGGCCAGGTCCCAGAGCAGGCAGGCATGTGGGTGAAATGATTCGTGCCTCCGGCCCTCTGCTCTCCCTGCCATGTTCAGCTGTCTCTGAACAGCCCTCCCCTTCAAGGTGTCCACTCCCAGAAGACGTGACTCCTCCCGCCAGGACTCACACAGCAGGGAGAGCAGGGCACATCCTCAAGAGGACACCAATCCCAATAAAGCCACTCTGCCTGCAGGCCCAGGCCTTCAACCCTGCCCAGCCAGCCAGGGGAGAGGCCAGCTGGCCAAAGGGCCATTCTGAGATGGTCATCCGTCCCTGTCATAGCACCGGCTGTGGGACAGACGCTCATGAGGAGGAAAATCTGTGACTGCACTTTGGTAGGGCCATAGGGACACTGTCTTGGGAGGCTTAATACAGGAAATATTAAATCAATGAAACCTCATTTCCAAGTTCGGTTTAGCAGCAGAATCCATTAACCTTATATTCACCCGCTCCCTTCCTCTAATAATACCGGGAAGGGGTTCAAAGGCATGATAACTTATCCTCCGGGTAGCAAATTCTATTCAATTACTGGGATTCTGAGTTCCAAGCTAAAAGATATATACTTGTTTTGATTATAAAGAACCAACCCAAAAAGAATGCTGCTTTCTTTTCATTTTGCTGGAAATGCCACATAAATACAACCGTGAGTATTTGGCTCTGCTGAAACAGATGAGGCAAGTAGGGCTGACAAAGGAGCTCAAATCAGTTCTTATTTTTCTCTGCTCATAAAAGAATTCCCAGCAATGGGAACAAAGTTGTATCTGATTGCCTCTGGAACTGCAGCCACTCAATGCGCACTCCCTCACTCGGTCCTGTCCCCGGGCCAGAGGAAGCAAAATTCAATCTCATTTCTTTTGTCACGTAAATCGTCAAAACCTAAGATAAATCCTGGTGCAACAGCAGAAACACAATGCTCCAGGGAGCAATGGTGCAAGTCATTCCCATCAGCCAGCCCTCGGGACAGATAAAGATCAAAACGCCAGTGACCCTGGCTGCAAAAGCTGACCTTTCAGACTTCTCTGGTGATATGCTAATGGCCAGAGGCTGAGCTGGGCAAGACAAGGCAAGGCAGGGCTGGGCTGGGCAGAGCAGAACAGGGCTGGGCAGGGCAAGGCAGGGCAAGGCAGGGCTGAGCAGGGCTGGACAGGGATGGGCAGGGCTGGACAGGGCAGGGCTGGGCAGGGCAGGGCTGGGCAGGACTGAGAAGGGCTGGGCAGGGCTGAGCAGGGCTGGGCAGGGCAGGGCAGGGCTGAGCAGGGCTGAGCAGGGCTGGGCAGGGCAGGGCAGGGCTGAGCAGGGCTGGGCAGAACAGTGCTAGGCAGGGCTGAGCAGGGCTAGATAGGGCTGGGCAGGGCAGAGCAGGGCTGGACAGGGCTGGACTAGGCAGGGCAGGGCTGAGCAGGGCTGGACAAGGCTGGGCAGGGCAGGGCAAGGCAGGGTTGAGCAGGGCTGGACAGGGCTGGGCTGGGCAGGGCTGGGCAGGGCCGGGCTGGGCAGAGCAGAACAGGGCTGGGCAGGGCAAGGCAGGGCAAGGCAGGGCTGAGCAAGGCTGGGCAGGGCAGGGCTGGACAGGGCAGGGCTGAGCAGGGCTGGACAGGGCAGGGCTGGGCAGGGCTGAGCAGGGCTGAGCAGGGCAGGGCTGGGCAGGGCTGGACAGGACAGGGCTGGGCAGGGCAGGGCAGGGCTGGGCAGGGCAGGGCTGGGCAGGACTGAGAAGGGCTGGGCAGGGCAGGGCTGGGCAGGGCAAGGCAGGGCAAGGCAGGGCAAGGCAGGGCAAGGCAGGGCTGAGCAGGGCTGGACAGGGCAGGGCGGGACAGGGCAGGGCTGAGCAGGGCTAGATAGGGCTGGGCAGGGCAGGGCTGGGCAGAACAGTGCTAGGCAGGGGAAGGGAGGGCTGAGCAGGGCTAGATAGGGCTGGGCAGGGCAGGGCTGGGCAGGACTGAGAAGGGCTGGGCAGGGCTGAGCAGGGCAGGGCTGGGCAGAACAGAGCCAGGCAGGGCAAGGCAGGGCTGAGCAGGGCTAGATAGGGCTGGGCAGGGCAGGGCTGGACAGGGCTGGGCTGGGCAGGGCAGGGCTGAGCAGGGCTAGGCAGGGCTGGACTTGGCTGGATTGGGCAGGGCTGGACAGGGCAGGACTGGGCTAGGAAGGGCAGGGCTGGGCAGGAGCAAACACAGCTCCCATTAAACCTTCTGTGCAAGACAGTGTTATTATCCTAATGCTACTGCCGTGGCATTTTCTCCATTCACAAAAGAAGACTGGTGGGAGCTGCAAGCCAGGACGCCCTGAAGCCTGGACCCTGATGGCAACGGCAGTGTTCTCTCAGGCTTGGCTTTTCTGCACCTGCACCCCCACCCCTACAGCCCGCAATCCCAGGCAGTCCTGCTGGGAGGAGCCTCACAATCCAGTGGCTTGGTTTCTTGGCTGCTGTGGTCTACACTTTGATGTTAAATATAGTGACTTCAGAGCAGCTAGCACCAGAAGGCAGAAGAGGGCTGGCTTTAGCATTCTGCATTCAGCAACATCCTTTTGGTGAGAATGGAGAAAAAATAGCCAAATTATCTACCTCCCCAACAATCAAGAGTGTGGGTCGGAGCCCAGAGGCACTGGCACAAAGGAATATCATTCAAGGTTGCTTCGTGCCAGGTATTGAGGAAGAAGAAAAGGGGGCTGGGGTGGGCAGGAAGCTCATCTGATAATACGCACCAATAATAGGAGATGAACCTTCTGGATTACTACACGCTAGTGAGGCAGGTTGGCATATACCAGTCAGGTGGAAAGAAAAATCAATCCTGACATTCTACACAGAGCCATTATTGTCTATTGCTTCAAATTCCTAACATGCTTTGTGAATGTTAATTGCAGCTGCTCCCCTTCCACCGGAGAGATAAGAGAATGAATTCCAAATACTCATCCCTATTTTATAGGATGTCCTTTTCTCTGACGGCTGTCCCTGCGCCTCTCGCGCCCCTCTAAAGGAAGGTAACAGGACCAGAAGAAGATATACAAAGTACGTCTGGCCAGGCTGTAGACTATCATGAAGCAGCTTTCTCTGTAACATGAAGGCAAAATAAAACCCCACGGTGCCCATGCCCTTCACTCAAGATTGGCAGAGGCCAAGATGTGCCATGCACTGGCCTTGCAGACGAAGAGGAGGAGATGACGAACACCCTACCTTCAGAGGTCAGTATAATGGGAGGCAGATAGGCAGTCAGTTAAGGTACAGTCAAGGTCTGAGCTGTAACAGAGGACAACCACAGCACTCTGGGTGGCTTTGATACCTGCGCCCTGGTGCCAAGGAGCTGGGAGGAAATTAATGGCACCGCGCACACACGTGTGACAGACAACAGCATGCCTCTTTAAGCAGAACACAAAGGTTGACAAGATGAACCAGGAAGAACCACCTAGTGACTGTGTGACATCCCAGAGGAAGATACCAAGCCTCTCTCTCTCATGCCCGCAGCTAGAGAGCAGCAAGGGAGGGCAGGAGGTAGGACGGTGCTTCCCAAACTTGGCTGCAGAATCATCTGGAAGCTTTTTGCAAATATTCCTGCCTTGATCCCAGCCCACACCTTCGGATGTGAACCTTTAGGACACGAGGCCAGGTACTGACATGTGCTCACAGCTCGCTGGGTGGCTCATCGTACAGCCAGGGCTGAGCACGCTAACTCAGGGGAAGGAGGGCCAAAAGAGTCATCCAGCTGACACAAATGTACGACATGGCTATGAAGTGCTGGACACTGGGGACACACAGAGGAAGGCGAGACAGCCTAGTCGCCGCCCTCATGAAGCTCCTGGCCCACAGGAGGACAAGGAGTCAAGTGACCCTGATTCCAGACCTGCCTGGGCCTCTGTTATTACTGAGCTCCCAGGACTACTTATTCCCCTTTCTTCTCTGGGCGTTAGGAGTCCTGACAAATGAGCCAACAGGCCCGCGTGACCTCTGACCCTCACCCTCCTCGCCGCCCACCCCACTCTGACAGTATGCTGGCCGATGTGTCCTTTTCTAGTGTTTTCTTTTTATTGTGGTAAAGTGTACAGAACATAAAATTCACCATTTTGGCCATTTTTAAGTATACAGATCAGTGGCATGAAGTAGATTTCACACTGCTGTGCCACCATCACCACTACCATCCACCCACAGAACTTCATCCTCCTAAACTGAAACTGCCTCCATTCAACACTGACTGCTCACTCCTCTCCCCACAGCCCCTGGCAAGCATCATTCTGCTTCCTCTCTCCATGAATGCCATGCCTCTAGGAACCTTGTATTAGGGGAAGCATACAGTATTTCTCTGTGTGTCTGGCTTATTTCACTTAGCATAATGTCCTCCAGGCTATTCTGCACTGTGGCAGGTATCAGAATTGCATTCCTTTTTAAGGCTGAATAATATTCTGTTGCATGAATATACCTCACTTCGCGTTATCTATTCACCTGTGGACGGACACATGGGGTGTTCCCAGCTTTTGGCTACTGCGAATACTAAGAACATGGGTGTGCAGATAGCTGTTTGAGTCCCTTCTTTCTATTCTTCTGGGTATATACCCGGAAGTGGAATTACCAGATCATATGGTAATTCTGTGTTTACAGTTTTAAGAACTGCCAAACTGTGTTCCATAGAGGCTGCATCGTTTTACATTCCCACCAACAACGGCCAAGTGTCCAACTTCTCCATGTCCTTGCCAACACCTGTTATATCATATCTCACCATGGTTCTGTTTTGCACTTTCTTGTGACTTAGTGATGTTAAGCACCGTTTCACAAGTTTATTGGCCGTTTGAATACCTTCTTTGGATGAATGTCTATTTGGGTCAGTTTTTGAATTAGGTGGTTTTGCTAAATCTGTTTATTGGTTCTAAGAGGGTTTTCTGGTTTTTTTTTTTTTTCATGAAATCTTTAGGGTTTTCCACACATATGGTCATGTTGTCTTGTTGGTGGGTTACAGAAGCTCTTTATATATTCTGGATATTAATCCTTTATCAGATGTATATTTTTCAATTATTGTCTTCCATTCTATAGGCTTTTTGGTTTTTTTTAATGTTTATTTTTGAAAGACAGACCATGAGTGAGGAAAGGCAAAGAAAGGGAGATACAGAATCTGAAGCAAGCTCTAAGCTCTGAGCTGTCAGCACAAGAGCCTTACACGGGGCTCAAACTCAAGGACTATGAAATCATGACCTGAGCCAAAGTCGGACGCTTAACCACCCAGGCATTATAGGTGGTCTTTCTACTCTCTCTTGCTAACGTCCTTTGATCCCCAAAGTTCCTAACTTTGATTAAGTCCAACTCATCTACTTTTTTCTTGTTGCCTATGCTTTTGGTGTGACAGCCAAGAAGTCCCTGCTAAATCCAGTGTCATGAGGTTATTTCCCTGTGTTTTCTTCTAAGACTTTTTACCACTTCACCTCTATGCTTAAGTCTTTGATCTATTTGAATTTTCCTATGGAATAAAGGTCCAACTTCATTCTTGTGTTGGTGGATATCCAGTTTTCCCAGCACCATCTGTTGAAAAGACTGTCCCTTCTCCACTGAAAGGTCTTGGCACCCTTGTTGAAAATCAATTGACCATATGTGAGAGGGTTAATTTCTGGGCTCTCTATTCTAGTGCATTGGTCTAGGTCTGTCCTTATGCCAGCACCACACTGTTCACTCCCTTGATGACTGTGAGTTTTGGAATCAGGAAGTGTCAGTCCTCCAACTGCCTTTCCTTTTCAAGGTTGTTTTAACTATTTGGAGTCCCTTGAGATTTCATAAGAATTTTAGGATGGATTTTTCTATTTCTGCAAAAAATGTTGGTGGATTTTTATTGGGGCCATGCTGAATCTGTAGCCCATTTTAGGTAGATTTATCATCTTAAAAATATTAAGTCTCCTATCCATGAATATGGGATGTCTTTCCATTTATTTATATTTTCTTTAATTTCTCTTAACAACATTCTGTAGTTTTTGTGTACAAGACTTTGCTTCTTTGATAATTCCCAAGGATTTTATTCTTGTTGATACTATTATAAATGGAACTATTTTCTTAATTTCCTTTTTAAATTGTTCATTGTATAGAAACAGCTGATTCTTGAGTGTTGATTTTGTGCCCTTCCACTTGGCTGAATCTATTAGTTTTGTTTTTGGTTTTTGTTTTTCAATGAATCTTTTAAGGTTTTCTACATATAAGGTCATGTCATCTGCAAACAGAGATTTTACTTCCTTTCCCATCTGGAAACCTTCTATTTCGTTTTCCTCCCTAACTGTCTGGCTAGCACCTCCAGTACTGTGGGTACTGTGGTGAAGAGAAGCTGGTGAAAGTGGACATCCTCGGGCTAACACACAATTTTACAAAACCTGATCGTCTGCTGTAAGAAAAATAAAGCTGAAGAGAAGACCAGTCTGAGTCCTCATTGCACAGAAAAGTAGATTATCTGCTGGGTGGGGGTGGGGAGGGTGTGAAAGCAGGAAGTACACCAGGATCCAGAGGACTCTGCAATCCAAGGGGCCTTGTATCTCTGCCTCCAGCCCTGAGGAAATCACCTTAGACTTCCCTGGTTGTAAAGCCTTCACTCCAGCTGACCTGCTCCAATCCTATAACCTTTCCAGAGCCTCCTTTCATACCATCCCTAAGTGATGCCCTGAGAGGACTTCCCAGCATTTGAAGGCATAGTCTATGCAAGGACTGAGCTTTCAAAACCATTCTAATGCTCATATTCTAAGAGTTACTTCCAATCTTACTGGCTCGATGAGCCATAAATATATTCTTGGCTACACATCTAAACCTGAAGCTGCACGAAGGCCGGGCATCTTGAGTTCCTCAGGAAGGTTCGATCTTATGCTGACAAGGACATTTTAGAAGTAAGATGATCCCCATAAACCCTTCCAAGGCCCCTGGGTGACAGGCGCTGGGCAGTCTGGCAGAAGTGGAACTAGGTTCCCAGTTGTCCCCGTGTTCTCCCTTTGGATTCTGAAGCAGAAGAACTGGACATCATAGTGGAGAGTATGAACAGGGGGTTTGAGCTCCTTTGGTGAATCCTAGGTCTACCATTTACTGTGTGACCCCAGGGCAGTAAACTGACCTGTCCAAGCCTTTCTGTCATCCATAAAATGCTGTAATAATAACAGCACTTCTCACACAGTTGTTGTGATACTCAACAATGCATACAGAGCACTTGACAGAGCCTAGAATAGACTTCCATTCGTCCACAAGCCATGATAATGGCTATTGCTTTTATTATTTTTATAGATGTTTATAGAGAGAGCACATGCACAGGGGAGGGGCAGAGAGAGAGAGAGAGACAGAGGATCTGAAGAGGGCTCTGTGCTGACAGCGGCGTGCCCAGTGCGGGGCTCAAACTCATGAACTGTGCGATCGTGACCTAGGCTGAAGTCAGACACTCAACTGACTGAGCCACCCAGGCGCCCCAGCTTTTATTATTACCACAGCTCCTGTGAAAGGGATTCCGCCAACACTGTCCTGGCTGCCCCTTCCTTCAGCGTTCCTGTGTCACCACTGCCACCTACAGGTAAATGGCTATCCGCAGGCTGTGCCTGGCAGATCCAGGGCTCTGGGATCGTGCAAGTATCTCCAGCCTTCCTGATTTCTGAGTTTCTGAGCCAGGAGAGCTCCATGCCCAGAAGCCACACGGGGCTCGGGTTCCAGAAGGAAGCCCCCAAACAGCATGCCCATCCGCAAGGTACAGAAACAGCCACAGCACAATTCCCTGAGGAATCCGAATGTTAAAACTCCAAGAGGTGTTAGAGCCCATCCAGTAAGAAGATTCTCCATGAATTACTCAAAATAGATCTCACGTCTCCTGGACTTCTAGAAATGGAGCATGGCCGGGGTGGGGGATGGCGATGTGGAGGGTACAGTGTTGCTGCTAGCTTCCCAATGACAGCTTCTTGCCCTCAAAGCTAGCATGAACTCAAATCTTCAAGGAAACAGCTCTCATTTCTATCACACAAAAAATGGAGAAGTGGAAGGGAGCATGAGATCCAAAGGCTACCAGGCACAAAGTTCTGTTTGGGCCACAAGTTCTTCACTTGTGTCCCTTTATTTACCTTCCCTTCCCTTCCGGGCAGGGCAGCCCTGTTCTAACAGGTGAAGCACATCAAGCCCGGGTTGGTGTCTAGCCCAAGAGTGTACAGCGGGCAGGTGGCAGCACTGCCATGGCCCGGGTCATCCCTAAATTGAGGACGGCGGGGCAGAGAAAAGCCTGGCCTCAGGAGTTCCTGGAGGCAGGAACCCTCCTGAACCCATAGGTGAGGGCCGAAAGACCGACCCCTGGGGTCTGAAGTGTGAAACGGAGTGCTGCTGCTAAAAGGTCAAGTCCAATTAGCTCCTGGATCCGTTTTTTTCCCCTTCTTTTTCATTTTTAAATAAACCTTGAACACGGGAATAATCGTATCTTCCCTGAAAAGTTGCAGAGATCGTACAAACGGCCCCCATGTGCCCTTCTCCTGGTTTGTGCGAATGTAAACCTCTTACATAACCACTGTTCATTTATCAAAACTAAAAATTACCACTGGCACAGTGCTATGAAGGCAACTCCAGACTGGACTTGGATTTCTCCAGTTTTTCCACTCATGTCCCTTTCTGTCCGATCCAATCCAGAATACCACACTGCATTTCGTGTTCCGCTCTTTTTAATCTTCTGGTTTTCTTTAAATACGTACAAACTCACAACATCCAAACTTCCTCTCCTGTCTGGAGAGCTCAATTCCAAAGGCTAGGTCTGCCGGGGCCACAACTCCACGCCCTGGCCTAATTAGGACACCGCATGCTCCCACTCCCCAGACAAAGGAGTCCTTCAGGCCAGCCAAACAACAGAGAAAATAGAAGCTTGTTAGCCACACAGGCCCGGGGCTGCTGATCCAAGTTCTTTTTTAACTGGAATTCCCTTGAGAGGGATCCACAGATTTTAAAGTGCATTCGGGGTGTGTTTTCTAGAAGCAGAGCCACTGGTTTGATGTATTCTCTTCTTTGTACTTGCTGGAATAGTTTGTGCGTGGAGTAAACGAGCGTGCGAGGGGAGCTGGAGGAAGACAGGGGTTTAGGGCTGGGAGGGCGCCGGGCAACTGGGGGAGGCGAGGTCTCTGCAGGGCCCAGGCCAGGAGGATGGTGTGCTGGTGGGAGCGGCCCAGCGGGCTGGTGGGCCCACCAACCCCCCCTCGCCCCGGGGGAAGAGTAAAGGTCCCCGAGGAGCAGTGCAAGGGAGTAGATATGCTGCTGGTTCGTGCTCAGCGACTCCTGATTACAGAGACCTGCGTCCTCGGAGGAGACGGAATGCCAGCCGTCGGGGAGCGGAACATGCAAGGCCACCCAAAGGCTTCTCGGTTTAATTCAGAGACTTTAACTGGGAGGCCTCTCCCCACCAGGCCCTGGGCTAGAGAGGGATAGAAAAATCAGCAAGACGGAGCCCCTGCCCTGAGGGAGGTCACCAGGCGGGAGACCTGCAGATGAACAGCCAGGACAGAACGCGGGAAGCGTTCCAAGAGGAGTGTGCAGAAGACAGCCAGACTGATGGCAACAGAGCCGGCGGATAGGTAATCATGCTGGGGAGAGCGGAGGGAGGGCCTGGCGACAGGGAGGAGCAGAAACGTGGAGGAGGAGGAAGGGTCCTTGCCGAGGCTCCAGCAAGCAGGGAGCGGAGACGTGAGGACAGAAACGCGGGGCTGCGGTGAAGGGAAACGGTGCCAGGAGGCCAGCGGGGAGAGCCCTTTCATTTTCTGTAAGGAGTCTGCGCTTTCCGCAGGAGGCAACGGACAGGCCTTTTCAACAGGAGTGACAAGAAGATTTGCGTCTGACACAGGTGACTCTGGTAGCAGCGTGGGGGCCGTGCTGGAGCGCAGAGACTGCCGGCAGGAAGCGGGGCCAGGTTACCAGACCGGCTCCGTGGAAGAGGGAAGCAGGAATGGCATTTGGTCAAGGGCACGGTTGCGAATTTGATGTTGGAGGCGTCAGTCCTGGGTCATTCGACCCTGGGCATAGGTCTTAAACTCTCTGAACTACTGTTCAGTCTGCCATGAAACGGGCCAAAGAGTCGTTCCTCCACAGCGGGATGGTCGTGAAGATTAGAATGACTGATGCAAGCGCCGGATGGGGAACCCGGCACACAGTGAGTGTGGTCAGTATGAACTGCACTTTTTAACACGCAACTTCCGCGGCCTGGACCGCAGGAAAGACTGAATTCACGTGCGGAGGCAGAGGCGGGGTGGGTAACGGTCTTCAAGGCAGAGGCTCAGGAGGCCATCCTGAGTCCCTCCTAGAGGGAGCATGACAGGGCCCCACTCTGCTGGCCAGGCACCGATCGGCCTACTAGACCAGCCAGAGACCACAGGCACCACCCTGGAGCCAAGCTAAAAAGGAAGGTCTCCTTTCTGCCTCAAAGAGCGATTACAAAATTGCAAGCCCAAGCTGGCAGAAAGACTCCCCAAAGTTCCCCGGGCTCATACCTGCTGTGCTCAGTAAAGCCGAGTGCTTTGACTAACTCCTGCAAAGCGCTGTCCTTCAGAACTAGGCAAAGAGAAACACTCTCCCTGTATTCAAAGGCATTAAGGGGAGCAGTCAAAAGCAACCTAGCAGAGGAAGTAAGGCTCAGCTATAAGCCAGTCTTCCCATCTGGAGGCCTTGTCTTTGGAGGAACTGCAGCTAATAAAAAACAGCCTCAGGAAAACAATAAAGTCAAACTCTTACTCGTAAATTAACACACTTTTAAGAGAATAATATGCACTGCTGGCAAGGCTGATGTGAACCCAGAACATCACGTCCCTGAAGGTAGCATACATTTAAGAACGCTTTGGAAAAACAGCTTGGACAATAGATATCAAGGGGTAGGCTATAAAAGGTTCTAATCCTTTGACCTAATAATCTCTTTGGGACTCAGCTTAAAGAAACATCTCAAAGAAAAAAGCTACAGACCACAGCAATTCTCCTCATAGGCATACACAGCCAAGAGACATGGAAACGTATGTGCACACAAAAGCCTGTATGTGAGTGTTCATGACAGCATTAATCTCATAGCCAAAAAGCTGGAACCACCCAAATGTCCATCAAGTGATAAGATAAAATACGGTATATCCATACAATGGAATAGTATTTGGCAATACAAAGGAATGAAATTCTGATATGTGCTCCAACATGGATGAACTTAGAAAACATTATACCAAGTGAAAGAAGCCAAACACTAAAGGACAAATACTGGGGCACCTAGGTGGCTCAGTCGGTTAAGTGTCCGACTTCAGCTCAGGTCATGGTCTCATGGTTCCTGAGTTTGAGGTCCACATCGGGCTCTGAGCTGACAGCATAGAGCCCACTTCGGATCCTCTGTCCCCTTCTCTCTCTGCCTCTCCCCTGCTCACCTGCTCTGTCTCTCAGAAATAAATAAACATTAAAAAAGAAAAGACAGGGGCGCCCGGGTGGCTTAGTCGGTTAAGCGTCCGACTTTCGNTCATAGTCAGAAAGCAGAAGGGTGGCTGCGGGGGCAGCGGGGAGTGGAATGGGGAGCTGGTGTCGGATGGACATAGCGTTTCAGTTTGGGAAGATGAGAAAGTTCTGGAGATGGATGGTAGAAATGGTTGTACAACGATGTGAATGTACTTAATGTCACTGAGGTATATACTTAAAAATGGTTAAAATGGCAAATTTTATGTTATGCATATTTTATCACACTATATTTTTTTAAAAGAGAGAGTGCCTACGCACACTCAATGCACGCAGGGGTGGGGCAGAGGGAGAGGGAGAGAGAGAATCTCAAGCAGGCATTACACCAGTGCAGAGCCTCGAGAGGGCTCGATCGCACGACCATGATGAGATCACGATCTGAGCCAAAATTAAGATTCAGGCTCTTAACCGACTGAGTCACCCAGGCGCCCCACGTTACATTTTTAATGGGAAAAAAGACCACAGGCTGTAGGATTCCATTTATACAAAATGTCCAGAAGAAGCAAATCTAGAGAGACAGAAAGTACTGGTTGCCTAGGGTTGAGGGAGATGGGAAGCGGGAAGTGACTGCTAATGTGTATGGGACGATAAAATTTTTCTAAAATCGGTAGAGGTGACGGCTACACAACTCTGCAAATATGCGAAAAACCACTGACTTGTGCACTTTAAATGGGTGAATTGCATACTATGTGAATCATGTCTCACCAAAGGTGTTGAAAAAAGGGGGAAGGCTACACACAGGAACACGTTCAACATAGAATTATTTAAAATTCACAAAACTAGGGGCGCCTGGGTGGCTTACTCGGTTAAGCTTCCGACTTTCGCTTAGGTCATGATCTCGCGGTTTGTGGGTTTGAGCCCCGCGTCAGGCTCTGTGCTGACTGCCAGCTCAGAGCCTGGAGCCTATTTCGGAGTCTGTGTCTCCCTCTCTCTCTGACCCTCCCCTGCTCACGCTGTCTCTCTCTCTCTCCTAGAAATAAATAAAAATACTAAAAATAAATAAAATAAAATAAAATTCACAAAACTAGAGGCACCCGGGTGGCTCAGTTGGTTGGGCGTCTGACTCTTGGTTGAGCTCAGGTCATGAGCTCACAGTTCATAGGATTGAGCCCGCGTGAGGCTTTGCATGGACAGCACGGAGCCCACTTGGGATTTTTCTCTACCTCTCTCTCTGCCTCTCCCCAGTTCATGCACACACACTTGCATACTCTCTCTCAAATAAATAAATAAACTTAAAAAAATAAAATTCACAAAACTTGAATATGAAATAGAGAAAGAATGGCTAAGGAAATTATGGTGTCTTTATCAATTCAACTGACCATCATACAGCCATTATTAAAATCACACAGAAGAATTTTGCGCTGGCATAAGGCAAAAAAGGCACAAAATTGTTATAAAAAATGTGCAAGGATAAGGCCTGGGAGAGAAATAGAAAAAAGTGAAAATAATCAATATCTTGAAGTATTTGGCATAGAGGCAAATCTTTTAAAATGTGTTCTGCCATTAGGGACGCCTGGGTGGCTCAGTCAGTGAAGTGTCCAAGCCTTGATTTCAGCTCAGGTCACGATCTCACGGTTCATGGGTTTGAGCCCCATATCGGGCTTTATACTGACAGCGCAGAGCCTGCTTTGGATCCCCTGTCCCCCCCCCCACCCCGTCCCTTCCCAGCTTGTGTGCTCTGTCTCTCTCTCAAAAATAAATAAACATTAAAAAAATTTTAATGTGTTATTATTGTTTTATAAACAAAGAAAGAGGATATTGTATTGTAACAGAGTAAGAAATAAAATGGCAAACTCCTAACCAAAGCTAAAATCCAGTTATTTAAATTCTTCCATCAAAAATAGCCAGGCAACAGATGTAAGGCTGTCCTGAACATAAGTCAGCCTTTTTAAGTGACTCTAAAGACTATCTTCCCTGAGAATAAAAGCCCTCTTACCCTATTACCTTCCAAAAGGCATCTGCATCCTAACCAACCCTCCCTGTTAACTCCCCCTTTTTCCAGACTAGGTTACTCATGACATGGTTTTTCTTTTTGTGTTTTAACCAATTTATTTATTGTTATCTTATAAATAGTAATTTTTGAGAAAGTACAAGTAGGGGAGGGGCAGAGGACCTGAAGCAGGCTCTGGGCTGACAGGCTGACAGTAGTGAGCCCTATGAGGGGCTCGAACTCACAAACTGCAAGATCGCGACCTGATCCAAAGTCGGATGCTCAGTCCACTGCCACCCAGGTGCCCCATAACTTGGTTCTTCACCACCTGGTCGGGTCCCCGGCTAGTCGAGAAGGAGCAGACTGAGAGCCAAGCTGGGCTGGCACAGGGAGATGCAGACATGATATACACATGTGATTAACATTCCGAAGACGTATACAAAAGGGTTCTGAATCATCTGGGAAATTGCTCCTATCCATCAACATAGAAAAATCAGGAATATCAACATTGAGAACAAACAGGGAGATTACATTTAAATGTAACCATATTTAAATATGAAGAAGGGACCAGACACAGCATGTATTCCTACTTGTACAATATTCAGAGCTAACAGACTTCTTATACACAGGTTGTATAACTTATTAATGACAACGTGACTTTAAGCAGTGGTTCTAACTGGGTCACCTTGAATAATACCAAACAAAGCCTGCCAAGGGAAACATGCAAATAAGATGATCATGTGGGGAATCCAGTGGGGAATAGGCATTTTCCTAGCATCTTGGAATTTTTATTGTAGAAAAAGGAACGTAGTATCTAGCTTCTTTAGCACTGAAGAAACAGCATGAGGAAATTTCATTCTTCAATGGAGCGGAGTCCAAAGGGAGAAACGAGCCTGGCGTTTTCCACACATGACACCAAGTCAAGCTGGTTTGCAGATACACGGCACAGTCAGACTGATATGAGGAAGCCTGAGCAACGGGTGGCTAGTGCCTACCGCCCGGGGCAGCACCAATCACACAAGACAGTAGCAGAGGCCTGCAAAGAGGCCTCTCTCCCCCACTCTCTGAGGCCAGGACCTGAGGTAGAGCACCCTCTCCCGCAAATCCCAGCCTCGGAACAGTGTGTCAAGTGAAACCTCCCCTAATGTACCCACCGGTGCAAAGAGCCATCTGGCCTCCTGAAAATGGCCACAGAAAGAATTGGGGAATCCTGAAATTTCAGCTGATGACTAGATATTTTTATGTGACGAATTTTGGTTATATTGTTTTGATGGGAGAATGAAGCTGTGGGTATACTTTTATGAGGTGCCTTATCCTCTAGAAATACACGCTTAGGTATTTACAGATGCAATTATATGATGTCTGGGGGTCACTGCAAAGCAATCCAGGAAAGGAGATGGGGTGGGGGAGGGCGGCGTAGATGAGCTGAACTGGCCATGAATGGATAGCTGTTGAAACTTGCTGGTAAATACGTGTGAGTTCATCATCACAGCCCTTCTATTTTCTGTACATGTTTGAAATTTTCCCTAATAAAAAGAAAACACATTCAGTAGGAAAGGCATAAAACCATTCATAACTTTGACCCAGCAGTACACCCCAAAGGAAGTAAGTTAGGGGGAGGGGAGAGCTGATTCTGCAGATGCCTAATTGCGGAAAAACTCCGTTACTCCCAACAAATGAGAGGACAGCCAAGCAGCGAGGGTACATCAATAAGGCAAAAATGCTACGTGGCTTTTTAAAATGATAAATACTTTGGCCTCGTCGCTAAGTGGAAATCGGTAAAGGAATGCTAAATGAAAAACAGGCAGCATGAAATATTATGTGCATACTAATCACTGCAAGGTAAAATGCGAGCTCACATAATGAAAAGGGTCAAAAGAGAACACAGGAGGCTACCTCCTTCCTTTAACAACCAGCTCCTCTGCCTCCGCTCCGGGAGGCCCCCGACACCCTGCATGCACACGCACATGCACACGCACACACCGGCTGAATTAATTGCACTCTTCTGGGACCCACAGTCCTGGCTTGCAGATTCTCCTCCAGTCCGTCACCATGTAATGGTTCCTCCTGGACCTGCCGTCCCCAGTGCACCAGGAATTCTATCAGCACACAGTAGGTATTCAATAAATGCTTGTCCATCAGAATAGAATGGAAGTAACTGCTGTCCATGTCTTAGGTTTGGTGTTTTGTTTTTTCTGTAGAGCTGTTTACATTCACAGGAACCATTCAGGAAAGGCATTTCTCAGTGATTACCAGAGAACAAAGCTTCCCTTTCTGATTCACAAAGTGCTTCTGCAATTGTGGGCTTGTGGAGACAGCGAAGCAAAACAAAATCAAGTGACTTCCGGTCCGGAGCCTCCCTGGACCACAGAGAAAAGCCTCATTTTGTTTTTGGAGCTTGTCCTAAGTCTCAGTGCTGTGGCTCCTAACACCAAGTCCGCAGATATCCCCCAAGCACAGCTTGGAGAACAGGCCTTTCCTCGGCCACTTGAAAGGGGAATGCTGCGTGGCTGCTCTCAGTGGCGGGCGCAGCGGTGAAGGGCAAGAGCGAGCGCACAGCCGGGAGACATAAAAGCTGCAGCCGCGCAGCAGCCCCAGGCTGGGGGGACAAGAACTGCCCATCGAGACTGGAGATGGCACTTGAGCTTGAAGGGCTGTGCAGGCAGCTGCAATGCCGGCCCCCATGCGGTCTGGGTGTTGCTGCATCCCTTCTGCTTGGAGCTGCCTTGAGCAGCAGGCTCTGGGGGGGAGCGGTTTGATATGGATATTTAAGAATGTCGGGAAGAAATCCATAGAAGGTCATTTTTCATAGCCGTGGTTCGTAATTGGTTTTGGATAAAATGTTGAAGAATATAGTCTCTTTGAGAATCAGGTAAGGCCTTTCCAGAAAAGTGCACACACGTACACAGTTCTAGAGGGTCTCAGGCGCTTCAGCCACTGCGGTTAATAAGAACACTTTAAAAAGCTAACCACAACATGAATTTGCACCAAAGCAAGGCAGTCGTGATGTGTGAGGTCCCGGCATAAAGCGATGTGCGGCAGGCCTCTGGGGAGGGCCTAGTGGTTTCACAAAGGCCAGAAGGAGCAACACAGAAAGCCCATGCCTGGGCTCCCAGAGGAGGGCAGCGTATAGCTAAGACCCTGTGCCCTGGATCTTCAGAAATGAGACCGCCAAGCCCGACGTCCTCAGGGCCTGTGGACCACTAGAGGGTCTCTTTTAGTTGGACTGGGGTGCTGACACCTGACTCCTCACACAGTGTCACTTTACCGAGGGTTCCCCTGAATGCTCTGGAAAGCGGGGTGCAGAGAACTTCCGACACACGAACTGGAATCCCTTTTCCTAATTAGAGCCAAAACACCGGTCCCGGTGGTCCTGGGGAAGGACCGAATCAGAGACCGCTGCGACCCCGAAGAAAAGGGGGTCCAGGCATGGGAAGGACGCCTTCAACTTGGCAGCGGCAAGGGGGTTTGCAGAGAGCCCCCACGGCAGACACATGCCCAGCAGGTCCCTCCTGACAATCTGAGGCCACTCTGGATTCCTGGGGCTCCCAGGGACTGACTAATGCCATCCGCCGTCCTGATACAAAGCCCTTCCCAGCAGCCTCCTGCAAGCAGCCCATCAATCCGGTCCTGTTGCAGCACCCTGTTGCCCTGTAACAGCGCCACAAGTCAGTCTAAGCTGCTTCTCCCCTAGCGTGAAGATACACTTAAAGAATAGACCCCGCCTACTTCCAAAAGGAATTTAAGGTAGTTTTTCATAATAATTTACACCCAAGGCAAATGAACTAAAGTAAAATAAAGTAGTAATATAAAATAAAAGCAAGAATGGAAATCACATGAAATGAAAGATGACATTTTGACCAAGAACTGGAGAGATAAGGCAGTAATTAAAACTAAACAACAAATCAGGCCTGGGCTTCCTGGTAGCCTGGGCAAAAAGGGAAAGACAAGGAATTCCACAGTCTTTGCTTTCTGATGAGTAAAGGCAGAATAAAAAACATTCCACTGGGGAAGATGGCGATTTTTTTTTTTTTTGGCTGACACTAAGTTCTGAGATGAAATTATAGCAGCCATCCTTACGTTAAGGAATAATGAGTAGCATAATACAAACCGTCTTCAACAAAAGATTCACCTAAAATACAAAATGTTCTTCCTATAACTTAAGCCAGGCGTTGAGTACCCTTCAGAATCTGTCCCAGTTACTCTCCCAGCTTCATTTCCTTCTTCTTGTCCCTTCCATCCGCACAAGGAACTGCGTATTTCAGTCAGACCAGACTTCTCATTCCTGGAACACACCTAGTGTTCTCCTTACTTACCTGTACTCACCCTAAATTCCTTTCTTTAAAAATTACACTCTTTTTTAAGTTTGTTTGTTTGTTTATTTATTTATTGAGAGAGAGAGAGAGCTCGTGCACACATGAAGAAGGGGCAGAGAGAGATGGAGACAGAGAGTCCCAAGCAGGCTCTGTGCTGACGGACTTGGGGCCTGAACCCATGAACCGTGAGATCGTGACCTGAGCTGAAATCAAGAATCAGCCGCTTAACCGAGTGAGCCACCCAGGCGCCCCAAACTCTTTTTTTTAAAGTAGGCTCCATGCCCAGTGTGGGGTTTGAATCATGACCCTGATTCAAGGGTTGCACAAGGGTCATGCGCGCTGCTGACTGAGCCAGCCAGGTGCCCCCTCCCTAAACTCTTACATTCCAGCCTCTTTGCAAAGATTTCCCCAGTTCTCTCAGCCAAAGAGGTCTCCTGTCACACCTTCCCCACCCCGCCCCCACAGCAGGGTGGAGCACCAGGAGCTGTCACACAGGCAGAGGCAGGGTGGGCAGGGTCTCTGGGGTCAGGCTGACCTGGGCTGAAATCTGATGCTGCTATTTGTTGGCTGTGATTGTGAGCAAGTCACTCTCTCTCAGCCTCAGTGTCCACATATACAGAACAGAAATCACAAAACCTACATGCTGCAAAGCTCTGTAGGAACTGACTGGACATCTATAAAGGCTGCAGCCCACAGGAGGAGGGCACCTGACGCCGGCTGCAGACTTGGGTAAGTGTCTTCTCTCCTGCGTAAGCAAAGGAGCCCCGTGAAGGCGGCAGTGCAGCGCCTCCCCATGTGTCTTCCGCATTGGACCGCCTTGGTAACTGAGTGTTTTCTCCAGGTCTATTTGGAATTGCGTCGAGATCCTGACACGGGGTGGATTCAGCCCCAGGTCCAAGCACAAAGCTCCTACCTCCCAGACCACACAATGCTTCCGGCCCCTCGAGTTTCTCAAGTACTCAGACTTCCCCGTGCCCGCAGTGAAAATTCTCTCCCCCATCAGAAAGTCATCGTTCCCATACAGGTCTCCAAATACCCATGCAAATCACATTATTGCAACCTGAAGTGGCCACCTTACCCAAAGATCCTATTTGAAGAGAGCTGGTGTGTATTTAATTGTTATGGATGTATAGCACTGACCAATGCCTTGATGAACTAGAGATAAAATCTATCAGCCCTTGATGGCTAATTTGGTATAACATGAATACTGTGAGTTCTAATAACTCACAGGAGACCACTCTAGCACTTACAAGCTATATGTCTTCCACACTCATAAAACAACCATAATTACCTTTCATGGGTGAGATGTTCTAGTAATTCCTAAGTGACTTAACCCTAGAAAGTCTATGGAAAAAGCTAATTCAAAGAATTTTTATTTCCACAGCAGAAGGCAAGATCAAGAACGTATGAGACCATTTTTAAACAAACAATCCAGAAACCATACATCCCTTCATTTCCTGAGGATATATATGCTGCAGTGACGCTATCCCTTGACAGCAAACAGTGTAAAACTGTGTCAAAAACTGCTTTGAATTTGCTATTTTGGAAGTTCCTTTCAGAAGCAGTGCGGCTGTGCTCTGGGGGAAGAGCCAGGGCTCCCCGGAGCGGGCAAGCGGGTGCACTTTGAAACCAGACGGGCCTACATGTCAATCTCACTGAAAAGAACTGGGATAAGCTGTATAACCTCCTTGGGCCTCAACGCTCTCATACATAAAATGGGAATAATGGTACTAATCAATGTGGAAACGACTGTCACATTTTATTGTGTCTCAGAATCACTTGGAGAGTTTGCTAAAAATACAGATACGTGAGTTCCATCCCCAAAGATTCTGTGTTAGTGTGTCTGATGGGGGCCCAGAAATCTGTGGGGATTTAAATTATTTTTCATTTTTAATTACACAATATGTAAATACATTTCCCCCTTGTAAAATATTAAAACATTACCTTATCAGTTATGATTGCATTCAGCTGCAAGCAATTAAAAAACTAACAGTCGCTTAAACAGATGGGGGGTTATTTTTCTCATGGAACAAGAAGAAATCTGGAAGCAGGCAGAACAGAGCTGGAGCACCCCTCGGGGGCGACACGAAGGACCCGGGACCTGTTCGTGTTCTTGCTCTGCCACCACTGGCCTGTGGCTTCCACACTTCTGACTGTAAGACACAGGCAGAAGGCAACATGGGGGCCGAAGGGCTTTGCCCCAGGAGCAAAGGAAAGGTCTCAGCCAGGCGCACACCAGCCCAGACAACATCAAGGTTGGGTCAGTACACGAGTGAGGCATGGGAGTCAGACAGCCAACAAGCAGTGCCCACTACAATTACACTTACGGTTCATGTCCCTTTGACCCTCTCTTCCCAGCGCCCCATGGACCCTGGCCTTGTGGGCACATGGACCAAGCTCCTGAGGAGACTCTGGTGCCCTCCCCACCTCTCACCCCCACCCGCCCCCTGTGGCTATGCGTGCGGTGCTCGTGCAGAGGCTTAGGTCTGGCTTTCAAGTGCTCGGCCTGGTGGAGCCATCCCAGTGTCCAATGAACGACACCCACTCCTCCTCTCTCCTCCCCTGCAACTCACCCAGGAACACCTTATCTCATGCTACTGCCTCGTCTCAGGTTGGCTGGCTGGCTTTACTCGGCATACGACACTGGGGCGTGGCAAATTACTGGCTTGTTATAAAAATCAAATCCATCCTTCAAAGCATGATGATCTGTCACCTGTGGCAGTATTTAAAGAAGGTGACTTGTGTGCCCAGAGCTGGCGAAGCCACGCGACCCTGACTGAGATGACAGCATTGTCCCACAAGGTAACACAAGCCTAGAAAGGCTTGCTTGCCCTCTACTGACACTTTCAGCACCGGGGGAGGGGGGGAAATCTGATGGGGGGCAAGTGCTCATCACATATTAAGTGGGGGGGAAAAAATCAAGATAAAAAGACTACATAGAGTTTTATATTACAAAGCGTACAGCTATGCAAAGGAAAAAAGCCTGGAAATCTAATCCTAATTGGTAACAGCAGGGGACACTTTACTGGTGAGAGTAATTATGTTTTATTCCCTTCGGGTCTTTGAGGGGAGGGCTGGTGACTTTCCAAAAGTTTCTACAAAAAACACGCATTTCTTTTGTAACCAGGTTTATGATTTGAAAAAAAATGTGTCAACCTCTAGCAGCCATCAGGAATCATAAAATAACTTTTGGAAGGCCTCTGGTGGGTCAGCTCAACTAACTCCACACCCTAACTATGGTATCTGGTCTCCGTGTAAAATTCAAAGGCAAATAAGAAGGACTTTAGCCAGAGCCAAGGGCATGACCACGTGTATGTAGGGCACCGTGACACGGCCGCTGGCTACAACGGTAGCATTTTAACAATCTGCCACCGTTCTGATTTAACAGGGGAAAACACTCCAGAATGAAACTCAGGCTCAAGGTCCCTGTGACTTCCTAATCGAGGAGCTGCAAAGAGAAATGCAGGGTCATTACTCAGCCACAGGGCTGCACTCAGCTATCCTGCACACAGCAATTAGGTGGAACTCGAGGTGCCGTGCACACTGCATTCAAAGCCGGCCCCTCTCTGGGAGGAACCAAAAGGCACAAGACCCCACCGCATGGCAGGCATCCAGCTCGTTGGATGGAGAAGTTTTTCCAATCAGAGTATGCTCTTTGCAAACCCCTGCCTGCAATTTCCTCAGGAAGCCTGTGGCTATCAAACAAGCAAGCTAATAAATATATTAATAGGCACGATCTGCAAGTTGGATGCTGTTAACTTTGGGGAGGCAGCTGAACTGTGCGTCGGGTCTGGGGAGGTAAACATCACACCTAAGGCTCTATTCTCTACTCACCTTTTCCACTCTAGCAAGTGCTTACGGCCCGCTGGCAATAAACAGCCTTGGCAGGGTTCTACAACAAAGCCGATCCAATCACTAAGGATGCCCTGATTTAAATGGAGTTTGCTGCAGAGGCTCAGTCAGTGAAACCTCTGACTCTTGATTTCAGCTCAGGTCACAATCTCGCAGTTGGTGAGATCAAGCCCCATGATGCGAGGGGGCCTGATTGGGATTCTCTCTCCACCCCTCCCCACTCACGCTTTCTCTCCCTCTCAAAATAAATAAATAAACCTTAAAAATAAATAAATTGAGGGGCACCTGGGTGGCTCAGTCGGTTAAGCGTCTGACTTCTGCTCAGGTCATGCTCTCTCAGTTCACAAGTTCAAGCCCTGTGTCAGGCTCTGTGCTGACAGCTCAGAGTCTGGAGCCATTTGAGATTCTGGTCTCCCTCTCTCTCTGCCCCTCCCCTGCTCATTCTTTGTCTCTCTCTCTCTCAAAAACTAAATAAAACATAAAAAAATTTTTTTAAATAAATGAATAAATTGAGCTTGCTGCATTCTGGGCCTCTTCCTCCCAATCTGATGGCAGAGAAGGGACCTTTTTCTAGTGAACAGACCCTGAGCCTGCTGTGCTATGTTTCCAGGGCCCCAGTCATGATGCCTACTTTGGGAGGCCTGGACAGGACAAAGGATGGTGTGCCTTGGAAGCTACAATCCTGGTCCCAGGAACTCAGGGCATGACCTCCCATTGCTAGGTCTCCAAGCTCTGATACAAAGCTGAATTGTGTGTCTGACCATACCATCTCAAAGCGTGCAGTGACGGTGCCTTAATGCTCCAGGAGCCTTTAGGTCAGAAATCATGAAATACAGTTGGCAAATCAACATAAAAGTATCCAACCTCAGAAGGAATTAAAGAAATGGAAATTTGGATGACATGGATTGTCTCAGGCCAATTTAGCAAAATCTGAGTAGCCCCAAGCGTGCAGGAGTCCTAATCGGTCTCCCTGAATCCCTTCCTACCCCGTCTTATCCATCCTCGACACCGCAGTCATTTCTCGACTTGCAAACATCTTGTCACCTGCCTGCTTAAAGCCCCTTTATGGTTTCCCCCTGCTGTTAGGGTACAGTTTACATTCTGTCACCAAGCCCTGCTGACTCTTGTCCTGCCTCCCTTTCTGTCCAATCTCACTGCACCCTCCGTGTCCTCTGGCCTCAGCATCTCTAGGCCTGTGCTCATTAGCAGCTCTGGGGCATTTGCACATTCTGTTCCCTCTGTCTGGATTTCTAGGACAGTCCCTCCACATGACCTCCATGCGCCTTCACCTTAGTGTTCAACACCTTGAGAACATGGCCTCAAAACCCATCTTCCAGGGAGCCGTCCCCAGCCCCATTCCACATATTGTCCTTCCGTCCCCAACCCAGACCACGTTAGGTTGGGTCCCTATAAAGGCTGAGCAAATAAAAACCAGGACCAATTTTTTGCAGTAAGAATGCTAAAAATAAGCATCCCCTTTGACATGGTAATTCTATTTAAAGGAATTTATTATAAGTAAATAATCTAGGGGCACCAGTTGGTTCAGTCGGTAGAGCATGCCAACTCTGGATCTTGGGCCCATGCTGGGTATAGAGCTGACTTAAAAAAAAAAATTAAAAATTAAAAAAAATTAATTAAAAACTCATCCATGAAATTTTAAAAAATAAGTAAATAATCTAAAATGCAGGCAAAGATTTAAGCCTTACCCTGTTTATTGCTGAGTTAATTATAACTGCCAAGGACAGAAGAAACAGAAACAATTTCAATGTCCGATATTAAGGTGAGTCAATGACAATACATCCATATGAAGGAACATTATGTAGTCATTTTATTTTATTTTATTTTATTTTTTTTATTTTTTATTTATTTCTAGGAGAGAGAGAGAGAGAGAGACAGCGTGAGCAGGGGAGGGTCAGAGAGACAGAGGGAGTCACAGATGAAACAGGCTCCAGGCTTTGAGCTGGCAGTCAGCACAG
>NW_027533258.1:1306918-1359806 GCF_008692635.1 Crocuta crocuta
TGAGCAGGGGAGGGTCAGAGAGAGAGAGGGAGTCACAGATGAAACAGGCTCCAGGCTCTGAGCTGGCAGTCAGCACAGAGCCCGACGCGGGGCTCGAACCCACGAACTGTGAGATCATGACCCAAGCGAAAGTCGGACGCTTAACCGACTAAGCCACCCAGGCGCCCCCATTATGTAGTCATTTTAAAATGATACTTATAAGCTGTGTTTTAATTAAAACTGATTATACATTAAGTGAAGGGAAAAACAGGGCGCAAAATTGTACTTACAGTATAATCTCTACAAAGAAAAACGCATGATCCATACAAGAAGGACATATGCCAAATGCTTACAGTGAGCTTTGGGTAGTAAGACAACAAAGAGAAACACTGTGTTTCTCTACTTCTCTACATTTCTTCATGCTTTCAGAGTCTCATGGGAAAGAAACAAAGGCGCAGGAGCCTAAATTCAACCTCTCCCCTCCTCCCACCTTGCTCTACAGGGGCCCGACACCACGCAGGGCCAGCGGGAGTTGACGCACTTCTTGTCCACTACAGTGCTGACCTCCTGGGACTCTTCCGCTCAGGGTCTCCTGACCCACGGCATGTTTTGACAAATGCCAGGGGAGCAGGAGGGCTGAGGCCATCGGTCCCTGCACCCCATAGATAAAGGACAGCAATGCCTGGCAGACTATCCCAAGTTATCTGGTCCCGTCTAAACAGGCTGCTCAGTATGACCGCCTCCTCCCACAGAAACGTCTACTTTATTGTCCTGCTCTTAGAACAGGCATTCTACTTATAATCCCACTCAAGGAATACAAGAATTCTTATTTTTACCTTTGACAGGAGTCAGCCAACAAAGAAATGGCAGCCTGTATGTCAACATCCACCCCTGATGAATAGCCAGCCATTCAATGCAGGGCATCTGATTCCATCGGGTTTGGAATTAGGGGAATTTCACAGGGGGGATGGTGAGGGCCAAAGACCTGTAGTGAGCGGGGGCTGGTGCACCACACCTGGATGGAACAAAGATGCTTTCGTGCTTTTTTATGTCACCACCGTGGGAGGGCCTTTCCCGGTGATGGAGGAGCCCACAGCACGCAGGCCCCACATCACTGGCTGGTGTCGCGGGCTCTCGGCTCACTAGCAGCTTTCCAAGGCTGACAAACTACCCAGGAATGACACGCAGCCCACATGCTGCAGTGTCTTTTCCTGCGGGCTGTAGGAACGGGAGAGCGCAAAGATGAATGGCACTAAATAATGCAGGCGTGAGCACCACTCACGCGGGAGCATAACAAAGGACATCGGAGAGCCGCAGGGTGAAGGGGGCATGTGAAAAGGTTAACACTCCACACCAGCTCCAAATCACAGCCCTTAAGCTTAAAGCAGTTCCCACTCATGTCTCACCCATCCACCTGCATCGGACACTGTCTAACAGAATTCCACCGCATTCCTGACACTCACAGGAAGGTTTCCACCCTTACCCACACAAAGGCGGTGCCACATGCTTGGCACATCTGCCTTGAGGGGGCTCTCTCAAGAACACAGGGCCACTAAGAGCAGAGACCGCGTAAGTATGACTCCGTCACCCAAGTCATCCACCTTCCATAGCAGCGTGGAGCACTGGAGAGAACACCCAGGACTGGCAGGCAGAAATAAAAGGGAGGCCAATTTCAGATAAAACGAACACAGGCCTTGCTGTTTAACTGGAGAAGAGCCCAACAGTGGTATGCACTGCCTATGAGACTCAGCTTCCCATCACTGGAAGTCTGGGCTGGTAGCTACCTGGCAGAACTCTCCAGAAGGGATGACTGCTCTGTCAGAGATGTTGCCCTTAGTAACCCACTGGGCTCCTTCCACCTTCGAGACCCTGGGTGCTTTTGATTTCACTGAAGGCCCTAAGCTGCCTTCTTCATTCACAACATAATGTTGACAAGAACCATGCACCCAATTACGTGCTCCACACAATAAATGACTGCCAGGAGAGGCTCTGGGGAAGAGTAAGAGAGTCACTCACTCCTCCACTAGGGAACGGAGGGCAGACTGGCCTGGAGGAAGCCTGTGACACTCAAATCAACCAGGAGGCTGCAAATCTCTCCAGATTCCAGTTTTACCCACATACACATGACTCATTACAAAAGACAGATAACTGTAAAATACCACCAGCCAAGCTGACTGATTTCTTATAATATCCTAGGTGTCTGTCTTACCTCATTACTTTAGTTAATCCTCGCCATAACACTAACTTGGAAACCTTTTTAAAAAATGTCTACTTAGTTACTTTGGTGAGGGAGGGGCAGAGAGAGAAAGGGAGAGAGAGAATCCCAAGCAGGCCCCATGCTGCTGGCGCAGAGTCTGACACAAGGCTCGATCCCACGAACCGAGATCAGGACCCAAGTCAAAATCACGAGTCAGATGCCTAACCGACTGGGCCACCCAGTTACCCCTCATATGTAAACTTTTTATTCTCATCTGGGAGGTGAGGCTCAGAGAAGCTCAATGACTTGCTCAGACACACACACAGCAAGCAGCAGGACGTGGCCCAGAATCCAGTTCTGTCCAATTTCAAAACCCAAGTGCTTTACTAGTAAGTTATAATGTAGCTACTCAGAAAATTATAAAATTAAGAGCCCTGATATGCAGACGATCTCTAAATAATTTCTTTTCACCCAATACACGCAAGTATCTTCCATTTGGGAGTGCCTGGCTGGCTCAGTCAGAAGAGCACGAGACTTAAGCTTGTGGCCCTGAGTCTGAGCCCCACGGTGGGTGTAGAGATTATGTAAATAAACTTAAAAAAAAAAAGAAGAAGAAGAAGAAGTATCTTCCATCTAAATTAAACCTTGCAAAGTGAGGCCAGCCTTCTTTGGTGTGACTCTTCCATCTTTAATACTGCCTTCCTTTTGGTGCTATCACTGATCCCAGGCAAAAAGTTGGCGGCTGGCTTTTACAGTGAGAAGGAACCTTAACTCTCATCTGGGTGGAGGCCTCCGAGAAGGGCTGTAACCGCTCACTGCCTGCAATCACGACACTGCACTTCAGGCAGACCTCAGGTGAGCGCCTGGGCTGCGGCTGCCCAACACCCCCACATACCAAGCTTCCGCTGAATGAAGGTGGGGCCTCCGAGGCAATGGGAGAATTTAACGCCTTTCACATGGAGGGCCCTCCCTCCCTCCCTTCTTTTCTTTCTCTTTTTTAGGTTTATTTATTTATTTATTTAAGTGATCTCTACACCCAATGTGGGGCTCACACTCATGACCCCGAGATCGAGAATCACATGTGCTTCCAGCTGAGCCAGCCAGACACCCCAGGGAGGACTTTTCTTAATGACTGGCCAGTAAGCCAGAATGTTGAAGAGGGGCAAGAATTCATTAATTAGCACTAATTCTTCCTGAAGTCTTTTTTATGCCCAGCCCTGGGACAGGCATCATGAAGAACAGGCCCTCCAGGTAATTAAAATCCAGTTTGGAAACCATTCTCTAATCCCTGAAGAATTCACGGATCTAGGCACTGATCAACA
Source organism: Crocuta crocuta (assembly GCF_008692635.1). Taxonomy (NCBI): domain Eukaryota; kingdom Metazoa; phylum Chordata; class Mammalia; order Carnivora; family Hyaenidae; genus Crocuta; species Crocuta crocuta. The sequence continues at coordinate 1,310,417 of NW_027533258.1, forward strand.
CTGGCTGCAAACATCACAAAGAAAAAGACAACCAGACTTCATGAGCCTCCCAAGAAAGAAACACAGCACCTCTGAAGCAGTCTCGTCAAAAAATTTAACCCGAATTTGATCAGACTGCAGATCCAATGTCTGGTTTACGTGAAATACAGAAACCAGAGGAACATGTGAATCTACTCAACGATACAATGGAGACACAATCAGCAAACTCTATAGTGGGAAACTCTATAGGATAAATGACCTGGTTTCTTCGGCAAATAAATTGCAATGAAATAAATATGGAGGAGGAGCAGATTAGATTAAAAGAGACATAAGAGACGTCCCAACTAATTGTAATGTGGGACCTTCTCAGATACTATTCAAACAAACAAATGTAAAAGACATAATGAGACAACTAGAAATCAGGATACTAACTGAACATGCAATACTCAGGAATAATTGGTGATTTTTGAAGTAAAATATGGTATTGTGGTTGTTTTTAAAAAGAGTTCATTTCCTTTTAGAGATACACACTGAAATATACGGCTGAATTAATATGATTTGAGGGATTTACTGCAAAATAATATGGATCAGGGGCGCCTGGCTGGCTCAGTCTCGGGGTCATGAATTCAAGCCCCATGTGGGGTATAAAGATGACCTAAATAAATAAAACTTTAAAAATAATAACAACAGGGGCCAGGAGAGGAAGCAGAGGGGCACACTGACAAAATACAATAGGCTGTGAGTTGAAAACTGTTGAAGTTGTATCAAGGGTAAGTAGAGGTTCATTAGACTATTCTATTTTTGTATGTGTTTGAAATGTTCTGTAACACAAAGCTTAAAAAGTAAACCCAGAGCTGAAGGTAAGATTGATATACTCAGGATTCTCAGAGAAAAGTTAAAGCAAAAATTGCAGGGCAGAGATGACAAATTGGGTGGACATTTAGGTGAGGGAGACATTTAGACTCAACAGGTGTTTATGCGGTGCCCATCACATAGCAGGCTCGGCATCAGGCAGTTTCCGCCAGCTGTGTGATCTCTGCACCTCAACTCCTTCATCTATAAAATGGGGACATTAAGAATTCTGCTTCATCTGGTTATTACGGAGATGAAATGAGCTTAAACAGATCAAGCACTTAGAACAGTACCTGGCCCACAGCAAAGGTACTCGGTAAATGGTAGCTTCATAGAACGCTATACAATAAATACTATTAGACCCACTTTATGGCTGAGGAAATGGAGGCTCAGAAAAGTAAGGTAACTTGTCCAGAAGGTCATGCTGCCAATAAGAGGTAAGAGCTTGGGCTTCAGAAGCAGGGCATCTAGGCTGGGCTCCCGTGGGCACGCCATGGGCAGGAAAGAGCCCCGTGACTGCTGCAGAACACACGGGGAATGAAAATGTCAAGGGAAAAAACGAGCTCTTTGAACAAAGAGTAGGAATAAGGTTAAGGCTGAAAGAAGTAAGTAAGAAAAACACTCAAGACCCTCAGAAATGCCATTCTGATGAAGTTCAGGGCAAATTCGTCTTCTAATTAAAGACTGGTCTCCACAGCTGTCATTGGGGTGACCTCACTAATTCAAATAAATAGCCACGGGGTTTCAGAGGGAACAATTTTAACTCTGCTTTCCATAATAAGGATTCTGGATTACAGCCCAAAGCTTTAGCTAGTTAAGTGTGTGGGTCAGTCTCATAAATTGTTTTCTTGGCTGAATCCCAAGAAAGCCAGGCTGTCATTCCAGCAATGAGGTGATCGGTTTTGCATTCCTACCCAAAAGGAGGGAGGCTTCTCCCCTCCTTACACCACTGGGATTCTAAACCTGCCCTAAAATCTGGTCTAGTGCTGGGAAAACACACCATGGAGGATGTCTGGACAGCCCGAACTCACCCCCAACCCCAGAAGAAGGCTGTCTCTCTAGTAAACAGGGGGACAAAGGTCATCTCAGTGGCCAAGCCTTCTCTACTCGCTAACCGCATCTGCCACCACATCTCCCACCACGGCAGGCCAAGCACCCTGGGTAGGAGCTCCAGGGCCCTGGAGTTTCTGCTCTGGCCGGGCAGCTCTGCTGTTCACACGCTCGAGGGGGCACCACTGACAAGCACGTTCCAGAGGCCTCTGTGCTGGTGCGGGAGGAGGACTGGGGGGGGTTCTGAACATGCCACTCAAGTCCTCGCTCTGCCCCGATGGCCACGGACAACTCACTCATCTGCTCGGCGTCCCGGTTTATGAGGCTGGGTAAAAGAGCGCCTCACCGCACCACGGAAGAGAAACACGGGTGGAATGCCAGACAAAATGCAGACTAGCGGCGTGACTGCGCGGCCTCCCACCGGGCCAGAGCCGGACCAGATCTCTCAGGATGGGGACTGTGAGCCAGTGCTTCGTCTGAGAGAGCCCCTCTCCACTCCCTCCCTGTGGGTCTCCAGCCTGTCTGCCCCAGGGGCAGTATGGAACAATGGGCCCAGCCAGGCAGGGAGTGGGTCAGGTCTGGGTTTGATTTCCGGCTCTACCACATTATCTTCATTTTCCATTCCTAGCAATGTGACAGCTGAAATGGGTAAATAAGCCCTGTCCACTCCTATCTTGGCTGATGGGAAAACAAAAATCCACAGATAACCTATGAACCTCATTTTGCCGTAGAGTTTCAGCCTCTTTTCACTAAAACTTAGCACAAAAGGGCTGGCATGGCCATTTTTATTTGAGTTGTCTTCCCCATCCTGCTCTTGTTATTTCTCCCCAGCACAGGTGCTGATGAACACTAACAGGCTTCTAAAACGAGAAGCAGGAAGAAGGCAGGAGACAGGGACAAAGGAGCGCAGGGCAAGTCTGCGACGCAGATCTTCAGCTTCCACAGAACCAGGGATGGCCAAGGTGAGGGCCACACGACCTTGGTCTGCCTGACCCAAGCTCATCATGATCTTTTTCTCAAGGCCACACAGCAGGTTTCAATAAAGAGGCACAGTGAAAGTGGGGGTCTCGGGGGCAGCCAGACCTCGGCGCAGACTCCTGGCTCTGCAGTTTACGTGCCCCAAGACCTCAGGCCAGTTACTTCGTCTCGTTTTTAAGCCTCCGTCATTGCATCTGTAAAATAGGGCACAGTAACTAAAACTTTGCAGGACTGCTAAGAGAATCAGAAATAATATCTGTATTTAAAGGAGGTTTAAGGGGTGCCTGGGTGGCTTAGTCGGTTAAGCGTCCGACTTTCACTTAGGTCATGATCTCGCGGTTTGTGGGTTCGGGCCCCGCGTCGGGCTCTGTGCTGACTGCCAGCTCAGAGCCTGGAGCCTGTTTCAGTCTGTGACTCCCTCACTCTCTGACCCTCCCCTGCTCACTCTGTCTCTGTCTCTCTCTCTCCTAGAAATAAATAAAACATTAAAAAAAATTTTTTAAAAAAGGAGGTTTAAGATAACAACTACTAAAAAAATAAATTAAAAAAATAACAACTACTGTGTGTCAGAGCTTATCACATGCTGATTCATAGTCTCATATAAACCTTAGAACTACCCTAGGAGGTAGTGATCACTACCTCCATGTTTAAGGATGAAGACATGGTGGGTCAGGCTAAGTAATGTGCCCCGAAGACACAGGAGGTGAATGTTGGGGCTGAGAAAGGGCCCTGGGATTGTCTGCCCCCATGGCTGTGCTCTTAGTGCCATGACGGTGCCTGGTGCTCAGGAGGTTGTAAACAAAAGATAGTTATCAAGGTCCTGGTGAAAGTCTTCACACGCCTTCCTTATACCAGCCCCGGAGGAGGAAACACTATTCATTCCCATTGTACAGGCGAGAAGGGTAGCCAGGGCTCAGACAGCTCAGACCACCCCCCAAGTGCAATAACAGCCCTTACCTTTAGAGACACATACTTCAGTGTTTACGGAGAAAGTTCTATGAGGTCTGGAATCTCAAAATAACGGGGTGGGTGAAGCAGTGAGATTAAATAAGATCGGATGGGCCAGGTATTGAGAACCGCTGAAGCTGAGTCGTGGGTACACATATAGGAATTCATTATACTGGTAACCTTGCTCTCGCTTATGTTTGAAACTATCCACAACAAAAAGTATAAACAAAAACAATCACTTCCGAAAGAATGTGTAAGGCAGAGGTGGGTCTCAAACTGAGTGAGGTGTGTCTGTCCCCAAATCCTGAGTCCCCTCAATCCACTGTAATAATCACTTTAAAGTAGTCCTCCTGTCCCATAGAGTCCAGCCCCACGAGGAGACAGGTATCACTCGAGGGCCCAAGTGCTGCTATTCTGAATCAAGGAGCTCTGAGAGGCACGTAGCCTCCACTGAGTGTCCAGTGGCGCCAGCCCACGCTGCTGTGGGGGTGCAGAGGAAGCGGAGACTGCCTTCCTGGTGAGTCCAGAAAAGGCCTCAGAAAGGAAGCAGGACCAGGGTGTGGAGAGGATCCGGATGATCTGAAGGGGAACACAGTAATAAAAAAAGGGGGGGCACCTGGGTGGTTCACTCAGTTAAGCATCCGACTTTGGCTCAGGTCATGATCTCATGGTTCGTGATACCAAGCCCCGCATTGGGCTCTCTGCTGTCAGCGCAAAGCCCGCTTCAGATCCTCTGTCCACACCCACTTCTCTCAAAATAAGCATTAAAAAAAGAAAGAAAAAAGAGGGGAAGGCGCAGTGAGTGCAATGACAAGGCCCAGATGGCCTCCTTGGCTCTCTTCGGGATTCTCCTGCGGGCCCCTCGCTGGCCTCGCTTCCAGGCTCCCCGCCTACAGCCCGCCCTCCACACTACCCCGGGGCGATCTCCCCCAGCAAAAATCTGATCACACGCTCCCCCTGCACATTAAAAACCTCCCTGAGCTCCCCCAGTAACTGCAGATAATGTCTGCCCTCTTCAACCTGACTCTCAGGGTGAGTGTCCCTCATCAGCCCTCAGTGCCGCCTCACCCCTCACCAGGTCCCCAGGTAGGCACCAGAGCCTGTGGTCTAGCTGCACCCCCCAGCAGTGCCTTTCCTCTAACATCCTCTCTTTCTAGCGTGCCCCACCCCCTCCTTCAAAGCTCCCACAGGGGACGAGCTCAGATGTCACCTCTTCACCCTGCTCCCGCTCAGCCCTGCTATCAGGACACCCCCACGCTGCAGCAGTTGCGGGACTGCCTCTTGATGAGGACGTGGGCTCCAGCTCAGGGAGGGGACACTCCTCTCATCGCTCCCCATCAATACGCAGGTGATTGATACACAATGGCGATTATCACTGTTAGCGTCTTCAACACTGGCTCCTGGGCAGACTGGCAGAGGCTGTGCCGGCCATCACAGCGCCTGGCGCGGGGCGGCTTCCAGAACAGGCGGCTTCCTGTCCTGGTGACTGGGCAGGGGAGACGGCAGGACGCTGAGCAGAGGCCCCTCCTGACCTTGGCTGAGCCAGCCTTGCTGTGGTGCCGTCGTGTGTCTGTAGAGCCACGGCTGCAGGAGGCTTACTTAGTGCCTAAAAATGCAGTAACGGTTTCCTTCCAAAGGTTCCAGACAAACGGAAAATGCTAACGACAGCTTGACACTCCCCTTACCTCCGTGGCTGCAAACCTAAAGAATATTTATGATCCGTGGGCTCAGAGATTTCGCATCTTAGAAGCAAAGAAAGGTCACAAGATGAACTGACGCAGACCATCTGCTCCTGGGTGGGGACAGCGATCCCTGTATTCACTGATTCCCCCCAACGCACCAGGCACCTGCCTTTCTTGTGAAAATCTGGGAGCCAACACAATGATTTTTATTTACCTTGGAATAAAACCGACGTCTCCTACAAGGAGGGGTAAAAAGCTGAACACAAACATGCCGACTCTCGGGGAACCGAGGAACCTTCTGGCAGGTAACGAGAGACCTCCGCACAGGGCCCGCAGCCCTCCCAGGGAAGGGGTACTTGTGCTCTCCATATTAAATTCTTAGCGACAAGGCTTAACGGAGGAGAACAAATGCTCCTAGAGATGTTTGCATGATTGCAAACGGAGAAAAACTCGTCAGGGGCTCACGCTAGAGGAGCTTCCCTCCTCCTACATTTTTCATGGGCTTGCTGCTCCCGCAATTCCCAACACCACGCTTCTGACATTACAGCAGATGCTGCCTGCCGCCGCCACCGCCGCCGCACTAATCCTTCATCCTCAGGGGCCAATGGAAATGTATGATTTCCCATTAATCAGGGCCGTGGACACCAAAATAGCTCATCTGACCTTTGCAAATACCAAAGGGTGGATTTAAAGCGGAAACTGGCAAAAGATAATGCAAAAGTCTTTAGCTTTTCTTTCAAAGATGATTTCATGTCATTAACCAAGAAACAGGCTGCCTATAGGGCCAACAAGGTTAAAAATCGGGTAGAAACAGTCAGATTGGAAGTGAGGCAGCCACCGATGTTTCAATACACAGGCGCGCGTACTCACGTTCCCGGGTGAATTATTTAACATATATTAAAAACATGTATGGCTCAGAAATCTCTTGGACTGAAAACAATGTCAAACGGGGAACTAGCAGGCCTCTGAGAGAACACACACACACAAGGAAACAAGCATGGATTTCAACGCCCGACACCGTTTGGACTCCATCACACAAAGAAGAGCTAATACTGCTACAAACCACAGATCTGCCATTGATGAGAAGACAGACCCTCTCTTAGGAGATGCACATTACAGCTCATCAAATTTATTATTAAGCTTCAGCACATACATACCCACTTCCTCTCTATTTATAGGCCTGTAAATCTCAGTCAGTGGTTGATATTTTAGGAGAAAAAGTGACCCCTTGATATTTCATGGGGATTTTCTTTGCGTTGCTAGCATTCAGCACCACACAAAATTGGATCCCAAGTAATCTTTACGAGATGTAAGATTCTGGGTTTCTCCACTTTAAAAAAGTAATTACAGAAAACTTAAGGAACAGAGAAAAGAACAAAAGTCATTCCCATAAGCCTGCCACCACCCTAATTCAATTTTTTTATAGCAGCTTTATTGAGATGTAATTCACATACCATAAAATTCACCCTTTTGAAGTGGTACAATTCAGTGGGTTTTAGTATATTCACAGAGTTGTGCATCCATCACCACCATCTAATTCCAGAATATTCTCCTCAACCCAAAAAGGAAATGTTGTGCCCACAGCAGTCACTGCCCATTCCCGCCTCATCCCAGGCCCCCAACAACCACAATTCTGCTTGCTGTCTATATAGACTGGCCTATCCTGGACATTTCATATAAATGGAATCATGTAGTATATGGCTTTTTGAGTCTGGCTTCTTTTACTTACTATGATGTTTCACCGAATTCAATGTTTCTTAGCACTTTTGTTAGATTTCCTTCCTATCTTAATTTTTATACTCTTCAAGCATAATCCTTTGCTAACTTTATAAAAATCAAGCCTGGGTTTTACTGAACAATGAGAAGTGACCCTCAGAGCTGGTCCAGGAGCTGAAGGAAGACCTGTTTGCTCTCTAAATGTGAGCCTACCATATTGGTCTAATTTTAATGGAAAAGTACCTGGAGGTTAGGAAGATAGTGACCAGCACAATCACACACACTAGATATAATCTGCAGCAAGGACCAGTAAAGAATTCAAGAGCACAGAGTTAGATAGGAAGAGCCAGCCACCATCTGCTGAGCTGTTCTATGAATGTTACGGATTAAATTGTATGTGCACTAACTCCCTGCCCAACACCCCCTGCCCAAATATATTGAATGTGACCATATTTGGAGCTAGGTCGTAAGAATAATGGTGAAAGTAAAATGAAGCCACTGGAGTGGGCTCTAAACCAGACTGACTGGTGACCTTGTAAGAGGAAATTTGGACATGCCAAGAAACGCCAGGGATACGTCCAACAGGCGTTAGGCCACGTGAGGGCAAGGTAAGAAGGCAGCCATTTGTAAGCCAAGGAGAGAGGCCTCAAGGGAAACCAAACTCGCAGATGTTTTGAGCTTTAAATTGTCACCTCCATGACAAAATAAACCTCAAGCAGCTCGGGCTGTGATATTTTGACCTCTATCAAACATCTCATATCCCTACATGCTCTTTAAAAAGTAGGACTAGAGGGGTGCCTGGGTGGCTCAGCTGGTTAAGCATCAGACTCTTGATTTCAGCTCAGGTCATGATCTCATTCAGGGTTAATGAGATCGAGCCTGGAAGTCAGGTCCTGTACTGCCTGGGGCCTGCTTGGGATTCTCTCTCTCCCTCTTTCACTCTCTCTCTCACTGCCCCTCCCCTGATTGTGTGCTCGCTCTCTCAAAATAAATAAATGTTTTTAAAAAAGGAGCAGTATCCCCATTTTACAGATAAGGAAGCTGAGGTTCAAACAGGTTAGTAAAGCTGAAACTCAAACAGAAGTCTGTCTGATTTCAAAGTTTTGTTCTTTCCAGAAAATACACCATTTGTAAGCTATTTTTAACTTTTCTGCAGCACAAGGGATCAGACTATTAAAATAAAACTTTTGTTTCATTTTTAAAAAAAACCAGTATGTACTCTTCCCAGCAACACTTCAAATTCCAAAATCATTCATTTCTGAACCTTAAAGATTAATGGGGCGCCTGGGTGGCTCCCTTGGTTAAGTGTCCAGCTCTTGATTTGGGCTCAGGTCATGATCTCATGGTTCATGAATTCAAGCCCCACGTCAGGCTCTGTGCTGACAGCTCAGAGCCTGGAGCCTGCTTTGAATTCTGTGCCTCCCTCTCTCTCTGCTCCTCCTCCGCTTGTGCTTTGATTCTCTCTCTCTTTCTCAAAAATAAATAACTTAAAAAAAACAATTGAAACAAAGATTTTCTTTTCATTTAAGTTTATTTATTTGTTTTGAGGGGAAAGGGGAGGGGCAGAGAGAGGGAAAGAGAGAGAATCCCAAGCAGATTCTGCACTGTCAACGTAGAGTCCAGCTCCAGGCTTGAACTCACAAACTGAGAGATCATGACCTCAGCCAATGCCAAGAGTCAGAAGCTTAACCGACTGAGCCACCTGGGCACCCCTGGGGGTTTTATTTGATTATTTTTTAAATGTTTACTTGTTTTTGAGAGAGAGAGAGAGAGAGCGCATGAGCAGGGAGAGGCAGAGAGAGAAGGGGATGGAGGATCCAAAGCCAGCTCTGCGTTGACAGCAGTGAGCCTGAGGCAGGCCCTCAACCCATGAACGGTGAGATCATAACCTAAGCCGAAGTCGGATGCTCAACCCATTGAGCCACCCAGGTGCCCCAAAATTTTATTTTTAAGTAATCTCTACCCCCAATGTGGGGCTCAAACTCATGACCCCAAGATCAAGAATCGCACGCTCCACTGACTGAGCCACCCAGGTACCCCTTAGAAATATTTTTGATGATGGAAAAGACCATTTAACAAGTGAAGTGTATTACATGCATTATCCAATTTGAGCTAAGAGACACAGAGTAGTCATAACTGAGGAAACTGAGGCACAGAGACATTAAATGCCTATATTCCAGCACTACCTTCATCTTCCATTAAGTTCTCCAGTCTACCAGTTTCATTTTGAAAGGCCAACTGAACTAAATTCTACACACTGGCCTTTCATTGAAACTGGCCACGCTGGGCACTCTGTGTACGGAGATGAATGCCACCCGGTCCCTACCTAGGAAGAGGTGCGAAGGCAGCAGGGGAAGGCCACAGCTCTCCGGGGCCCCACCAGTCAATACGGAGCTTCGGGCAAATGAGAGAAAGCCTCATTCTCATAGCAGGAGCGCCCCAGAGCTCCTGGGGTTCAGCAGCCCTGTGCCTCTCCCCGCCGGCCACACCCACTCTTGCCCAGAGGGAGAGCAGCAGAGTGGAGGGAGAGCGATGGAACACGTGGTTCTCTCGCCCTCGCTGGCCACCTCACCCTGGACACACAGCCTCCCTCCCATACCCCCCTGGACCAAGGTCAGCCAGGCCATGAGATGTGGGCAATCTGCCTCTGGGGGAGGGATGGGCACACAGAGCCAGGCCTCTGACTGGGTCGTGGGGAACCCCAAAGTGATAGTGCCAAGCAGGGGCCGTAATGCCAGAGGGGGCCACATGAGGAGCAGACTGTCTCAGAGAGCAGGTGAATGGGGAGCTGGAGCCAGGAAGCCAAAGCAGGTCAAAGCCAGGAGAACTTTAGGGTCCCTGGGCATGTACAGAGGACCTGACTCTGATAGGCTGGATACTGCTGGGACCTCCCACGAGGGCCTCAGGCCCTGCGTTTCTCCCACAGCCGCTTTCTGCCCTAGATGGCTGCGCTCGCCACCTGCCACTCAGGGTCCCCATGCCCACCTCCTCCTAGCGCTAGGTGCCGCTCCAGACCCAAGCAGTGCGGTAGTTGTGGCGCACTGGCCAGGAGGATCCAGCTCACCAGCAACACAGCCTGGACAGTCGGCATGGCGAAGCGCAAGGCTCAGCGCAGGGAACAGCACGTGCTGAGGCTTCAGTTCTATCAAGAGCCTGTCCCGCCCACAGGGGCTCCCAGCTGAGTTAGAGAATAAACACTGCAAAGCACCCCTTCGCACAGCTCAGTCACCACACAGGAGAAACACGCACTCACACACACGCACGCATACACCCTACTCTATAATCCGACCTATGCCACGATACCAGGATAGATCTATGCAAACCGTAACTGGAGTAACCGGGACATCTGGGGTGAGGATGACACTCACTCTGGGATCAGAGGTAATATCCTAGTATGTGTGGCATTTGAGCCACACCCTGCAGGAGGAGTTGAACCTGACCACGAGAGCAAGAGAGACAGAGAGGAGAGCCATCCTGGTGGAGGCNCATATCCTAGTATGTGTGGCATTTGAGCCACACCCTGCAGGAGTTGAACCTGACCACGAGAGCAAGAGAGACAGAGAGGAGAGCCATCCTGGTGGAGGCAAGGGCGGAAGCCAAGGCTCAGAGACAGGCAGTGCGCCTCGATCCAGGCACGATCCAGGGTGGCCAAAAGCTAGCAGAGCACTCCCCAAAGAGGGGGCTGGACCACCAGCGGGTGACTCTAAGTGGGCCAGGGAGGTGGTGCTCAAACACTGAATCGGTTCTCTTGAGATTCTCCCGATCCTGCCCTAGTTTGGCTGTTCCAACACTACGAGTGCTCCTTGTTCTAACCAGGAGCGGGGTGGGGGGGGAACGTCAGCTGGGAGCCTTGGGAAAGCAGGAGGATCCAGCCAGAATAAGCTTGTTTTGCTCTCTCTGTATTTATTTAATGTTATTCTGGATTACTGCCAAGTGGAACCGGTTTTCAATATACAGTAGTGCCAAAGGTCCTTTAAAAAGCAAATTTGCCCAAGTTAAAAAAAAATGACTCAATATAAAGAAAATATCATACAGACAGCAGCCCAGGTATCCCCTGGATACATGGAAATCATGAAGGTGGTCCCCCCCCGGAATTCCTGGAAACGGTGGTATCCGGGAAACCTCAGGCCAGAGCCTAGACACGTGGGAAAAGGAAGGAGAAGACGGTGACGTTTCTTCCAGGTGACAGGAGACCCGGAAGGCCACCAGGAGGGAGGTCCTCGTTCGTCTCCGCCTCTAGGGGGTGGACCTCTGGGATGGCATCTCTTGCCATCTGCCTGGAGCCGATCTATGAGCAGGGACTGCGCTTCACGGCCAACCTGGGCTCACATCTTGGCTCTGCCACTTCCTCCCTGGCAGATATCTGGCATGTGACTCGGCCTCACTATAAATCAAAGAAAAGAACACCAGCGCGTGCCTGCAAGGAGAAATGGCCAGCAACCTTCAACCAAGGGCAATCCCCACTCATCCACGCCCCGGCTCTCTAGCAGAGAACCAGAGCTGAAACCCAGTCTCTGACAACGTTTCTCAGCTTTGAAGGAAACCAGAATTTTACTCCTGTGTTCTGCCCCTAATGAAAGGTCGTGCAAAACGCCTAACTTTAGTTTACTGTATTGGGGTAGCGACAAGGAGGGAGATCCTGTGGATTCTCCAGGCTCGCGTGTCACCAGGAACGGGCAGCGGAGCGGGAGTGCGGGCATCAAAGTCGGCGCCCTAGAGCTGTCCGTCACAGCGGGCAGGCAGGCAGGGCCAAGAAGTGAGACATGGATATACTTCCTATGAAAGCCAGCTAAAAACTGCAGACCAAAAGGGTTCTTAAGGAGCAAACCCTTCAACGAGGAAAGCAAAAGTCCTGGCTGGCCTGACAGAAGGCAGAGGGAGGCCCAGGAGGCGGGAGGAACACAGCACCGTCTCCACAGCTCCGCCAGCAGGCATTTTCTGCTCTGCATTTCCACAGACGCGCGCTCCAGAAGGAAGTCAGCCGAAGGCGGCAAGCTTTCATCCACACGTCTGCAAGATGCTTCTCCCTTTAGGGAGCATGGACCACCACCAACCAAATGCCTTCTCCCTCCCCAAATGTGCAGAAATGGGGAGGATACCCAGCGGGGGAGGGGGAGGGAAAACAGGCACGCTGTCAGTTTCACTTGCCCCAAGTGTCTGACCCCGGCTTTTCCTTGTGCGAATCTAAACCAAAGAAATGTGTGAGTATATCAAGACCAGTCGCTACCGCATTGTTTATGAGAATGAAAACTGGCTGCCTCCGAGGAGGAGCCTGGCTGTATAAACTCCAGGTCCAGCCCAAGGAGCGCTGTGCACAACAAAATGCATCTGAATACGCTGCGTACGCTGCGTGCAAAGAGCTCCGAAATCTACAAAGGCAGGACAAAGGCAAGCTGTAAAACGAGCCCTACAGTAGGATCCCATGGTACAAAAGAAACTTGAGGGCACAAGGACCACACACTAAGCAGCTGACAGGGCTGCCTCAGGGGAGGCGAGTGAGGAGGGGGAAGTGGGGGCCTCACACTTCATCCGAAAGACACTTCTCATTGTCTAATTTTTAAACGAGAAAGAGCGCTCGGGTCAATGCCCATTCACTGAAAGGCAAATAAACAAACAGTTGGCACACAAAATAAATAAATAAAGAGCAGGCAGCCTCTGGGGTAGAAGAGCAGCAGAGACTGGGGTCTGACTGCTGGCCCCCCACTGCGGAAGGCCCTTGGCCACCCTGAGGCGCCCCTTCCTCCTCTGCCTACACCACAGGAAGGCTGCCAGGGCGCGAGGGCCTTTCTCAAAGGCCACCACTTTCCGACCACCACAATGGGACTGCAACTGGGCTTCTGGGGGACCATACCCAAAAGGCTGCTCCCCTCCCCTTTCCCACACCGTCCTGTTCCCTGGTCGGGCTCTGAGGCAGGGGCCGTCTCACACCCTCCTCCCTAAGTCTATCAAGTCTGGACACCAAAGAGCCCTTGGGACAGCTGCACAAACAAAAGCACACATTTGATGAAGTTCAATAGCAAGTCCCATGGCTGGCTCCCTTCTCCAGCTCTGCTCTCTACCTTTCTGGCCAGCTCCCACTCGTCCGTCAAAACCAGCTTCAGGCCAGGGTGCCTGGCTGGCATGGTCGGTTAGGTGTCCAACTCTTGGTTTCGGCTCAGGTCTTAATCTCACACTTTGCGAGTTTGGGCCCCACATCGGGCTCCATAGTGACCGCGCAGAGTCTGCTTGGGGTTCTCTCTCCCTCTCTCTCTCAAAATAAATACATAAACAATAAAAACTTAAAACGAGAGGTTCAGGCAGCACCTTCTGCTCTCCGTGCCTCCCACAGGCCTTGTCCCCACTTCTATCACAGACTCTCCTGGGCAATGAAATAACGTGTTTATCTCCATCTCAGTGGAAACTCACGGAGGGTGGTGATTGTGTGTCACCAGCACCAAGCAGGGCAGACGCTCAGAGACCCTGGGGGGCTGTCCTGCATCCACCCCACACACCTCATCACACTGCAACCTGACTGCGTGCCCAGCACAGTGAGCCTCGCCCAAGATAAAAGGTGTCATCTCCTGGACGACATCAATTCACTAAGGGCCAAGATATTGCTACCTGCCCAACTGAGGGCTCGAATTTCTGCTCGCTCACTGAACACAACTGGACCCCTCACGTTCCTCTATTCCCCCATTTCCTCTAAATCCAGAAGGTGAGGTAGGTACCAACAAAGCAATTTTGTGTAACAACTACCACCATACGGCATTATTTAGCAAATAGGACCTGCTGAAAATGAACATACCCCCCTTCGGCCTTACTCCAGACACACATCCCTCACTTAGGCTCTGAACAATCCTGGATCTATGTAGATACTTAGTGAGGAACCCCCCCAAAAGTGTGCCACCACCTCATACCTATTAGGATGGCCACTATCAACACAACAATGTCAGCAAGGTTGTGCGGACACTGGTACCCTTGTGCACCGCTGCTCGGAATGTAAGTAAAACAGCACAGTCACTGTGGAACAGTATGGAGGTTCCCCTCAAAAGAATTAAAAATAGTGGTACCACAGCCAGCAATTCCATGTCTTGGTATATACTCAAAATAACTGAAAGCAGGGACCCGGATGAGTATTAGCACAGCCGTGTTCACAGCAGCATTATTTACAAGAGCCAAAGGCGGAAGTGACCCAAGTGTGCAAAGCTGGAGGCATGGAGAAGCAAATGTGGTATATCCACATAATGGAATATTATTCAGCGTAAGAAAGGGAAAATAATTCTGACACACGCTCCAAGAAAGATGAATCTTGATTGTGCCAAGTAAAATAAGTCAGTCTCAAGAGGACAAATGCTCTAGGATTCTATTCATAGGAGGTACGCAAAGTCATCAAATTCACAGAGACAGAGTTGTCAGGGAACGGGCGTGGTGGGTGGGGTAGAGGGATGGAGGGGAAATAGGACTTGTTTAATGCGTACACCATTTTAATCTGGCAGGATGAAAAGGTTCTGCAGGTGGATGTTAGTGATGGCTGTACAATAATGCATGTACTTGGGGCACGTGGGTGGCACAGTCGGTTAAGCGTCCGACTTTGGCTCAGGTCATGATCTTGTGGTTTGTGGGTTCGAGCCCCACATCAGGCTCTGTGCTGACAGGTCAGAGCCTGGAGCCTGTCTTCGGATTCTGTGTCTCCTTCTCTCTCTGTCCTCCCTGCCCCACTCACACTCTGTCTCAAAAATAAACAGTAAAAAAAATTTTTTAAGTAAATAATGCATGTACTTAAGCCAATGAATAGTACACTTTAAAATGGTTAAGATGATAAATTTTGTTTTGTGTGTACTTTAATACAATCTTCTTATTTCTATTTTTGAGAGAGAGAGTGCAAGCAGGTGCGCGTGAGTTGAAGGGGACAGAGGGAGAGAGAGGATCTTTTTTTTTTTTTACTGTTTCTCTTTTTTTTAAGTTTACTTATTTTGAGAGAGACAGAGACAGTGCGAGTGGGGGAGGAGCAGAGAGAGATGAGAGATGGAGACAGAGAATCCCAAGCAGGCTCCACACTGTCAGCGCAGAGCCCAATGCGGGGCTCAAACTCACAAAACCATGAGATCATGACCTGAACCGAAATGAAAAGTCAGATGCTTAACCAGCTGAAGCCACCCAGATGCCCCTAGAGAGAGAGAATCTTAAGCGGGCTCCATGCCCAGCACAGAGCCTGACATGGGGCTTGATCCTACAAACTTGGGATCATGACCCGAGCCAGAACCAAGAGTCAGATGCCCAACTGCATGAGCTACCCAGGCACCCCTACCACAATATTTTTCCAAAAGTGTGCAAAGAGTTGTTCTGTGCCTCTGAGAATGAATTAATCAGGAAACAGCAATTTGGTTTCAGAATTCTTCCCCAAAACTGCTAGAGACAAGCAGGCAGGCCATCTTGCCTGGCCCCAGGAGGATGAAGACCACAGTGCCCCCAAAGGGGTTCACCATGTATCTGGGGAACAGACAAGGTCCCAAACAAGGTCTAACACGGGGGCAGAGCCCTAGTGTCACCAGGCCTCACCCCAGAAGGGAGGTGGCAACTGCTAGCATATACACAAACAGGGTAAGGAGCCGGGCGACCCCTGACCCACTGACCCGTCCCCGCGCTACGCAGCACCACTGATGCCTGGGAAGGTGGGCAGGAAGCACACAGGCTGCTGGGAGATCTCCCTGGGTTTCAGTCCTGCTGGCTGTGTGGTTCTGAGAAACTCACCACGGGAGTAGAAGTGCCCATCTCACCAGGTCGAGAGGGTTAAATGAGATAGAACCACAGACAGCCCCAGCACTGTTCCGGCTCACATAGGTGCTCCGCGCACACCACATCCCGTCCCTTCCTTCTATCCCCCACACAGACACTTCCCTTCGAGCCAGTGCGCCAAGCCCCTCTCAGAGCAGGCCCAGGGCCTGATTCATCGTGGACTTCAAAATCCCACCCCCTCTACACGGTGCACTACGATCGTCACATGATTATTAAATACATGCAAGATAGAAGCGCCACTGCAGTTCATGGGTTTCCGGGCCAGCTCTGTGGCGGTGGGAGGGTCTAAGCTAGCTCTTGAGGGACACACGGATCTCAACCACAGAGAAGCAAAGCCACACAGGGAGAAAGCGTGAGGAGCGCAGGGAAGGAGGGCACACGCAGAGATCTGGTAGAGAGTGGCAGGAGGCAGCTCAATCAGTGAGGCCTTGAATGCCAGCCTAGGTTTAGAATTCATCGTCAAGGAGACACGGAGTGCCAGGAGAGTTCTGGGAGATTTGTCCCAAGTTCTGAGTGGTCACTGTGTGGAAAGGGAGGGGGAACGGAATGGAGGACTCCGGCTGGAAGGTATCTGCAACGGCCCAGGTACGACCAGGACTCCGGCTGGAAGGTATCTGCAACGGCCCAGGTACGACCAGGGCTGGCCTAAGTTAGAGGAGGTGAAAACTAAGAAAAGGAAACAAAGGATGAAGATATTAGGAAGAAGACAAACAAACACACAAATCCCCTCCCACTGACACTAAGCTCCGCAGCCAAGATAGGCCCCCAGAACCTCCATCACAGTCTGCCCCCCAGTCCATCTGCCGGGCCCTCCCAGACCTCCTTCCCCTCCCTCCCTTTTGCTCTCTCTTGCTCCCTGGAGCAGTCTGCCTTTCTGCTCAAAAGCATTTACGAGATTGAAATGAGTGTATCTCACGGGCACCTTGTCAGAAACGTGCCATTACAAGTGACATTTTCGGGTGTCAGAGTTATAGTCTCTTTCGTCTGCTGGTAGATCCGATTTGCCCAGTTGACAAGTGGGAAGGCTGTGACACCAATAATTATAGAAACAAACATAGCCCAGTATCTGGAAACCAGACTGTTCTCTCCATGTCTTCCCTCACCGTCAGCAGGCACTATGGTGACCCCCTGGCAGAGGGCCCTCACTTCTCAAAGCACAGCAGCTCACGGGGACCGGCAGGACCCCAGACCACGTGACTTTTCAAGCCGGCAGCTGGAGCAAAGTATGCCTATGACTTCTTAGGTCTAAAGGGAGAAAGCAGGACACTTCTTCAAAATACTACTGGGGTTCAAACAAAAGAGTACACACTGTACCTACAGCTCTCCACATATAGAAACTTCTAGAACAGGCAAGACTCCTCTCTGGTGACAGAGCTGAGATCAGGGGTTACTTCTGCAAGGGGTGTGTGGAGGGGAGGGCTGACTGGGTAGAGGCAGGAGAGAATGTCCCAGGGTGAGGGTGAAGGTCTTTATCCTAGTAAGGGTGTGGGTTACAAATGCCCAAGCATTTGTCGAAACTACCAATTCAGATTTGTGCAGTTCACCATAATTAAATTATATCTCAAGGAAAAAAAGAGAACAAAATCTGTGTGTGTGTGTGTGTGTGTGTGTGTATAATACATACATAAAACAAAAAGTCTATGTACACATACATAAGTTGGATACAAAAGAAAATAGAATCTCCTATGAAGGTTAACGGTCTTACTTAAGAAAAACTAGGGGTACCTGGGTGGCTCGGTCACTTAAGTGTCCTACCGTGGCTCAGGTCATGATCTCATGGCTCGTTGAGTTCAAGCCCCCCATCAGGCTCCATGCCAATGGTGCAAAGCGTGCTTGGGATTCTCTCTCTCCCTCTCTCTGCCCCTCCCCCACCCACACTCACATGCATGCTCTCTCAAAATAAATAGGGCACCTGGGTGGCTCAGTTAACTGTCCGACTTCAGCTCAGGTCACGATATCACAGCTCTTGAGTTCAAGCCCCAGGTCAGGCTCTGTGCTGACAGCTCAGAGCCCGAAGCCTGCTTCAGATTCTGTGTGTGTCTCTCTCTCTCTGCCCCTCCCCCACTCTCATTCTCTCTCAAAAAATAAATATATTAAAATTTTTTCAAGATAAATAAATAAACTTGAAAAAAAAAAGGAGGAGCTGAAAGCCACTTTGATGTTGGTTTTAAGCTTTCAGCATGGAAATGAACTTGGAGGCCTTGTTGTACAATCCACCCTCTCCAAACGAGTCCAGGTGGGACATGACCTACCCACAGTCACATAGCAAGTCAGCCACCAAGCGCTGACCACTGGCAGGCCTCTCAAGCGCCACCTTGGGATTAGGCGGTCTGTTCTGGACTCATGCCAGAAAAAGCAGCTGAAGCAGAATAAATACCAAAGCGATTTTATGAACTAATTTCACTTCAACCTTCAAACCTAAATAGTCACCCCCACCAAATTATGTCTGAATGTGATTAACTTTCAAACAATAAAAAAATATTTGCCTTCATGAGCCTGAGTCAAGAACTGCCCCTTCAGGGGCATCTGGCTGGCTCAACAGGTGCAAAGTGTGACTCTTGACCTCAGGGTCATGAGTTCGAGCCCCACGTTGGGTGCAGAGATTACTTAAAAATAAAATCTTGGGTTGTCTGGGTGGCTCAGTCAGTTGGATGTCCAACTCTTGATTTCGGCTCAGGTCATGATCTCACAGTCATGGGATCGAGCCCTGTGTCAGGGCCCCATACTCAGCACAGAGCCTGCTTGAGATTCTCTCTCTCTCTCTCTCCCCCACCCCCTCTCCCCCTTCTCCTCTGCTTGTACACTTTCTCTCTCTAAAAAGAAAAAAAAGAAAAAGAAAAGAGAAGATAAAATAGGGGTACCTGGGTGGCTCAGTTGGTCAAGCGTCCGACTTTGGCTCAGGTCATGATCTCATGGTTCGTGGGTTTGAGCCCCGTGTCAGGCTCTGTGCGGACAGCCGGCTCAGAGCCTGGAGCCTGCTTCACATTCTGTCTTCCTCCCTCTCTGCCCCTCCCCCGCTCATATTCTGTCTGTCTGTCTCTTTCTCTCTTTCAAAAATAATTAAGGTGCGCCTGGGTGGCTCAGTTGGTCAAGCGTCCGACTTTGGCTCAGGTCATGATCTCATGGTTCGTGGGTTTGAGCCCCGTGTCAGGCTCTGTGCGGACAGCCGGCTCAGAGCCTGGAGCCTGTTTCAGATTCTGGGTCTCCCCCTCTGACCCTCCCCTGCTCACGCGGTCTCTCTGTCTCTGCCTCAGAAATAAAATAATAATAATAATAATAATTTTTAAAAAATAATTAAACATTTAAAAAAATTTTAAAAGATAAAATAAAATCTTAGGAAAGAAAAAAACTGTCCTTTGATTAAATGGCAGGCTACTGCTATTTTCCTTAGCCTCCCTGCCCATATACAAATATCATTAACTGGGCAAGGGCCCTGAGGTAGGAGGAAAGACATGCCCCCAGCTTTACCACTGACTCACTGTGGGACCTTGGCAAGTCACCTACAGTAATTCTATAAGAAATACATATTTGATCTCTGTCCCTAGTTCCTGGCACATAGCTCCTAAAACCCTAGGAATCTCGAGTGCTAACAGTGTCTTCTGTATGCGAACGGGATGATGAGTTGGCTGGGGCCCCTAGACAGCTTCACGATGGGGGCCGGACACCAGGAAGATCTGGCATCAGAGGACCGGGAACTCTCAGCTCCCCACTCTACCTCCAACGTCCAGGAAGAGAGAGGGGCTGGAAGAGTTGTTCATCACCAGTGGCCAACGACTTACTCAACTGTGCCTATGTGGTGCGGTTCAAGGAGCTTCCGATTCATGAACACACGGAGGTGCCGGGGGGGGCGGGGGGGGGCGCCCAGAGAGGGTACCGCCGCTTGCACCCCTTCCCCTCAGGCTTTGTCCCACACATCGCTTCCAGTTGGCTGTTCCTAAGTCAGATCCATTATAATAAATGTAAGTAAAGGGTTTTCCTGTGTTTCATGAGCCTTTCTAGCAAATTACGGAACCTGAGGAAGGGTCACCCTCCATTGCCAGACAGCTGTCAAGTACAGGTGCTTGGGACTGGTGTCCCAACTGGGGAAGGACTCAACCCTCAACCAGCCGGGTCTGCAACAACTCCAGGTAGTTAGGTCAGAATTGAACTGAACTGTAGGACACTGAGCCAATGTCAGGATTAAAAACAGAAAATAACAACAACAACAAAATCACCTATTTAGTGTCAGAAGTGTTGTCAGGGTAAAAACAGCACAGACCTACTCTCCGTGGGCCTCAGTTTCCTTGCCTGTAAAAACCAGGGGGTTGGACCAAACACTGCTAATGCTCCTCTAGCTTGAATTCAGTGAGTCTTTGAATTGCTGGTTTAAGAATTTACAGAGTTAACATGAGGGATTCTTACTCTCTGGAAGCCACTAGCAAATTCCGCTTCCCAATGCCAAGCATCATTTCTCAGGCCTCATTTCCTATTTTGACTAATGATGTGCCAGAACTCTGTATGGTTTCTCCTTTGAGAAGTGGCAAAAAACTCAACAGTGTCCTATCCCAGGGCCCCGTCCTTGTCCCCAGCTCTCAAAGATGCGCAGCCCAATTCTTGGAGATGAAGGAATCCGTCTCTCTCCATTACACTCAATTTTAAACCAAAACCTGAAACGGAATTTTTGACGTGCCTTCCAGACTACAAGGCTGGTGCTTCATGAATGATTAAAACAGCAGCTGGTAGCATCTTAAAAGCAAGTTGGTCACTTAGACAACTTAACATCTGCCTCAATCCCCTCCCCCCCGACCCTCCCGCATCGCAGTTCCAAAGCAAATCCAGAGAGAAAGTAAATACGGGGGTACACACAGTTCTTCCATGACCCGGAAGAGCCTCACTGAGCTGTAAGAAAGCACATCCTGGGAGATGAGGGCATGTGGGCACTGAAACACGAAGATTGGACTAGGTGAGTAATTTCTAACATAAAGGCACATCTGAGTTGGGGACCACTACTGCCAGATTGTCAGCGGCCAAGGTCATCCAGGTGTTCATTCATTCAATCCCAAATAGTTACCACGCTCTCCAGTTTAGTGGTTATGAGCACTGTATCGGGAGTCCACAGACCTGGGTTCAAGTCTCTGCTCTGCCACTTACTATCCACGGACCTTGGGGAAGGTACTCCATTTCTAAGCCTCAGTTCCCTGCTCTAAAAAAATGTGAATGATGGCATATGCCTCGCAGAGCTGCTGTGAGGATGAGAGGAAATGATGCACAAAAGGCACTTAGCCCAGTTCCTGGTGAAGGGTCATGCAGGCTAATAATGCTAGCGTCACTGTTCTTGTCATCAAGGCATGTGTCAGACTCTCCTGAAAAATCAGGGCATGACACCACAGGCAACAAAAGAAAAAGCAAACTGGATTTCATCAAAATTACAAACTTTTGTGCAACCGAGGACCTGATCAACAGAGGAAAGGGCAACCCACAGAATGGGAGACCATTATTTGCAAATCACATAGCTACTGTTAATATCCAACATATCGAGAAAGGTCCTAGACCTCAGCAACAATCAAAACAAAACAAAACAAAAAAAACCCACCTGATTAAAAAAACAAGCAATAGATTTGGACAGACTTTCTCCAAAGATGCACAAACGGCCAATAAGCACATGAAAAAACGTTCATTGTCACTAATGATTAGGGAAATGCAAATAAAAACTGCAATGAGAGGTCATTTCACCGAGTAAGATGGCTACCGTGAAAAAAACAAACAACAAGTTCTGGCGATGACTGGGGAGAATTGTGGCCCTCTGCACTGCTGGCGGAAATGTCAAACAGTGCAACCGCTGTGGAAAACAGTATGGTAGTTCTTACTCAAAATATTAAAAAGAGAATTACCTTATGATCCAGTAATTCTGTCTCTGGGTATGTAACCAAAACAACGGAAGGCAGGGACCCGAGTGGATATTTGCACACCCCTGTTCACAGCAGCACTGCTCAGAGGAGCCAAAAGGTGGAACAACCCAAGTATCCAAAGATGCATGAATAGATACATAAAATGTGGTATATACACATAATGGAATATTACTCAGCCTTAAAAAGAAAGAAGATTCTGATACACGCTCCCCGGTGAATCAGACTTGAAGACATACGTTAAATACAATAAGCCAGTCACAAAAAGAGCCGTACTAGGATTCCACTAATGTGAGGGTACGCTGAGTACTCACAGTCATAGAGACAGAAGTAGAAGGGTTACCACCAGGGGCTGGGGGGGTGGGGGGGATGGGAGCTATCACTTAACCTGCCCAGAGTTTCAGGCAGAAGGAGGGAAGTTCTGGAGATGGATGGTGGTGATGGCTGCGTAGCGACGTGAATGTACTTAAATATCACTGAACTTCTTTAAAATGGTCAGAATGATAAATTCTGTGTTATGTATCTCTCACCACCATTTTCAAAAGTAAATCAGAAAACAAGTACAAATGAAAACAGATGCTCTCGTGGACCATTCAGTCTAACTGATGTATAGGAGGTGCTCTAACATAACACCACGTTTTGCTTTTACATAAGGTATCTCAGTGATTCTCTTAACCCTGTAAAAGGCAAGCAAGCATTCTCGTCACATACACACCCCTTCCCTGTTCATGGATCAGGGAAGTGAGTGTCAGAATAGTTCATGGACTCACACAGGCCAGTCAGTCACACCAGACAAGAGACAAAACTGACTTGAATCCAAAACAAAAAGCGTCTAATGTTGGGAGAGAACAAAGAGAGGACAGCAGGCATCCACATTGCTCTGGAATTCCTTGATGGGACTATGCTAACTTCCTGGAATTCCCACATGTCATCAGTTAAGACTCCTCCCTGTCTAAACGGAAATCAGACCAAGCTTGCAGTCTACAAGGCAATGTGAACACAAGCCCTGGAGCTTGATTCCCTGAACCTTGGGCAAGTTTCTCAGTTCCTCTAAGCCATTCCTTTGTCTGTAAAATGGGAGATCCTACTGCTGACTTAATGGAGTTTTCAGAGAAAATAATATTGTAACAAGCTAATATCTTTACAGGATGTCTAGAAGAGGCTGAAGGATCAGTAAATGATGGCCAGTATTTTGAGTTTTTAAAGATGCTAAAAAATAAGATGGACAGAAAGGAACCTTTGGAGTAATTGTGCACAGTCCTCTGCCACATTCTGTGAAGGTCACAAAGAAATAGCAAGTAGGCATCTGGCCTTAGGGAGCCTCCGGTCTCATTCAGAAGATAAGGGAATAAACAAGTGAAGTGACGTGACATAAAATAAATAACCTCAGGAAACTGTACCAGGCAGGACAAAAGGAACCAATAGGTCTGAGTATTTTAGTTGAGTGCACAACATTGTGCTAGAGGCTTTATACTCATTCTCACATTTAATCTTCACAAAAACCTGGAGAGTACGTAATCTGCTCTTTTGTAGTCGAGGGAAGAGCTAAAACAGATAACAAACACTGAGTTCAGAGAAAAAATTTAGCACTATAAACAGGGTGGTCTAGGAAAGCTTNGAATCTGCTCTTTTGTAGTCGAGGGAAGAGCTAAAACAGATAACACTGAGTTCAGAGAAAAAATTTAGCACTATAAACAGGGTGGTCTAGGAAAGCTTCCTGGAGGAAGAGGCAGGCGCTGCCAGACAATAGGCAGGCTAACTGGACGGAGAAGATCAGCAACATTCTTCCAGGTCAGAAGGATTAGCGGGAGCACTAAAATAGGCACCAAGTCTGAAAAATGGGTTGTTGGTTTTTTTTTAAGTTTTGTTTATTTTGAGAGAGGTGGGGGAAAGGCAGAGAGAATTCCAAGCAGGCTCTGTACTGTCAGCACACAGCCTGAGGCAGGGCTCCAACTCACAGATCATGACCTAAGCCTAAATCAGGACACTTAAGTGACTAAGTCACCCAGGCACCCCTGAAAATGGTTAACAGGCCCCTCTACTACCCACAACAAGGTGGGTCAGAAAAAAAAAAAGCCTGAACATTATATCTGTCTTTTCAGACTACTAGGTTAGCCTAAATTTCTAAGTGATTCATCAGCTAGGTCATGAGGAATAACCCTTAACTGAAGTTCCTCTGGGCACTGCATTTATATTCTTCCCTACTCTCTAGCCATGCCCCCACACACAAGAAAAAAAACAAGTAAATTACACAGAAATATACAAGAGTGCTTATACAATGTCACCTCCAAGGCATGAGCAAACATCAGTGAAATATACAAGTATTCCACTCATTCCACACATTGCAGGAGGTGAGAAGAATCTCAATGAGTTTTTAAAAAAGCATATTAGGGTGATTTTTTTTTCTCCTTTGAAATTTTTGGTAACTTTTTCAAATTTTCTACCTGGGAAAGCACTGTTTTTTTTTTAAAAGCACAATTCTATGTGAATTGTTTTTCTTAGTTTATTGTCAAGTTGGTTTCCATATAACACCCAGTGCTCATCCCAACAAGTGCCTTCCTCCATGGCCATCACCCCCCTTCCCCTCTCCCCAACCCCCATCAGCCCTCAATTTGTTTTCAGCATTCAAGAGTCCCTCATGGTTTACTTCCCTCCCTCTCCCCAACTATTTTTCCCCTTCTCCTCCCCCATGGTCCTCTGTTAAGTTGCTCCTCATCCACCTATATATGCAAACATATGGTATCTGTCCTTCTCTGCCTGACTTACTTTGCTCAACATAACACCCTCAAGTTCCATCCATGTTGCTACAAATGGCCAGATTTCATTCTTTTTCATTGCCATGTAGTATTCCATTGTATAGATGAACCACATCTTCTTGATCCATTCATCAGTTGATGGACACCTAGGCTCTTTCCATGATTTGGCTATTGTTGAGAGTGCTGCTATGAACATTAGGGTACATGTGCCCCTACGCATCAGCACCCCCGTATCCCTTGGGTAAATTCCTAGTAGCGCTATTGCTGGGCCATAGGGGAGTTCTATTGTTAATCTGAGGAACCTCCATACTGTTTTCCAGAAGGGTTGCACCAGCTTACATTCCCACCAACAGTGTAGGAGGGTGCCTGTTTCTCCACATCCTCACCAGCATCTATAGTCTCCTGATTTGTTCATTTTAGCCACTCTGATTGGTGTGAGGTGGTATCTCAGTGTGTTTTTCTTTGTTTTTGTTTTTGTTTTGTATTTCTCTGATGATGAGTGACGCTGAGCGTCATTTCATGTGTCTGTTGGCCATCTGGATGTCCTCTTTGGAGAAGGGTCTGTTCATATCTTCTGCCCATTTCTTCACTGGATTATTTGTTTTTCGGGTGTGGAGTTTGAGGAGTTCCTTATATATTTTGGATACTAGCCCTTTATCTGATATGTCATTTGCAACTATCTTTTCCCATTCCGTTGGATGCCTATTAGTGTTATTGACTGTTTCCTTTGCCGTGCAGAAGCTTTTTATCTTGATGAGGCCCCAATAGTTCTTTTTTTGCTCTTGATTCCCTTGCCTTTGAGGATGTGTCAAGTAAGAAATTGTTGTAGTTGAGGTCAAGAAGGTTCTTTCCTGCTTTCTTCTCTAGGGTGTTGATGGTTTCCTGTCTCACATTCAGGTCCTTTCTCCATTTTGAGTTTATTTTTGTGTATGGTGTAAGAAAGTGGTCTAGTTTCATTCTTCTGCATGTTGTTGTCCAGTTCTCCCGGCACCATCCGTTAGAGACTGTCTTTTTTCCATTGGATACTCTTTCCTGCTTTGTCAAAGATTAGTTGGCCGTACATTGTGGGTCCAAATCTGAGTTCTCTATTCTATTCCATTGGTCTGTGTGTCTGTTTTTGTGCCAATACCCTACTGTCTTGATGATGACAGCTTTGTAGTAGAGGCTAAAGTCTGGGATGGTGATGCCTCCCGTTTTGGTTTTCTTCTTCAATATTACTTTGGCTATTCCAGGTCTTTTATGGTTCCATACAAATTTTAGGATGGTTTGTTCTAGCTTTGAGAAGAATGCTGGTGCAATTTTGACTGGGATTGCATTGAATGCGTAGATTACTTTGGGTAGTAATGACACTTAACAATATTTATTCTTCTGATCCATCAGCATGGAATGTTTTTCCATTTCTTTGTGTCTTCTTCAATTTCCTTCATCAGTTTTCTGTAGTTTTCATCATACAGATCTCCTATGTCTTTGGTTAGGCTTATTCCTAGGTATTTTATGGTTCTTTGTGCAGTTGAGAATGAGATCAGTTTCTTGATTTCTCTTTCTGTTGCTTCATTATTGATGTATAAAAACACAACCAATTTCTGTACGTTGATTTTGTACCCTGCAACTTTGTTGAATTCATGGATCAGTTCTAGTAGGCTGCTGGTGGAGTCTGTCAGGTTTTCAATGTAGAGTATCATGTCATCTGCAAAAACTGAGTCTGACTTCTTCTTGGCCAATTCTGATGCTGTTTATTTCCTTTTGTTGTCTGATTGCTGATGCTAGGACTTCCAGCACTATGTTAAACAGTGGTGACAGTGGACATCCCTGTTGTGTTCCTGATTTCTGGGGGAAAGCTCTGTTTTTCCCTGTTAAGGATGATGTTAGCTGAGAGCTTCTCATAAATGGCTTTTATGATGTTTAAGTGAGTTCCTTCTATCCCGACTTTCTCGAGGGTCTTTATTAAGAAGGGATGCTGTATTTTGTCAAACGCTTTTTCTGCATCTATCAACAGGATCATATGATTTCTGTCTTTTCTTTTGTTGATGTGATGTGTCACATTGATTGATTTGCGAATATTGAACCAGCCCTGTAACCCAGGAATGAATCCCACTTGGTCATGGTGGATAATTCTTTTTATGTGCTGTTGCATTCGATTTGCAAGTATCTTGTTGAGGATTTTTGCATCCATATTCATCAAGGATATTGGCCTGCAGTTCTCTTTTTTTTGCTGGATCTCTGGCTTGGGAATGAAAGTGATGCTGGCTTTGTTGAATGAGTCTGGAAGTTTTCTTCCATTTCTATTTTTTGGAATAGCTTGAGAAAAATGGGTATTAACTCTGATTTAAATGTCTGGTAGAATTCCCCAGGGAAGCCATCTGGCCCAGGGCTCTTCTATGTTGGGAGATTTTTTATAATTGATTCAATTTCTTCACTAGTAATGGGTCTGTTCAGATTTTGTATCTCTTCCCATGTGAATTTTGGTATTGAGTGTATGTTTAGGAATTTGTCCATTTCTTCTAAGTTGTCCTGTTTGTTGACATATAATTTTTCATAGTATTCCCTGATAATTGCTTGTATTTCTGAGGGATTGGTTGTAGTAAGTCCATTTTCCTTCACAATTTTGTCTATTTGGGTGCTCTCTCTTTCCTTTTTGAGAAGCCTGGCTAGAGGTCTGTCAATTTTACTTTTTCAAGAAACTAACTCTTGGTTTCATTGACCTGTTCAACTGTCTTTTTGGATTCTATATTGTTTACTTCTTCTATGAGAATTTTTAATATCCCAAATAGCCCACTCTAAGCAATGACACCCCTTCAGTAATAGCCGGTGAGTGCCTTAGCGCCTGGTCTTGCCTATGCAAAGCAGGGCACAAGGAGCCGCTGACCCTTACCACGTGACTGACTGGTGTTTTATTAAGCTGTCCAGGCCATTAAGGACAAATGCTCTCAGAACCCCAGATTTCCTCCATGGCCCACCAACCTGGCCCCGTACTCCTGCTGTCTGACTGGGGCTCAGAGCAGGGGCTGTACCCCAGTCCTGGGGGGAACTTCCAATGACTGCTACGGACTTCCCTGTAGGACCCCTGCCCTGCGCACATGGGGCTTTGATGGTAAGAGACAAGAACGACCTTTTGGTGATTGCCAAGGGGAAATTTCCTTGACTCTGTAATGATAGCCATGCTACTCCCCTCCCTAGATATTGTTCCTGGCTCCCCAGCGCCATTAATGAAGGCGTGTAAACTATCTGGCCAACCTTTGAAGCCGAAGCCCCCCACCCTCAGGCCTAACCCTACCTTTCCAGTCTCACCTTCCACCACTCTCCCCTGCTAGGCCAACAGGACCGATCCTATTATGCCCTCTACCCCACCCCCTTTAACATCAGCCTTTGCTCAAGCTGCTTGCTGTCTCTGCCAAGAGAGCCCTCCATGCCTCCCTCTCCATTCCTACCTGTGCATCAGAGCACTGCTCAGCAGCCACCACGTCCTGGGGCTTCCGGAGTTCTTCCTTCCCTCACCCTTCCCTTGTTGAGGGCAGCACAACAGAACAGCACACCAGCTCTGGAGCCAGAGTGCTGGGGCGTTCCACCCCAGCTCCCTTCCTGTTAGTTCTGTGATCTTCTCTTTGCTCTGGGGTCCCCGTGTGCAAAATGGAGATAATAACAGTACCTTCCTCACGATATCGTTGTGTGGATCATAGGACTGCAAAATACAGAAAGTGCCCACTTCGGTCTCTAGTACACAGTAAGCTTTTAGCAACTGTTGTTACTACTGGAGGTAATAACCCCTTCCATCCTCCACTCTCTTACTTCATTTATCTGTCCAGTCTAATGCCACCCCTCTGTATCATGTCTGATTTAGGTATCGGTCTTAGCTCCCTTACTAAACTTAGCATCCTGGTAAGTGCTTACCTTGATACATACAGAGAGGCAATAATTTAGAGCCACTGAATGAATGACCAATTTCTAAATCATCCCATTTATGGTCTGTCCATAAGAAAGCTCACATTTATTGTCTGAAGAAAGATAAAGAGATTAAGGAGGCCGAACTTTTCATGTAGAGCAACGGTTCTCAAAGTGTGGTCCCTGGACCAGCAGCATCGCTTGGGCACTTAGAAATGTGCAACGCTAGGCCGCAGCCTGCACCTCCTTAATCATAAACTGAGATTAGCGCCTAACAATCTGTTCCAACAAGCCTTCCAGGTGATTCTGCCGACCACGAATCCTGAGACCTGAAGAGCAAGAAGCAACGGGGCAGCACAAAATGGGCACTGACTGGATGAGGAGTGGATTCCAGGCTTAACTCTGGCACCAATCTCCCGCGCAAGACCCTACACAAGTCTCTTAAAACTCTCAGGGCCTCAGCTTCCTTGAAGGCAAAGCAGAACAATAACAACACTCAGACAATGAAACCCTATGGGGATTAAATAGATCCCACCAACAGAATTTGCATACAGTAGGTGCTTAGTAGTTTTAAGCTCCTTTCAGTTCTCTGTTATCTCACAGGGTTGTAGAGACTAAATAAAATGGCTGAGACAAAAGGGCTTGGCGAATTGCAGAGTGCAAGGGCGGTATGAGGGACAAGGAATTCTTCTTGGAACAAACCTCCAGGCTCTCAATCACCTAGCATATTCCCAGGGCACTAGAAGGCCCGTTATGTCCAACACCATCCAATCTACAAGCACAAACTCTGCAACAGAGTATCTGCTTCTTACCTGTTTACGAAAGTTGAACCAGGAAGAGAACAGATGGCCCTCCTTGTACCCTCCTCACCCAACAATGTTCCCATCGGAATTAACTATTCACTCATCTTTTAACTTAAACAAATCCAAACTTTACTCTTGGAAAAAGGATAATTTGAAAGCGTTCTCCAGCCAGTAAAAGGAATTGTCAACACTTGCAGAGCATCACGGACCTGACTTGGGGAACTCCTGGTATAGGACACCAACCCCCCAGCGGTCATGAAGCGTTTAGAGTAAGGCAGTAACCTTCCTGGGGTGCCTGGTGTTTCAGTTGGTTTAGCATCCAACTTCAGCTCAGGTCATGATCTCACGGTTTGTGAGTTCGAGCCCCGCATCAGGCTCTGATGTGACAGCTCGGAACCTTCAGCCTGCTTCGGATCCTGTGTCTCCCTTTCTGTCTCGCTCTGCCCTGCTTGCATGCTGTCTCTTAAAAATTAATACACAGTAAAAAAAAAAAAAATTTTTTAAGACAGTAACAGGGCGCCTATGTGGCTCAGTTGGTTAAGTGTCTGATGTCAGCTCAGGCCATGATCTTGCACTTCATGAGCTGGAGCCCTGCATCAGGCTCTGCTGACAGCTCAGTGTCTGGAGCTTGCTTTGGATTCTGTGTCTCCCTCTCTCTGTCCCTCCCCCGCTCACACTCTGTCTCTCAAAAAAATGAATAAATGTTAAAAAAATTTTTTTTTACTAAAAAAGACAGTAACCTCCTGAAATTTGTTTAAGAGAAAACCTAGAAACAAAAGTACTTTTTTTTCCTCCACACTCCTTAGTCCTTCATACTACTGCTCACTCTGCTCTAAACCATGCATTCTACTAGGGAACCACCTTCTAGAAGCCCAGGTAGGATGGATACAAGAATACACAGGTGATTAAGTCAGACGGTGGGCTTATCCGCGCACTTAATCAAATAGCACCAGGTTACAATGGCTGTGCGAGGCACCAGGCATCAGATGGAATACTAATTATCCTACCCCTTTCCAACCTGGTCCCAGCAGAATGGCTCCCACAGAGCGGGGGGGGGGGCCATTGTGCCATCCACGAGGCAGTGACCAGAGAAGTCACCATCAACGTTCACCAGCGCACCCATACAGCGGGTTTCTGGAAGAGTGCCTCTCAGGCCCTCAAAGAGATCCAGAGATTTGCCATGAAGGAGATGGGAACTCCAGAACTCCAGATGCGCGCACTGACGTCAGGCTCAACAAAGCTGTCTGGGCCAAAGGCCCACAGAAAGGCCCACGCCCAAAGCGTGCGTGCTTGTCCAGGAAGCGCAGTGAAAATGATGGGTTCAGCAGACCAGCTCTGCACAGGCCTTACCTACGTACCTATAACCACTTTCAAAAATGTACAGACGGTTAATGTGGGCGAGAACCACCAGACTGTCAAATAAAGATATAAAACCACCCCAAAAATGGTAACACCACTAATTACCAAGCCCTCAGACCACAAGCCCAACGCTGCGCAGCTGCGGGACACCTTTGGGTGAATATTACCTCTACTGAAGGCTCCCTGAGAGCCGTTTGTACAAGTATCTGTGGCCCAGAGCCTGGCACCCTTCGGCACTCAGGAGGCCGCTGAACTAAACGGATAGGATCATTCAGGTACCAGCCCCACGCAGCTGGTGAGAGGTTATTATTTCATGAGTGGGTAAAACGAGGACCACAAAAGAGTGACCGTCGAAGCCAGCTAAGGAAGGTTATCTTTGATGTTAGCCACCCCCCAAAACAGGGCTTCTTCACCCTGCACCCAAGCCCAAGTTGCCACTGTTCCCCAAAGCCACCTCTTTTCCACTCACACCGGTGAACACGGATACGCGTGCACCCCGTTCCCTGCCTCATGCACCTGTCCCAACACACGGGGGTGTCCGCTTGCTGTCTGTGGAAGTCCCGCCCACCGTCACGAGCAGCCCTGGGGCTCAAGGAAGCCAGTCTTAGCTCCCCGGCTCTTCTGAATTCTTTCAGCCTCCTCAGACCCCTGAAAATCCCCACAACTCAACTGAGCCCTTAAGCACGGAGAGGCCTTCTGTGAGCGCTCATTGTTCCATGTGTGTCTGCTCTCTCGCTTGATACCATAAGCCCTTTGAGGCCCAGGACCGCTACGAAATGCCAGCTCTCCGTTTTGCCAGCTGACCAGTAGCTCTACTCTTCTGAGCCTCAGTTTCCCCATCTCTAAAGTGGGAAGGACAATAAAACTTACTCTGCAGAGCAGCTGTAAGAAGCAAGTAACGGCTGTAGAATTGCTTTGTGTAAGCTATAACCGCTTCTGTTAATCATCAACTTTGTTGTTATTTTATTTCTCTAGCCCCTCCCTCCCTTCAACCACCTGGCAATACTTTTAAAAGAATACTAACAACACTAAATGGCATGAAAATCACTTTTATGCCTTGTCACAACAGCACAGAATATACGTCAGAACCTCATTCTATCCGCTCATTATGTATCTGAACTGTGAAATTAGCTAGGCCTTGCCTGCTGGCTGACTGGCAGCAAGGAGGCTCCCCTCTATTTATGCTCAAGTGCCTTTTATAAGGGCTGGTGGATCTGGGACCTAGTCACAGGTCACAGATGGGCCAGTGTCCCACATATCCTTTCCAGATAGCAAATTCAACCCGAACTTAACTATTCTGTTAACAGTGACAGCTATGATTTATTGAGCCCCTACTATGTCCCAGACACCATGCTAAGTGTTTTATGTCCATTATCTCACTTAAACTGTACT
Source organism: Crocuta crocuta (assembly GCF_008692635.1). Lineage (NCBI taxonomy): Eukaryota > Metazoa > Chordata > Mammalia > Carnivora > Hyaenidae > Crocuta > Crocuta crocuta. The sequence goes on from NW_027533258.1 coordinate 1,342,471, forward strand.
ACTCTGTAAATATGAATGTCTCTCCCTCAGCAAAGTAAGGTTCAGAAGGGTCACATGATTTTCTAGGGTCACACAGCCAACAAATGGGTAAGGTAAAACTCAACTCAGGCCTTCCTGGCAGAAGGATCACACTCTTTCCACTTGCTATGTACCCCTAGAACCCTAATATTTGTAGATTTTTAAATGTCCTTTAACTTCTACCCCGTATCAATTACCTTGGCATTTCAAAGGTGTAGAGCCTCCTACTGTAAAGGAGGTAGAAAAGAAAAAAAATTCTTTCAAGTTTACCAGCTCCCTCCGATAACTGGCTGGAACTCAATACCCGACTGAGCAATGAGGTTTTGGAATATGGCAGTGAAGACAATCTAGGCAGACATGGTAGTCCAGAAGGTGGGAAGAGACTCTTCGGGGGCCCAGCGTCCCTCATCCCTTACCCAGGACCTTACACTGCAAAGAAAAGGCTCCCAAACGCCAGTTAGCCAACAGAAGAGGCCTCGATAATTTCACAGACCCCACTAAAGGCTGGTAAGTAAGCTGGAAAATCGTAAGTGAAGCAGGAAATAATCAAATCATTACTGACTAAACCAGCCAGGCCCATAAGGACACGAGAGTCCCGGCTCATAAAAGACGTTTGACCAGTCCTTCCACAAACGAGGAGGAACCCAGTTTTAAAAGACACCAACCAACATTCTCGACTAATCACTTGGCATAGCTTCCTGCCTTGGGTGAAACGGCAAGTTACTTTTTTAGTAAAGAAATCCCATAGAGTGGGGCCATTCTGGTGTTCTTTCACCTAGCATTAGGCTTTCCTTACCCAGGATACTGGCCATCTCTGGGGCCCTTTTCCAGGTGCCCAGAGCTCCCACAGAGGATTAACGGGAGCTGCACAGTACCCCTCTCTCTGCACTGTCACCAATAGACTTCAGCTTTGGGCAAAATTAATAAAACAGGGAAGCAACAGTCAATGTGCAGAGACTACTATAAAAAAATATCAAAACTTTAGAACTTGAAGGGACCCACCATACCTCACCTCCAAAAATCTCAAACCAGAAAGAGCAGTGACTTGCACAAGGTCATACAGGGAAAGTCACTGGCAAAGACCCTACTGAAGCCTAGGCTTCCTGATTCCCAGTGCAGGGCTCTTATCATTAAACACCACAGCCTCCCTTCTTTCCCAGAGGCAGTGCAGGCATGCCATCCCCAGGCCAAGATAATCACCCTCTAGGAACACTTCCCCCAATCCCAGTCCCTCCTACAGCCTAGCTGAGTTGCAGCTCTAATTAGCAAGTCTCAGAGCAGGGAGTATTCTCTGGGAGGGTGCCCAGTGTGAGGGCTGCTGGTACTGAAAAGAGGGACAAGGATGGAGGAAGAAGGGTGTGGGAGAACTGGGTCCTGGCGGCAGTGGCAGCGAGACTGTCAGCCTGGATGAGGACGCACGCAGTGGCATCTCCTAGTAGACGAGGAGGTAAGCCAACCAGCAGCCCGCACCACCTCTATGAGCCAGGAAGGACCGGGCCATGATCGGGAGGGACGCGCGGAGCATCGCCGCGTCCGACGTGGGCCTTGGGGCGCCGCCTCTCAGGGTGGCACCGGCGCCGTGAGCAGGCCCAGAGAGCCCGTGGGCAGAGGCCCGACGGCAAGGATGCCCGGGCCGCCCGTGAGGTGGCACCGNGGCAACGCCTGCCCAGCCCTTCTCCGATTGGCCCCTACACCTCCCTCGCGAAGCCCCACCTACCCTGCGGCGTCCGATTGGTCGGAGCGGCGAGCTAGGTCACAGGAATCTCCGTCAGGCGTAGCGGCACCTCCCCTGGCCCGCCCCCGAATGGGAGTCTGTGTATTTTGATTCATCTATATATTGGTCAATCTAGTGAATCCTTACTATTATTGGGCAAGAGGAGAGTCAATTACTCACGTAGGGGGCGGGGGAGAGGCGGGGCCACTAATATCCCTGCCCATAGAAAGCGCTGATTGGAGAAACATTTGTTTTTTCTACTGCTGGTTGGTGGTAGGAGTATTTCCCCACCCAAGAAATGCTGTCACGTGACCGTCAACTTTCACCCAGGATGTCTACCTCCAGACTTCCCCTTAGCAACCGACTGGCCGCGCTTGGTTCCCTTAGCAACCGAGCGAAGCATCTGCTGCGTGGAACCAGTCCGGTAGCAGGCGCTTAAGACGGTGAGACCTTGGACCTGAGAGTGCGGGAGGACGCGCATGGGCAGACAGAACCCCGACTTAAAGCTTGCCTCTGACCTTTCTCTCTGGGAGTCGGCCCAGAGCTCCTCACCTGTAAAATAAGCACACAGGTTCTGTCAGCTACTTACGGCCGGCCGGCTGCGCTGAGGCCCTGGCCTTCCAGGCCTTCGGATGAGGAAAAAAAAAAAAACGCTAAGGAAGCATTTCCCCGGGGAGCAGGACCCAAAGAGATTTTTAGGGGTTCCACCCCCGGCCTCCTGGCCTGATCTCTTTTATCAAAAGTTACCCGGTCCACTGATAACTTCTTCAAGGGTTTAACCCTCATATCTGACCTCTTCACTGTCATAAAATTGTGTCTCTTCTTTATTTTTCTTCTTCACCTTGGTGCCGTATAAAGTATTTTGGCTTGGGATACAGTTACCCGAGTTCCTTGTCCGCCTCTTGTCAGTATTCATTGTATGACTTTGGACAATTTCCTCCCCCTGCCAGGCTTCCGTTTCCCTGTCTGGGAAATTAGAGAATTAGGATTCCTTTCTCCAATGGCTTCCAGAGCCGACATGTAATCAAGTAATGAATGTGCATGCACTTAGTACCCAGTAAGCACTTGGTAAATAGCTGATTTTTCTTATTAATCCATAGCCAATAGGGGCTTTGTTTTTCAGACTCAAATGATCCCAAGTTCTTGTTTCACTGGGCAATTCTGAATGGTTTTGTTTCTCTGTCAGGAGGCTGCTCCATTGACAGTGGTGTAACACTTGCTGCTGCTTTTCCCATCTCCTACCTCTGGTCTTCACCAACACTATTGTCAGGCAAGTCAACAGGACCCCAGGTTGGTGGTAAATTATTGATAAAATCCCCCCAGGGGAGGAGCGGTCGGGCCTCTGCCCTGAGCCAGAACAACTGTGAGAAACGCTGTGCCCTGTGACAATGAAAATCCACAGTGCCCTGGGTACAACTGAATCAGAATTAAGGAAGTGGCCCTGGAGTCCTGTTCTCCTGTCTGTGTCGTATACCATATAGACATATTAGGCACATTACTCAACCTTTCTAACTAGCTCCCATTTTCTTATCTGGAAACTGCAGATGATAGTCCTACCTATAAATTAAGTTCCCAGCGATCTTTCAAATGCACATCTGACCACCACCCTCCTCACCTCTCACCTCACAACTCCTCCATTTCTCAATACTACAGCCAGAGTGAGCTGCTTAACATTGAAAGCTGATCACATCACTGCCCTTATTAAGGCCCAGGAGCTTCCCAGGGATCCTAGGATAATAAACTCCTGTAGGCCTCGCCAACCGTGCACCCCTCCAGCCGGTAATGGAACGTGTCTCATTCTCTCCCTCCTCAGGGCCTTCACTGTGCAGTTCCCTATTCCTTCCTTCCTACCCATCCTTCAGATCTTGGCTCTGTCTCCCCTGGCCAGGCCAGGTGCCCCGGATGCATGCTGTCCTTGTTCCCTACATCTACAAACTTGTCATGGTTTGTGATTAAATATTTGTATGATTATCTGATTCACGTCTGAAACAGAGACAAGGAGATCTGTTTTATTCACAACACGTGGTAGCTATTCATTACACATGTGTGGGCTACAGAAATGATCTTAAACAAATGTAGGAAGGAGGAATTATCCATTTTTACAGATGGGAAATCAAGGGCTCAGACAGATGAGGTTAGCTGCTGAAGGATGCACACTCGGGTTCCAAATCCTGCCCTCGTGTGCCTAACAACCGTTCCACGTTGCAGAGTGATTGTGGGCTTGACTGAAAGCAAGCCTGATCCGTCCCAGGTGCCGGGCTTACATGAGGTGGGAGTGATGAGAATGCAGTCAGAGTTTTGAAATCGGAATTGAGAAGCATTTCCCAAAGTGCGGCGTTTTTCTTTGAAAACGCACAAACGCTTCGCAGGTAACATCTGCCAACTCCAGCACATTAAAATTTCCCCAAAGGCAAGTTGGTGTCAGGTTATGGGAAGTCTTAGAAAAAATCGTTTCAAAAGAGTGGGAGATGGAAAGAGGGGGAGGACTAGAAACATCTTTGGGAGTTGATTCATTCACCCTAAGGAGCTGGAGCCAGCGTTGAGCGCCTGGAGAGAGCGGATGATGGAAGGCACGGGTGAAGATGGAAGTGCTCGGGGGTGGGAAGGGGCCCGGGGAGGCCGTGGCTCCTCAGGAGCAGAAGGAAAGGACACACGAGAGTTAAAGGCACAGGGACATTTGATCACGAACAGCCCAGAAATGGAAGATGCATATTTACGTAAGCTGCATCCAAGTGGATGGTGGGGGAGAATGGAGTAGGACAGCGGGCAGTGGCAGTGTCTAGGGCCAGGTGGCCAGAGCGCCGGGCCCACCCCAGTTCGCAGTGAACACCATCAGCCCGACACTGGGACTCCCTCCAGCAGCACTCAGTGGAGTAATACAGGGACTGCCCGGCATCAGGGAAGAGGGCCGGGTGTTGGGGACGTGAGAGGGCGAAGGTAGATGGTGAGGCCAGCAGGAAGGTAATTCACCCAGGAGTGGGAAGAAGGGAGGACTGAGTTTCCGGAGGGTTCAGGAGGCAGAAGCTGGGAGCTTTCAATCGAAGTGTGCCTTCCTGTAGGGTCCAACCCTCCTGGATGTTGATAAGGATGAGAATGAGGTCGGGGTGCCCAGGCTTCCCAGGGCCATGGCTCTGTCCAGCCAGGAACAGCGGCCCAGGGTCAGCCTATGACTGACTCACCGCACAGATCCCCTGTTAGCCTGCAGAGTCTCAGCCGGATCCCGTTGGCCTATTAGCAGCAGAAACCTCGTGGAGTCAGTTTAAGTCAAAGCAGATTTACTGTGAGGAGTCAGGAAACTCTCACAGGGCCTGGAATCAGGGACATTAGGGGCTGGACAGCCCGCAAAGACTGTGTCAGTCTGTCCGCCCTGTTGTCTTATTTTCTGGATCACCCAGGTTCCCATCTCTGTTTCTCTCCGTCCATCTGCCTCATCCCCCTCTTGTTATCTCTGCTTACGCACACATCTGGCCCACCCATGGCCCCCCAGTTCCTCCCCAGCTCACACAGCCAGCTCCGATGAGACTTTTATCCCACTACCCCAAGTTCACATTCCTCAAGGGGAGACAGGAATGGCCACCTTAGGTCAGTGTCCGCCAGTGTCCGTGCGCTGGGCAGCTTGTGGTGAGGTGGGAGGAGTACAGATATCCCTGGTGGGGATGAGTATCTCAGACGGGGAGCCACAGGCTGCTGCACCTGGCTGCTGCCGCCAACGGTCATGGTCAGCGGTTGGTGGCAAGACAGGGAATGAGTGTGGGTGACGGAAGCCAGAGGCTTTGACGGCCGTGACCATAAGGGGAGCTGAGGTCCCAAGGCTAAAGAGAGCAGCGTGGACCACCAGTCCACTGGGTGGGGGTAGGGTCACGGCCACGGTTGTGGGACCAAGGGGTGCACCCCTGCGGATGGGCGCCAGGCAGGACGGGTGCAGATGGTTGCTGCTGGAAAAGGCCTGGAGAAGCCTTAGTGCAAAAGGACTAGCCTCTAGGAGCGGTGGGCCACTGACCAGGAGGGGGCAGCCCCAGAGCATCCGTGGCTGACACGGTGCTCCTTAAAACGACCCCAGCCAGCCCCTGTTCTCAAACAAAGGGAAGAGCAGACTGTGGAAGAGGAACGTGTGGTGTTTTTTTAGGGGAAATGAACCGGCCGTACAACTCAATGGAGCCACGAGTGATGGACGAGGACATGCTGAAGCTGGCTGTGGGAGAACAGGGCCCGCGGGACGAGGCCAGGCAGCTGGCCAGGCAGGAGGGCATCCTCTTCAAGGATGTGCTTTCACTGCGGCTGGACTTCCAAAGTGCGTATGCTGGGCCGGGCCGGGGGCACCAGGCAGCCCAGCGCCCCACCCCTGGCTTCTATGCCCCGGAATTCCACGCAGAGTCCAGTCCGGGATCAGGGGGCCCGCGTCGGCATGCGGGCCTGCAGGGGTAGAAGGCATAGGAATGGCAGAGTGTTTGCAAGGTGAATACTGAGTATCATTAGCATTTGAATATCCACAACACTGCTGATTCTGAATCATAGGCAAGAAGATAAAATTCTTCCACTCCAAATCTAAGTGAACCCAAAGGCCATGCTGCTTCCGTCACAGACTCCACATGGAATTCTTGGAGTGGGGGCCCCGGGCAGGTGGAACCCAGGAGGGTAGTCTCACGGGCCAGGAAGAAGCCATGGGGGGTAGGGGGGAGCATGTGCGCTGGGCCAGGAAACAGGAGAGGAGCCTCAGGAGCTGGAGGACATCCTAGAGGGGAGACGTGGTTTGGCAGGTCCTTAGTGCCTCTGTGTCCCCATCTGTAAAATGGGAAGATTATAGTCCATTTCTCAGGTGCTGGTTGGGAGGAGAAAGTGAGGTAACACAGGCATGGTGTGTGGGCTCAAGCAGGCCGGTGGGTCAGGACAGAGGGGGTGCGAGAGCAAGTGAGGGAGGTGGGCGGGGTGCAGCTGGCTGGACACCAGTGACCCGGGCTGCTCCACGTTCCCGCTGTGTCCTGGGTTTCTACACTGGCCTACCGGGTCATCCAGGAGACAACAGGGCATTATGGAGGCCCTGCCTCAGCCAGTGCGGGTCGGACCACGGGGACACAGCAGTGGGCAAGGCCGGCACAGCCCTGGCCCAGGCCTCACGAACCCATGGGCCTCCCCAGAGCATGGCCTCCACGGCTGACCACCCAGGGCAGGGAGAGACCTGGGGTCCCAGCCACCTCAGCAGCGGGAGGGGCGAAGGGACTACAGAATGGCTGTCACCAGAGGGGGCTTCAGCCTCCTTTAGCTCACCTCCTCCCCTTTCTTTTTTTTTTTTTTAATGTTTTATTTATTTCTAGGAGAGAGAGAGAGAGAGAGACAGCNTAAGGTTCATTCTGCCGGTATTTATAAAATGCCTGTTATATGCCAGGGGCTGTCCTAGGCACTAGGGACTCAACATGAATGAAAGATAAAAGATAAAAACCCCTGTCCTCATGGAACTGATGTCCAGGTTGATGGGAAAAATAACGTAAGATAAAAATAGTATAAGTTAAAGGTAATATGTGCTATGGAGGAAAATCAAGGAGAGGAGAAAAGGGAAGTTGGGGGTGGGGCACAGCGTTTTATTGGGCAGTCAGAGGCCTCATGAAGAAGGTGACCATTGAGCAANATAAAATGCCTGTTATATGCCAGGGGCTGTCCTAGGCACTAGGGATTCAACATGAAAGATAAAAGATAAAAACCCCTGTCCTCATGGAACTGATGTCCAGGTTGATGGGAAAAATAACGTAAGATAAAAATAGTATAAGTTAAAGGTAATATGTGCTATGGAGGAAAATCAAGGAGAGGAGAAAAGGGGAGTTGGGGGTGGGGCACAGCGTTTTATTGGGCAGTCAGAGGCCTCATGAAGAAGGTGACCATTGAGCAAAGACTAGAAGGAAGGGAAGGAGCCACATGGAGATCCGGGGAAAGCATTCCATGCAGAGGGAACAGCCAGGGCAAAGGCCCTGAGGCAGGCAGCCCTGTATGGAGACAGGTCAGAGAGGTGGTGGGTCCGCTAGCATCAGTCTGGGGGACCAGCAGACGGTGTTTGCCTTTTATAGTGAGTGAGATGAGGGCCCCAGGAGGGTCCTGAGCAGAGGAGGGACAGGATGAGACTTAGTATTTCACAAGATCCCACTGGCTACAGGAGGCTAGAGTGGGGCGCCCCAGGGCCAGAGCAGTGAGATTAGTGAGTGAGACAGTTGCCACAGTGGTCCAGGAAACAATGACAGTGGGCTGGGACCAAACCCGGGGTAGTAGAGGCAGATCCCGTGTCTATGTTGAAGATTAAAATTGGACTTTTGGAGCAGTCCTGTCATGCTAGTAACTCATTTAGAAATGGCGAATACCTCGTGGCTTTTGCTGTGTGGTTTTAGCTTTTCCACACGAACTGCTGATGCCTGAGGAAGAGGCAGCACGTGGGTGTGCAAGGCAGGGCACCCAGGGTGTGGATGCCACCCAGGAGAGCAGCGTCTCCAGAAAGTCGGCCATACCCGAGAGCTGTCAGTCTAAGAGCAGGGCCAGAAAAGGTTCCTGGAAAATCCAGACCGGGATGGGCCGTGTCTGAGGTCCTGGGGCACAGCCAGGCTCTGCCCCGGAAGTGTAGGTGGAGAATGCGGCTGGGATCCTTCTGGGAAATCTGGCCCCAGACGCCAGTCCCACTTGCCCCTGGGAATTGCAGAGGCAGGGCCCTGGGTCAGAGAAATGCTATTGACCCACCTCCCCTCCGCCCAGCTTGGGGAGGGCAGCCAAGAGGGGGTGCCCGGCCTCCCCCAGGGCCTCACAACCTCTGAATGAATATTGAAACCACTGCCCCAAATGTGTGCTTTATTAGGTGTGCTTTTTTTTCTTACCCCTTTTACTTCTATAATGTTTCAGTTCTTCTAGTTTTATAAGTTTTAGAAATCGTTGCAAAGGCGAATATAGAAAAAAAGGAGGCATGTAAACAGCAAAGCTATAATGGCTGCAAGAGGAAAGTGGGGACAGGTTTGGGCCTCTAGAATTTTACGTACACAGCATATACTTATGTACAGTTCAGCGTCATTCAGAACTCCTCTGGCTGTCCGTAGCAGAGGCCTAGCTGTGCCTGGCATCAGGAGCAGAAAGAATGAGTTGACTGTGTATCCCTGAAGGTGGTCTTTAGGGAAAGCAGGTCAGGAGCTTCAGGGACATCAGGCACCTGCCTCTCTGTCATATGGGTGATTTACGCCACTCCCCATATATGGACACCCGGGGGTCCCCTGAACTTTCTGCCTCTCATGTGCCTATAGGTATTTCTTTGGGCACACACGCAAGTGTGTCTTTGCAGACGGATTCCAAATAGAGGAATTGCGGGGTCAAAGGGCACAGACATGAAATATTTCAGTAAACTTGGCCAAATGGCCCCCCCAAATGGCTGAACTAGTTGATTGACACGCTCACCAACAGTGCACAAGGGGTGGGCAGTGCAGGCGTTCACCCTGCACCCTCGTTTGATTTGTCACGCAGTGGCAGGAAGGATGCTGCCGGCGTGCCGTGCCCCGAGCTGTGACAGCTTCCTGGGAAGCCTCCTAGCTGGACGCTAGAGGCGGCACGACTGAGTCCCATGCCCTGGGCAGGTTGAGCCCACATTCACGACGACACCACTATCCCCTCCGTTGGCCTTTTAGTTCTGCGGCGTTCCTGGGTAGAAGCACCGATCACCACCCGCTGTGCGCTAAGACTCGTAGGCACTCGGCCCACATCCCCAGGGCACTCGCACACTCCAGGCCAAGGTGGTGGAGTTGTGGGGCCCTGTGTACGGTCTCGGGTCTTCGGTCCGCCTGCGCTGAGCTCTGAGCCCTAACCCCAGGCGCCCTCCTCCGATTGTTTCAGACATCCTCCGCATCGACGGCCTCTGGCAGTTTGAGAACCTGAGGAAGCTACAGCTGGACAACAACATCATTGAGAAGATCGAGGGCCTGGAGCATCTCGTGCACCTGGTCTGGCTGGGTAAGCTCCCCTCCCCCCACATGTGTGTCTGCCCTAATCAAACGGGACGCTCTGCCAAGGTCATTGCCTCACAGGCAGTTCTGCTGCCCGCCCAGCATTAGCCAGGGTACAGTTGAAGGTCCGTCTACTGGGAACAGGAAAGTGGCTCTTTTTAAAAGCTTGGGGCCTGTGCTGGGCAAAGCCAGCAGAGATGCTTGGACAGGACAGGCCAGAATTTTTTTTTTTTTTATGTTTTATTTATTTCTAGGAGAGAGAGAGAGAGACAGCGACAGCGTGAGCAGGGGAGGGTCAGAGAGAGAGGGAGTCACAGACTCTGAAACAGGCTCCAGGCTCTGAGCTGGCAGTCAGCACAGAGCCCGACGCGGGGCTCGAGCCCACGAACCGCGAGATCATGACCTAAGTGAAAGTCGGACGCTTAACCGACTAAGCCACCCAGGCGCCCCCAGTCCAGAATATTTTTAACCCACCTGCCAAACCTCCCTATCTGGGAAAGAGTCAAGGGAGCCACTGGGGTTGACAGACAGCTGTGGGGCCTGCCAGTCAGGGGGCCCAGATCAAGCCAGAAACAATCATCACAGCTGCTAGTGAGCTTTGAGCTAAGACTACCTGCTGAGCGTTTGTATGCTTTCCTGGTGAGGCCTTTTAATCCATACATATGCATCCCCATTGTAGAGATGAGCAAAATGAGGTCTCAGTGAGAGGCAGACCATAGCCAGGTCCCCTGACAGCTGCACGCAGGTCTTTTGTCCCAGGCAGCGCCTCCTGGCACTCCGGCACCCATTAACTCTGAGTCTGGTCTCAGCAGCCAGCCTCCTTGGCATTGCCAGGAGGCATCTTCTCCATAGGAGGTGAGAAGGATGATAGGGTGCTGGGTCAGCCCAGACCCTGAGCTGTGCCTGCTCTGGAAAGCCTGCCAGGTACCAGCTGTCTGAATGCCGCACTTTTAGGAGAGAGCTACCAGGCCCAGCTGTCCCTGAGACATAAAACAAGTGTCACATTTGTTTCCATGAAGTACTCCTGCGATACCCAGGGTTTCGTGCTACGGGGGTGAGCGAGCAGGGGGGACGTTTCTGGTAAGAGGTTAGGTTAGGGGCGCCTGGGTGACTTAGTCGGTTGGGCGTCCGACTTTCGCTTGGGTCGTGATCTTGTGATTCGTGGGTTCGAGCCCCACGTCGGGCTCTGTGCTGGCTGCCAGCTCAGAGCCTGGAGGCTGTTTCAGAGACTGTGACTCCCTCTCTCTCTGACCCTCCCCTGCTCACGCTGTCTCTCTCTCTCTCTCTCTCTCCTAGAAGTAAATAAAACATTAAAAAAAAAAAAAAAAGAGGCCAGGTTATCCCCCTGAGAGAAGCTGGCCTTTGTCAGTCACCAGCGTTAGTCACCCAGGGACCCAACCACAGCCAGGAAGATCTGGGTCCCTGGGGTGGAGGGGGTGGGGGAGATGGTGTCTCCCGCTGTGCAGCAAGCCCCCGCCTCTTGCGAAGCACTGCTGGTGGCCCGTCACATCAGCTCTCCAGCTAGGACTGGCTCTCCCACTGCGCCTTCAGAGATGTCAGGCCGGTAGCTTGAAATTGGCCATGATGAGAGGATTTACATCACTGAAATGGGCAAGCGCTGCAATTCAAGGCCTCCCCACCTCTTCCAAACCCTGACCTCCCTAACCCCCTGTTCAACATTTACCAGCACGCAGCCGGTTCTAGTGGGCCGGGGCCCCACCCCCGAAGAACAGAACTGGTTGCACGGTTGGGAGGGGAGCGGGCAGGCTTGGCATCTGGCAGACTCCAGTTCAAGCCCCAGCCCTGCCCATGTGCTTCTACACCGGTTCCTGGAACCTCTGAACCTCAGCTTTGCTTTGTGTCTGGGTGATCTTGGCCATGTACCCCCAGGGTCCCTGAATCTTGGCTTCCTGGTCCCTCAAACTCAGACGATGAGGCCTATGTTATGAGCATTGGATAAGATGGTGCTCTTATAAGAGAAAGGGATGATAAGTTACCATTAGTCTCAACTGTCAGCCAGTGAGCGTCTCCTGATACGCCAAGGAGGCTAAATTCAGGTGTGGACACACTGACTTCCCAAGCCACTGTTGTAATGTGATGGCATGCGGCTATCACGAGCATATTTCCCAGAGCGTGAAAAATCCCCAGGTTGGGCCACTGGGCCCTTGGTGTTCCAGGACAGAGTTGCAGCTCCAACCCCAACCGATCCTGAAACACCCCGGGGCGGGGCAGTGGGGGGGAGCAGTTTTATTCCCTGGGCTGTGAACCTTGGGCCACAGAGGGCCTGGCGGGTCGGGGTTGGGGTTTGGGAGGATCTGAGTCAGCTGGGATGTAGCTGGAAGGTCCTGGACTGCTGCGTGTCTGGGGAGGAGCCCTGCATGGACTCTGGCGGCATCGTGGTCGTGGTCAGCTGTGTGGCTCTGGGCAGATCACTGAGCCTTTCTGAGCTTCAGCTTCCCAATGCTCAAATGGGAGAGAAATGCCGAGCTGCCACTCAGGGCTGTTGTCAGAAGACGTACTCAGAAGTGCTTGATAAACTGAGAAGGTCTAAGCAAGCAGGTGGTATTTTCATTAAAACGTCCATAGGTGTGACGGAGGGAGGCCCTTCAGACTGTCGTCTCCTACTCCGAGATGCACCATTGTGGACATTTCCATCATTTCCATCCCAGAACACCAACAGAGCACAGACCTGAGTATTTGGCCACATGTGTCCAGCCAGGAAGACAGGGGGCAGAACTGGAGAGGGTGGTATAAGTTTGAGATGGCAGGGAGGGTGCCTGGGTGGCTCAGTCAGTTAAGCGTCCGACTTCGGCTCAGGCCATGATCTCATGGTTCGTGGGTTCGAGCCCCGCGTCAGGCTCTGTGCTGACAGCCAGCTCAGAGCCTGAAGCCTGTTTCAGATTCTGGGTCTCCCTCTCTCTCTGACCCTCCCCTGCTCACATTGTCTCTCTCTCTCTCAGAAATAAATGAAACATTAAAAAAAAAAAGTTTGAGATGGCAGGAAAGAATCCGTGACAGCTTCTAGAAGACCATAAGCTGTCAGTGAGTCGCTTACCAGCCTGACAGCTTGGTGCTGGCCCCCAGAGCAGAGGCAGCCCCGATGGGCCCCAGCCCAACCCCATCCAGTGGACCCTTACAGCCCTCTTCCTTCCAGACCTGTCCTTCAACAACATCGAGGCCATCGAGGGGCTGGACACCCTGGTGAACTTGGAGGACCTGAGCTTGTTCAACAACCGGATCTCCAAGATTGACTCTCTGGATGGCCTCGTCAAGCTGCAGGTGCTGTCGCTGGGCAACAACAACATCAGCCACATGATGAACGTGAGTAGTCGCAGCTGGTGGCACTGGAGCGCCGCTCCTGCGGGGCAGACGGTGGAGCCGGGCATCAGACGGCACTGTGGTAGCTGGGGGGTCGGGAAGGAGGGTCTGTGACCCCGTGGTGGTGGGGGGATGCAGCCTTAGCCTTCAAGATGGTCCCATTTTCCTAGAAAAGCCAGAAATCCAGATTATTCCACCAGAGATTTGATCATGTTTAAATACCGTGCTTAGCCCATCGGTGGCTATGAGTCCACACTTTCCTTCTCCCTGAGCCCTGTGCTCGCTTCACAAACATTTGCTGAGCTGAGGACCTACTTACTGGAAACGGGCCGTTTGGCCTGAGCTCAAGGCTACAGAAACAAACAAGTTATGGTCCCTTTGGGGGCGCCCAGCACACACACCCATAGCCAAGACATGAAGTGACAAGAAGCTAGTGCCAGCCCAGGACATTTGTGATGTGAGGGGAGGCAAGCTGATGCCCCCTTGCCCACCCCCAGAACACGTTTGCAGCAGTGAGCTGGGGGTAGGGGGCGCTCTCCTCGCCTCTTCCAAGGCTGCCTCCCTCAGCTCTCAGAGACCTCAGGGGCCCCTGACTGAAGGAGGGCTCCCTGCTATGACCTCTCCTGCCCCGTCTCTATATTCTTCCGGCCCCACCCCCAAACAGTAATGATGTTATTTGCTCCTTCAAGCATTCTGTCCGTGCCACTAGAATGTGACCTTGTCATGGGGTGGGGGCCACGTGAGCTTTGTTTCCACCGTACCCCCAAGGCCTCACCTATGCCTCTGAGGCCCAGTGGTGCTTAATCACGTTGCTGCACAAACAGACGACGGAGAGGAATTCCTCAGGGAAAGCATGCTAGGTTTCTCCGCCACCTCTTGCACAGTGTGGCGTCTGGTGTGCAGAAAATGCTCTCGGATGAAACAGTAGCTGCCTTGTTGACTTTTCCTCATTTTCCTACAATAGAGTATGGGAAGAATAAATGGCAGGTAGCGAATGTCCCAGTGTCATCCAGCCAACCCAAGGGCAACTCTAAGTGGGTTTCATTTCATCTAAGAGATCTGACCCTTGCGCAGGGTTCACGGTGAAAAGGCACGCCTGTTCTGAGCCATGAGCAGGAGCGACAGCAGCACCATCACCATTTACAGAGCAGGCGGGAGGCACGCGTCTCATTGCTTTTCGTCGCTCGCTTCCTTTGGTCCTTAGAGCACCTATAACACACGTAATAGCATCCTTACGCACATCTTACAGATGAGGACACGGAGGCTTACAGCCGTCGTGCAACTTGCCCAAGGTCCCGGGGCTGGGCTTTGAACTCAGGTCTGCTGATGAAGGCAGCCGTCCAGCCTGCCCGCCCCCCGCCCCAGCCTGCTTCTCGCTTGTCGCCCCAGCCAGTGCTGAAGGTGTCGTGGCCAGGCCGCAGGCACGGGCAGAGTGACGAGGGGAGAGGCCACCGGAGGGGCTTTCTGCTCTGCGGCAGCCAGGAAAGTGGGTTATCCTCCCCCCGCCCCCCCAGATCATCTACCTGCGGCAGTTCAAGGACCTGCGGACGCTCAGCCTCTCTGGGAACCCCATCGCGGAGGCGGAGGATTACAAGATGTTCATCTGTGCCTACCTTCCTGACCTCGTGTACCTGGACTTCCGGCGCATCGACGACCACATGGCAAGTGTCCTCCTCTGGGTGTCCCAGCTCTGTGAGTCGGCCTTCGGGCCCTCCAGGCTGCGCGGAGAAAGGCGCGGAGGCGGAGCTCCTTTGCCAGCGGACACCTTTGACCTGCCCACGTGGGCACCATCCCAGCAGGACCCTCATGCCAGCCGTTCTGTGGCTGCTCACGGCAGCCAGGTCCCTCCATGTGCTGCCTCCTGGCCACGTGCGGCCACCCCGCACTGTCTGGCGTTCCAGATGGAGAAGCTGGGGAGACCAAGGGAGGGCCGGCCGTGAGCGGGCGTGAGCGCGGTGACGGCTAGCTGTGGTCCTGTGCTTATCCGCCACGCACACGTTGCTATTGGCGTCACTTTCACTGCAGCCCACTGTGAAATGAGCCTGCACTCGCCCTCAGCTTGCCAACCGGGGGCTGGCACCAGCGAGGTGCCTCGCGGGGAGCTCATGGCCAGTGGTGGGTGGGCAGGCAGCCTGGCGGCAGAGCCCAGTAAGGAGGGCCCTTCCCCTGTCCACTGCCTGGGCTGCCCCCTTTCGCTCACTTCTTGCTCTTTGCGTTGTGATCATTCTCTGGGTCCTTTCCCCGCTGGAAGGAAAGAACCTGGCCCAGTACCTGGGGACCTTGGGTGGCCGAAACAAATGTCCCTGCACATTGGGTGCTGCAGAGACCGAAGACTGACCTGTCTGCTCCTTCTCACAGGAAGCTGGTGCTTCTCCTGAGAGAAGGGAGCCTGGGCTTGGGGGCACGGGTGATGGGGAGCACCCGGGAGCGCCCAGCAGGAGCAGGGAGCACTCGTGCACAGGTCTGAATGCTGACCCTGCCCAGCCTGCACCACGGAGCAGAGCCACAGCGCCCAGGTGGGCAGTGCCACCTTCCAAGTGTGGCGCCCTCTGGTCGCCAGTGCCTTCCTGGGAGGCCCACAGAGATGGGGTGAGGTCAGAGAGGGGCCCTTCTGAGGACCACGGCTTTCTCTGGTTCCCATGACACTACCAAAGCTGAGACTCGGATTCTAATACTCTCAAGTGTTTTGTCTTTCACGTGGATAAGAGTTTGAAAATCAACCTGGGCTCACATGCTTGGAATAGGCCAGAGAGCTGTTGGGGTATGTTTCAAAGCACGTTATAGAACCAGGGGACAGCCTCTGCCACTGCACAGTTCCAAAGCCCCTCCCCAGGCATTCTCTCCTCTGTCCCCAGAAGTTTCCATAAAGGGCAGACAGCCCAGTCTGGGCATCCCCATTGTGCTGCAGGGAAACAAAGGCTCCTTTCATGATTCAGAGACTTGCCTAGAAGCATCAAGATAAATAATGAGCAAAAGGTTCGAAGAGCACAGTTCTGCAAAGCAGGGGCACCTAAAACCCCCCTGTCCACACTACTGGCTGCCCTGAGGCCGGCCACAGCCTGCCCCAAGCCCCTGGCCTCTTGGTGCTGTAGGGCCTGGGCAGCAGAACAGCCGGGCCCCGATGCAGGTCAGGGGAGGGTCCGGAGTGTCCCCCAGGTCTCCGGCCAGGGTGCTGGATGGCTGGGGGGCCGCTCATCTCAGCGGGACCGTGGGAGGACGGAGGTCCAAGGGCAGGCTCTTGAGGTGCCTCTCAGCTCTGTGGAGCTGTCCTTGAGGGTCCCTGTTGTCATTAGACCACTTTTAAGTGGAGCCCTGCACTGTGCCTGAAGGCTGGCCCTGCCCCCAATCCAGCCCTGAGGAACAGAGGACAGTCCCCCACAAAGCACATGGACTGGGCAGGTGTTATGAGCTTGAGGGCCTTTGTGTGGGGACGTGGGGAGACAGGCAGGTGGGCAGGGGTCAGTCAGCAGGGCCATGCTGGGGTTTAAGGGTTCTCTGGTTGGAGGCCCGTGGGGGACCCTGAGAAGTTTTCAGCAGAATTCATGATGTGGTCAGCAGTTCAGGGATCTGGGGGACAGAGGTTATAGAGGAAGAAATAGGGGATGGGGTGGGGTGAGGGGGTGGGAGGGGGAGAGTGGGAGGGCAGGGCTGTGGAATGGAGAAGAGAGGGGGGCTCACATACTAGAGACTTTTAAACATTTGGGGCACCTGGGTGGCTCAGTTGGTTAAGCATCTGACTTCGGCTCAGGTCATGAACTAACAGTTCATGGGTTTGAGCCCCACATTAGGCTCCGTGCTGACAGTACAGAGCCCACTTGAGAGTCTTTCTCTCTCTGTCCCCCCCTGCTTGCTCTCTCTCTCTCCCCCCCCCACCCCCCCCTCTCAAAATAAATGAACATTAAAAAAATATTTTAAAAAAGGGGGCACCTGGGTGGCTCAGTCAGTTAAGCTCCTAACTTTGGCTCAGGTCATGATCTTGTGGTTTGTGGGTTCGAGCCCCATGTCGGGCTCTGTGCTAACAGCTCAGAGCCTGAGGCTGCTTTAAATTCTGTTAGGGTTAGGGTTAAGCTTAGGGTTAGGGTTAGGGTTAGGGTTTGGGTTTGAGCCCCGTGTCAGGCTCTGAGCCTGGCGCCCGCTTCAGATTCTGTGTCTCCCTCTCTCTCTGCCCCTCCCCTACTCATGCTCTGTCTCTGTCTCTCTCTCTCTCTCTCAAAAATTAAACATTAAAACTTTTTTTAAAGAATTTCAAAAACTATTTTAAAAATAAAGTATAAATCTGTAAGAAAACAATATAATTGTGCAGCTGAATGAATAACAGTTCTTTAGAA
>NW_027533258.1:1359932-1363664 GCF_008692635.1 Crocuta crocuta
TGGGAAGAAACTCAGTATCTGGAATCCTACAGACCTCGAGGAAGCCCCTGCCTTCCTCTGTGGCGCCCACCCAAAGGGAAAGGAGACAGACAGATCACCTCACAGATACATGAAAATACCAGGAGGTGTATGAGATGGGGGCTGGTGGTTCCAAGTGTAGGATGAGTGGAGTTGGCTGGTGAAGGGGTAGGGTTAGGGCAGAGCACGTGCCAAGGCCTGTGGCAGAAGGCAGCGCCGTGAGGGGGCCGATGGCCGGCACTCAGAGAGCTGGATAGANAGCTGGATAGAGGGTGGCGGGCAGGGCCTTGCAGGCCATGGCAGGAGCTTGTCATTACCCTACGTCCAAGAGGAAGTCATACAGGGTAAGCAAGGGACCTACGGGGTTGGGTTTGTGTTTCACAGGGATTTTTGTGGCTGTTTGCTCGGGAGCAGCGGGCAGACTAGGTGAGGGGACAGGGTGCATGGGGGAGGCCGGCTAGGTGGCTGAGGCAGGGGTCCTGGCCGGAGAGAGAAGATGGTGAGACAGGATTAGGAGCTGGCACAGACTGGCATAGGGGAGAGGTGGCGAGGGGCCAGCCTGTCTCCCGGTCTCCAGCCTGGGTGCTAGCTGGCTGGCTCACCTCATGGTGAGCATGGTGAGTGTGCGGCGTTCTTGAGGCAGCCGGGGGGAAGAGGGCTTCAGAAGCTCATGTCTGGCTCTCAGAGATGGGGTCTGGGCTGAAGGTAAAGACCCGCATCTTGTCTAAGGATGGAGCAATCGGCCGTGCTTGTACTTGACACCTTAGCTCAGGTGAAATACCTGGAGTGTGTCGAGTGAGCCGAGAAGGTGGGGACTGACCCCTAGGGGCCCCAGCAGTGCCCGGTGGGTGTGAGGCGATGAGCAGGATGGCTGGGAGGAGAGCCAGGAGGTGGCAGGGCACAGAGCCAAGGTCCAAGGCCCTTGTGACCAGGCCTGGGATCCTGCAACTCACTTTACCGGGCTCCCATCGCGCCTCTGCCCTGGGCGTGCACGCGCCTCAGGACGTGGCCCTGGCTATCGGCCTGCCTGTGCTGCCTTCCCCCATCCTGTTGGCCCTTCTCCTCATTTCCCTTAGACGCAGGATACTTGTAGAAGGCCACGAGGAAGCAAGCCATTCTTGTCCACACAGCCTTCGCTGGGGGGCTGTCCACACCCCCGCCCGTGCTAGAGGGGCCACTGGATGGCAGAGGCGGGCATGGCCGGGAAGGACCAAACAGGCCCTGGTAACAATGCCCCTTCCCATGCCCCCATCAGAAGGAGCTGGCAGAGATCAAGTACCAGTACGCCATTGACGAGCTGAAGCAGCGAGAGCACCTGATTCAGGTCCGGCTGGAGGAAGAGCAGGCCCGGCGGGAGGAGCTGGAGGAGCACAAGGTATGCTCTGTTGGGAGGAGCCTCGCCGCCTCCCTCCCCCTGCCCTGGCTCCAGGAGGCCAGCCTCACATTACGGGTCCCCTTGGATCAAAGTCAGCAGGGCCCAGGCCCCGAAAACCGCTGTTGATGGAAACCACATGCCGTGTGGCCTCTCCTGGCTGTGACGGAGCATGGACGTCATCCACAGGCCAACGCCCTGTCCCGCCCTGTCCCCTGCCTTGTCTCCTCGCCGGCCTGCTGGGTTCCAGCACGAGGCCCCGGGGAAACAATCTGAGGGGGCAGCTCCTTTCCTTAAAAGCCTTGGGCAGTTCCATGGCAGCCAGAAAGTTGAAATCCTTCCCCGGCACTGCCCTGGGCCCACTCTGCCCCACATCCCGCACCCCTGCCTCCAGGCACACTGAGCCTCGTGCAACCTTCAGTTGATGCTTCTGGACCCCCGCAGGTGCCAGGCCCTTGGCCCGGCGTGCCCTTCCCTGTCCTCCTCCAGGGCTAAAGCCCAAGGGCTGCATGCCCTCCCCCACCCTCTGCACAGTGTCCACTGACCCCAGGGCCCAGCACAGGGCCCTGCCTGCTGAGCCTTTGCCAGGGCCCGTGAGGGGGGTCAGCGTCCCCTGAGCCCTGCCGTGGTTCTGACTGCAGGCCGCGTTCGTCGAGCATCTGAACGGCTCCTTCCTGTTTGACAGCATGTACGCCGAGGACGCAGAGGGCAACAAGCTGGCCCACCTGCCCGGCGTCAGCGAGCTCCTTCAGGCATATCCTTCCAAGTTCATAGCCACCTCCCCTGGCAGAGCCGGGGCCCCAAGCCACCAGGCCGCCAGGGGCAGGGCCCCTTCTGCTCTGGGCCTCAGTGTCCCCACTTCTCTGGTGAAACGGGGGAAGAAAAAACCCCTCCTTCACAGCCATGTACCCCAGAGGCAGTGGAGAACCAGGTCAGCTGAGCCGTGTGGGGAAACACCGTCTAGATTTCAGGGGACGTACAGTGTCTGGTCAGCATGGCACGGGGACCGCCATGCATGACACACCAGGTTGTCACAGAGGGAAAGCTGAAGTGTGTGTCTACGGCACTAACCCCCAGTATCTATATTTAGTTTACTGCTGTGAGCTGGCATACAGTGTTTATAATTTCCCAGCTGCCCGGCAGATGGGGACTATTCTTATATTAATCCCACTTTATAGTTGGGGAAGCTAAACTTGGAGAGGGTGACTTGTCCAAGGTCATGCAGTAGAAGCTGGGATTTGAGCCCTTGTCTGTGGGGCACCCTTTCCCCCAGTCGGCTGGAACCCAGAGGATGTGATTGACACTTGTCATGGCCAAAGCCATGATGGCCAATCATTTGGCTTAAACTATAAGTTGAAGGACTCGGGTTAGACTCACGATAGACTGAGTTAGTGCTGAGGCTGGCAACGAGTCACAGAGTTTGTCTGTGGAGCCACCATCCCTGGGTAGAAAGAAACTTTTTCTTAAAAACTCAATGTTTTAGAAAGGGTGGGGGAGGGGTGGAGAAGGTGTGAGGCGAAGCAGATGATGACAAGCAGGGCTCTAGGCCAGACAGCCGGGCTCCCGGCCTGGCTCTGCCCTCCCTCAGCTGGGTGACCGGGGCTCGCATCTGGGCTGCAGCGCCAGCCTGACCTCAAGGACGCCACGCTGCGGGAGAGGAAGCCAAGGCCTGGGCAGGCGAGGTGGCCTGCCAGAGAGAAGGAGCAGCAGAGCCAGAACTTGAACTTGGGTCTGTCTTCTTCAAGCCCATGGTCCCCTGATGTCCACAGGCTCCCTCGGCAGCCCTGCAACAGCGGAGCACAAAGACGGGCCCCCAACCAAGGTGCCCCCTAGATAGCACCAGAGACAAACATACCCTGCCTAGGTCCCTGGCGGGGGCTGCCCCCCCCACCCCGCTCTCAGCCCCTCCCCGGCCCCTGGGCCCGCTCTTAGCCTGTCTCTCTTCTGCTCTGTAGTGTCCCCCCATGGCCCCTGCTCCCTTCCCGAGGCCAGTCCCTCAGGCTGGGGAGGGAGATGCCCCAGCACCACATCAGACTCCAAACCTCAACTCCTGGCCCTGGGTCAGGAGCTACCACCTCCCTCGACCTGGATCCTCCCAGCAGCCTGCCCCCAAGGCGGCCGCCAGCTTCCTTAACGGCCACTCACCTACAAGGACAAATTTGTCATCATCTGCCTGAACATTTTTGAATACGGCTTGAAACAGCAAGAGAAGCGCAAAGTGGAGCTTGACACCTTCAAGGAGTGTGTCCAGGAGGCCATCCAGGAAAACCAGGAGCAGGGCAAACACAGGATTGCCAAGTTCGAGGAGAAGCACTTGCTGGTAGGCTCTGCCCCCCCCCCCC
>NW_027533258.1:1369675-1383537 GCF_008692635.1 Crocuta crocuta
TCTCTCTCCCCCCCCCACCCCCCCCTCTCAAAATAAATGAACATTAAAAAAATATTTTAAAAAAGGGGGCACCTGGGTGGCTCAGTCAGTTAAGCTCCTAACTTTGGCTCAGGTCATGATCTTGTGGTTTGTGGGTTCGAGCCCCATGTCGGGCTCTGTGCTAACAGCTCAGAGCCTGAGGCTGCTTTAAATTCTGTTAGGGTTAGGGTTAAGCTTAGGGTTAGGGTTAGGGTTAGGGTTTGGGTTTGAGCCCCGTGTCAGGCTCTGAGCCTGGCGCCCGCTTCAGATTCTGTGTCTCCCTCTCTCTCTGCCCCTCCCCTACTCATGCTCTGTCTCTGTCTCTCTCTCTCTCTCTCAAAAATTAAACATTAAAAATTTTTTTAAAGAATTTCAAAAACTATTTTAAAAATAAAGTATAAATCTGTAAGAAAACAATATAATTGTGCAGCTGAATGAATAACAGTTCTTTAGAAGGATTTCAGCTCTGCAATGAAAGCTGTTTGCAGCCAAGGTCCAAGTTAAGGCACAGAACTACAATGATACCTATGCTAACCTCACGTGCAGGAGTGAGACAGGATGGGCTTCAGGCAGCACAGGACAGTGGGAAGAAAGCTCAGTATCTGGAATCCTACAGACCTCGAGGAAGCCCCTGCCTTCCTCTGTGGCGCCCACGCAAAGGGAAAGGAGACAGACAGATCACCTCACAGATACATGAAAATACCAGGAGGTGTATGAGATGGGGGCTGGTGGTTCCAAGTGTAGGATGAGTGGAGTTGGCTGGTGAAGGGGTAGGGTTAGGGCAGAGCACGTGCCAAGGCCTGTGGCAGAAGGCAGCGCCGTGAGGGGGCCGATGGCCGGCACTCAGAGAGCTGGATAGAGAGGGTGGCGGGCAGGGCCTTGCAGGCCATGGCAGGAGCTTGTCATTACCCTACGTCCAAGAGGAAGTCATACAGGGTAAGCAAGGGACCTACGGGGTTGGGTTTGTGTTTCACAGGGATTTCTGTGGCTGTTTGCTCGGGAGCAGCGGGCAGACTAGGTGAGGGGACAGGGTGCATGGGGGAGGCCGGCTAGGTGGCTGAGGCAGGGGTCCTGGCCGGAGAGAGAAGATGGTGAGACAGGATTAGGAGCTGGCACAGACTGGCATAGGGGAGAGGTGGCGAGGGGCCAGCCTGTCTCCCGGTCTCCAGCCTGGGTGCTAGCTGGCTGGCTCACCTCATGGTGAGCATGGTGAGTGTGCGGCGTTCTTGAGGCAGCCGGGGGGAAGAGGGCTTCAGAAGCTCATGTCTGGCTCTCAGAGATGGGGTCTGGGCTGAAGGTAAAGACCCGCATCTTGTCTAAGGATGGAGCAATCGGCCGTGCTTGTACTTGACACCTTAGCTCAGGTGAAATACCTGGAGTGTGTCGAGTGAGCCGAGAAGGTGGGGACTGACCCCTAGGGGCCCCAGCAGTGCCCGGTGGGTGTGAGGCGATGAGCAGGATGGCTGGGAGGAGAGCCAGGAGGTGGCAGGGCACAGAGCCAAGGTCCAAGGCCCTTGTGACCAGGCCTGGGATCCTGCAACTCACTTTACCGGGCTCCCATCGCGCCTCTGCCCTGGGCGTGCACGCGCCTCAGGACGTGGCCCTGGCTATCGGCCTGCCTGTGCTGCCTTCCCCCATCCTGTTGGCCCTTCTCCTCATTTCCCTTAGACGCAGGATACTTGTAGAAGGCCACGAGGAAGCAAGCCATTCTTGTCCACACAGCCTTCGCTGGGGGGCTGTCCACACCCCCGCCCGTGCTAGAGGGGCCACTGGATGGCAGAGGCGGGCATGGCCGGGAAGGACCAAACAGGCCCTGGTAACAATGCCCCTTCCCATGCCCCCATCAGAAGGAGCTGGCAGAGATCAAGTACCAGTACGCCATTGACGAGCTGAAGCAGCGAGAGCACCTGATTCAGGTCCGGCTGGAGGAAGAGCAGGCCCGGCGGGAGGAGCTGGAGGAGCACAAGGTATGCTCTGTTGGGAGGAGCCTCGCCGCCTCCCTCCCCCTGCCCTGGCTCCAGGAGGCCAGCCTCACATTACGGGTCCCCTTGGATCAAAGTCAGCAGGGCCCAGGCCCCGAAAACCGCTGTTGATGGAAACCACATGCCGTGTGGCCTCTCCTGGCTGTGACGGAGCATGGACGTCATCCACAGGCCAACGCCCTGTCCCGCCCTGTCCCCTGCCTTGTCTCCTCGCCGGCCTGCTGGGTTCCAGCACGAGGCCCCGGGGAAACAATCTGAGGGGGCAGCTCCTTTCCTTAAAAGCCTTGGGCAGTTCCATGGCAGCCAGAAAGTTGAAATCCTTCCCCGGCACTGCCCTGGGCCCACTCTGCCCCACATCCCGCACCCCTGCCTCCAGGCACACTGAGCCTCGTGCAACCTTCAGTTGATGCTTCTGGACCCCCGCAGGTGCCAGGCCCTTGGCCCGGCGTGCCCTTCCCTGTCCTCCTCCAGGGCTAAAGCCCAAGGGCTGCATGCCCTCCCCCACCCTCTGCACAGTGTCCACTGACCCCAGGGCCCAGCACAGGGCCCTGCCTGCTGAGCCTTTGCCAGGGCCCGTGAGGGGGGTCAGCGTCCCCTGAGCCCTGCCGTGGTTCTGACTGCAGGCCGCGTTCGTCGAGCATCTGAACGGCTCCTTCCTGTTTGACAGCATGTACGCCGAGGACGCAGAGGGCAACAAGCTGGCCCACCTGCCCGGCGTCAGCGAGCTCCTTCAGGCATATCCTTCCAAGTTCATAGCCACCTCCCCTGGCAGAGCCGGGGCCCCAAGCCACCAGGCCGCCAGGGGCAGGGCCCCTTCTGCTCTGGGCCTCAGTGTCCCCACTTCTCTGGTGAAACGGGGGAAGAAAAAACCCCTCCTTCACAGCCATGTACCCCAGAGGCAGTGGAGAACCAGGTCAGCTGAGCCGTGTGGGGAAACACCGTCTAGATTTCAGGGGACGTACAGTGTCTGGTCAGCATGGCACGGGGACCGCCATGCATGACACACCAGGTTGTCACAGAGGGAAAGCTGAAGTGTGTGTCTACGGCACTAACCCCCAGTATCTATATTTAGTTTACTGCTGTGAGCTGGCATACAGTGTTTATAATTTCCCAGCTGCCCGGCAGATGGGGACTATTCTTATATTAATCCCACTTTATAGTTGGGGAAGCTAAACTTGGAGAGGGTGACTTGTCCAAGGTCATGCAGTAGAAGCTGGGATTTGAGCCCTTGTCTGTGGGGCACCCTTTCCCCCAGTCGGCTGGAACCCAGAGGATGTGATTGACACTTGTCATGGCCAAAGCCATGATGGCCAATCATTTGGCTTAAACTATAAGTTGAAGGACTCGGGTTAGACTCACGATAGACTGAGTTAGTGCTGAGGCTGGCAACGAGTCACAGAGTTTGTCTGTGGAGCCACCATCCCTGGGTAGAAAGAAACTTTTTCTTAAAAACTCAATGTTTTAGAAAGGGTGGGGGAGGGGTGGAGAAGGTGTGAGGCGAAGCAGATGATGACAAGCAGGGCTCTAGGCCAGACAGCCGGGCTCCCGGCCTGGCTCTGCCCTCCCTCAGCTGGGTGACCGGGGCTCGCATCTGGGCTGCAGCGCCAGCCTGACCTCAAGGACGCCACGCTGCGGGAGAGGAAGCCAAGGCCTGGGCAGGCGAGGTGGCCTGCCAGAGAGAAGGAGCAGCAGAGCCAGAACTTGAACTTGGGTCTGTCTTCTTCAAGCCCATGGTCCCCTGATGTCCACAGGCTCCCTCGGCAGCCCTGCAACAGCGGAGCACAAAGACGGGCCCCCAACCAAGGTGCCCCCTAGATAGCACCAGAGACAAACATACCCTGCCTAGGTCCCTGGCGGGGGCTGCCCCCCCCACCCCGCTCTCAGCCCCTCCCCGGCCCCTGGGCCCGCTCTTAGCCTGTCTCTCTTCTGCTCTGTAGTGTCCCCCCATGGCCCCTGCTCCCTTCCCGAGGCCAGTCCCTCAGGCTGGGGAGGGAGATGCCCCAGCACCACATCAGACTCCAAACCTCAACTCCCGGCCCTGGGTCAGGAGCTACCACCTCCCTCGACCTGGATCCTCCCAGCAGCCTGCCCCCAAGGCGGCCGCCAGCTTCCTTAACGGCCACTCACCTACAAGGACAAATTTGTCATCATCTGCCTGAACATTTTTGAATACGGCTTGAAACAGCAAGAGAAGCGCAAAGTGGAGCTTGACACCTTCAAGGAGTGTGTCCAGGAGGCCATCCAGGAAAACCAGGAGCAGGGCAAACACAGGATTGCCAAGTTCGAGGAGAAGCACTTGCTGGTAGGCTCTGCCCCCCCCCCCCGGGTCCCCGCCCTGCTTCCTGTTCCAGATGCGGACCCCACCCACAGGCCTGGCCCTGCTGGAGGGGCAGCACAGCCTCTGCCTCTAACGACCCCGAAGACCCACGACCCCTGTCCCCATCTGCCAGAAGCCACACAACTCAGTGGCAGAGCCAAGGTTTAGCCTTCCGCCGGCGCCACCGGCCACAACCCCGACACCGTGCCAGAGCCGAGCCCAGGGTGCCGCCCTGGGTCTCCTTCACCTAAATCACCCCCGGGGTTTAAGGCAGCGTCATCGCTCCCGTTAACAATGGTGTCAGTGTTGTCGCTCCTATTATTAGCAATGTCATGAGCTACTACTTTGCTTTTGTTCATTCGTTCATTTAGCAGACATTTTCTGGGCCCGCGCTCAGCGTCCGGCTCTCGGAAGCCGGCCCCGTGCTGGACGTGGCTCGTCCCGTCGCAAGCGCCCATCCGGTGCGGGGTGCAGCCACAGGCCCTCCCCACTGTGGTGGCCAGTACCGTACTGGAGGGGGGCCCAGGGAGCCT
The DNA here is from genome assembly GCF_008692635.1 of Crocuta crocuta. Taxonomy (NCBI): domain Eukaryota; kingdom Metazoa; phylum Chordata; class Mammalia; order Carnivora; family Hyaenidae; genus Crocuta; species Crocuta crocuta. The sequence continues at coordinate 1,374,526 of NW_027533258.1, forward strand.
TTGAGAGTGGCTGGAAGGACCTTGACTCAGGCCAAGGCTCACAGGACAAAGAGAAATGGGCCGGGGTGGCGGCGGAAGGGCATTCCACCTGAGCGAGTGGGCCGCGGTGCTCAGGACTTGCTGTGCCCGGGCCACTCGGCCCAGCCTGAGCAGCGGCCCTGTGTGCTTGGTCGGATTGTTTCTTTTGGTTAACATTATTTTTATTTTATTCAATGTTTATTTTTGAGAGAGCGCAAGTGGGGGAGGGGCAGAGAGAGGAGAGACAGAGGATCCAAAGTGGGCTCTGTGCTGACAGGCTGACTGATGGCAGCGAGCTTGATGTGGAGCCGGAACTCACGAACCTCCGAGATCATATGGCCTGAGCCCAAGTCAGATGCTCCACCCGCTGTGCCACCCAGGTGCCCCTAGTTAGCATGATTTTTTTTATTTAAGCTTTTTTTTTTTAATTATTATTTTTAGGAGAGAGAGAGAGAGAGACAGCGTGAGCAGGGGAGGGTCAGAGAGAGAGGGAGTCACAGACTGAAACAGGCTCCAGGCTCTGAGCTGGCAGTCAGCACAGAGCCCGACGCTGGGCTCGAACCCATGAACCGCGAGATCATGACCTAAGCGAAAGTCGGACACTTAACCGACTAAGCCACCCAGGTGCCCCTAGCATGATTTTTAAAGACTGGTTCTTGGTCTAAATCACAGATCTTTGTGAGACTCTGAAGAACAGGTACGGACTTTCTTTCTCCTCAAAAAACTGTCCACAGGGGCGCCCGGGTGACTCAGTCAGTTAAGCATTAAATTAACATAAATAAACGTTAAAAAAACCAAAACTGTCCACATACACTGAGTATGTGAGGACTTGCCTGCAGTGTCAGCTGCTGCAAGGAACCCATGAAGCTCCCCGGGGTTGAGAACTCTTAGTTTAAGGTCAGGCAAAATCCCCTGATAGTGCACGTTTGGATATATGCTTCCCGGGCCTCCTCACTCCCCAGCCCCCCGTTCTTGTCTCATCGGCCTCACCAACGTCCACACACTCTGTGCGATTTAACCCTCCAGACCCTCCCCCTCGGGTTACAGGGAGATGTGTGACTGCATCACCCAGAGGTTCCAGCCTGTCAGCAGAGGACACGTTTGGCTCACACACGTGTTTTATTTGGCCTGCAGAGGATCTTAAAACGTTCTGGACATCCTGCTGACATTAAAAATGGGAAGGTTTCACAGAAAAATTGTGGTTGCCAGCCTCTCTGGAGGCCCTTGTCAGCAGGGCCTCAGTGGCGGCTGTCCCCTCTGGACAGGCCACGTTTCCAGTCCTCACGGACGCTGTCTGGCACATCCTCCCTGAGGTTTGTTTTTCTTCTTCTTTTTTTAATCTTGATTTATTCTTGACAGAGACAGAATGTGAGTGAGGGATGGGCAGAGAGCGAGGGAGACACAGAATCTGAAACAGGCTCCAGGCTCTGAGCTGTCAGCACAGAGCCCGATGCGGGGCTCGAACCCACGAACCATGAGATCATGACCTGAGCCGAAGTTGGGCGCTTAATCGACTGAGCCACCTCAGCGCCCCCTCCCTGACATTTCCTATCTGGTGCCTGTAGCCGCTGGACTTGGGAGGCCTGGACGCCAGCCAGCCCACTCCTCCCAGGCCTGGGCCCTGCCCCCCCCAGCCACATGTGCCTCCAGAGAACAGGACCTGGGCCGGGCTACTGCCAGTGCCATACTCCTGCTGCCGCCAAGCCTGACCTCCTAGTGTTGGGGTGTAGGTCTTCGGAGCAGGCTGGCCTCCCCAGCTTCTGAGGCGCCGGTCCCCACGGCCCCCGTAACGGCGACGCCCTCAGAGGCCGCCTGCCTGAGCGGACTTCCCTGAGTGCTCCTCTCCTGGAGCCCAGAGCAGCGCTTTCATGCAGCCCGCACACCGGAGTCCGCAGGGGCCCCACACCCCAGCTCAGGGGGTGCGGCCCAGCCCCGGGACTTTCCAGAGCTCCCCGGGTGCCTCCAGCGCCCAGCCCAAGTTGAGCCCGCTGTCTTGGAAGGTCACAGGACCCCGCGGGCCTGAGGCCACAGTTATCTTTCCTCACAGGACCTCTTTAAGCTTGTCCTATACCTGTCCCCACGCCCACTAGGCCAGGGCTCCTTCAGCGCCCCCTCCTGCTGCCTAGCAGGGCGTGGCTTGAGCTCGGCAGGTGGCCAGAATGCTCCAGTGGACCCCTCGCTGGTGACCCTCTGCTAGACTCCGTTTCCTCAGTAGAGAAATGGAGGTAACCGCCCCCCAGAACCGTAGGGGGGACCAGTGGGGAGCAGAGCAGGTGCGAAGTTGTGACGGGCAGTCTGTGCAGTTGGAGTCACTGGATAGGTCATGCGTGTGCAAGCAGGGGCACAGAATGACAAATGTAGATGCGGGTGCGGTGCGCAGTCTGCCTCCGTGTGTGCGTGCGTGTGTGTGTGTGTGTGTGTGTGTGATGAAAGCGTACCACGCTCTGTTCTGCACTTTGCTTTGTTGTCTATGCAGCTTAGAGATCCTTCCAAAACTCTCCAGTCGCTTCCTTTTTTCATAGTTGTAAAACCTCCCATTGCACGGACGAACCATGATTGATTAACCCGGGCCTGTTGACGGACAATTCGGGTTTTTCTGTTCTTTTGCTCTTTCAAGCAGTGTTGCAGTGGGTGAGTTGGTGAGAGTTTGATCTGTAGGATGAAGTCCTAGGGGGTAGAACCAGTATTGGCTCCTCTCACCCGTTGCTGCTCAGCTGCGCTCTGCGGAAGCTGTATCTTCTGCCGCCCTGCCTGCCCCTTGTGAGCCCGGTGTTCTCAAGCCTCCTCGTCTCTGCCACTCTGGCACACTTGGAGCATGTGTTTATTTTCCCTTCAGTGAGGATAAGCATCACATGTTTTATAGACATTTGTATTTATTTTTTCAGTTTATTTATTTATTTTGGGCTTAAAAAATTTTTTTTAATGTCTTATTTATTTCTGATAGAGAGACAGCATGAGCAGGGGAGGGAGATACAGAATCCGAAGCAGGCTCCAGGCTCTGAGCCAGCTGTCAGCACAGAGCCCAACGCGGGGCTGGAACCCACGAACTGTGGGATTATGACTTGAGCGGAAGTCGGACGCTCAACCGACTGAGCCATCCAGGCGCCCCGTTTATTTATTTATTTTGAGAGAGAAAGAGAGGAGGAGGAGAGAGAATTCCAAGCAGGCTCCACACTGCCAGCACAGAGCCCGACACGGGGCTCGAACTCACGAATCGTGAGATCACGACCTGAGCCGAAATCATGAGTTGGACANACAGAATCCGAAGCAGGCTCCAGGCTCTGAGCCAGCTGTCAGCACAGAGCCCAACGCGGGGCTGGAACCCACGAACTGTGGGATTATGACTTGAGCGGAAGTCGGACGCTCAACCGACTGAGCCATCCAGGCGCCCCGTTTATTTATTTATTTTGAGAGAGAAAGAGAGGAGGAGGAGAGAGAATTCCAAGCAGGCTCCACACTGCCAGCACAGAGCCCGACACGGGGCTCGAACTCACGAATCATGAGATCACGACCTGAGCCGAAATCATGAGTTGGACACTTAACCAACTGAGCTACCCAGGTGCCCCTAAACATTTTAATTTCTTATTCTGTGAACTCTTTGCTCTTATAATATGCCCTAACCCATTTTTTCTGTTTGGTTTTTTGATCTATAGCTTTTTCTTTAAACACAAATCATTACTTTGTAGGAACTCTTTATAGATTGAGAAATTAGCTCTGTGTCCTTGAAATCAGTTGCAAATATGTTTCCTGCCTTGTTGTTTATCTTGTCGTTTTTTTGTCTATAGTGTTTTGCTATTCAGAATTTCTAAACATTTTATGTAGTACAATTTATCAGTCTTTTTTCTGGTTATACTTAGAAAGGACTTCACCACTCTCAGATTATTTATTAAAACCCATCTATTTTTCCTTCTAGGACTGTATGGCTTCACTTTGTATGTTTAAATCTTCCCTCTGTGGGAAATTTGTTTTCATGTAAGGTTTGAGGTAGGGATTGAACCTGATTTTTCTCCAGATGGGGTAGCCATTATTATAAATATCATTCATCACACTGAATCATTCCTCCTTCCCAACTAATACCATATATATCGGGGCACCTGGGTGGCTGAGCTGGCTAAGCGCCCGATTTCAGCTCTAGTCATGATGTCATGGGTTTGTGAGTTCGAGCTGTCTGTGCAGAGCCTGGAGCCTGCTTCGGATCCTGTGTCCCCCCCCCCCTNCTCAAAAATAAATAAACATTAAAAAATAATAATACCATGTATCAAGAGAAACAAGTTGGCGGCCTGGTGGCCACATCTGCAGGACCTTTGTTAGTGAATGTCTGGGATTCAGTGCCAGGCTGGGACCCCACAGTGCTTTCCAGCCCGTGAGACCCCTCTCCTTCCAAATGGCCTAGCATCTGTCTACCCCGGCAACCCCTTCCCATGTCTCTCTCTACCTGCACCTGCCGTGGGCTGTTTATTGGAGACTCTGTTAGCCGAGGCCCCGCTGTGAGCCAAGATTTGCTGTACACCGCTTAATCCCCACCACTTCGTGACACACACTTCTGTCCCCCTTTACATAAGGAAACTGAACCTTAGAGAGTGGAGGTGGCTCACCCAAGGCCACACTGCTAATAAGTGACCCAGACAGGATTCAAATTCAGGTTCACCTGACTTGAAGCCATTGCTCCTTCCACCCAGCCCAGCCACCTCTAATGAAAACTGGTGCTAACATGGACTGAGCCCTCACTAACTAGTGCTGACATCTGCTTTATCTGCCTCGGGGCATGGGGAGGGAAAGTAGCTTCTACAAGCTCGTGAAGCTGACAAATGGCAGAGCTGACACTTGAACTTGGACAGGCCAACCCCAGCGTCCATGTTCTTACCCACAAAAGCAATTGTCGCCTGTCATTAACTAATTACACTTAGTTGTGGATTCCTAAAGCCAAGGCTTTTGTTTCCAGAATTTAAACGCCATTCGAGATGAGTCCGAACTGAGCAGCTTCGAGATGAAGATAGCGGAATACAGCCAGGACGTCAGTGAGCTGTTCAACGTGCTCATGACGCTGGAGATGCAGTTGGTAGAGCAGCTGGAGGTAAGGCCAAGCCCCCGGGCACAGGTGTGACGTGATCGTGCCCTGCCAGTCTCCTGTGCAAGAACGCAGTGATTCGGCGGCAAAGCTGTATTTTACTTTACTTCTTTTTCATAAATAGTTTGTAAATGTTCATTTTATTTTCGAGAGAGAGAGAGCATGAACAAGTGAGGGGCAGAGAGAAAATGAGACAGAGGAGCTACAGCGGGCTCTGCGCTAATAGCTCAGAGCCCGATGTGGGCTGGGACTCACCAATGGTGAGATCGTGCCGAAGTCAGAGGCTTCACCTGCTGAGATACTCAGGCGCCCCAGACTGTATTGTAGCCGGTGCCATCCCAGGAGCTGCTCTGCGGTGCGGCTCAGCATGGCAGGCTGAAGCTTTCTTTGCTCATCCGTCCTGGGTTTGCTTTTAATATATTTCAGTCACTTAGATTGCAATGGACTCTCACGCCCTGCATGAGAGGTGAGCTCATTCCTCTGGAATGTACCCCCTATTCTGGAAGAACCCAGAGCCTCAGCAGGGAGAGGTTGTTGTTTTCTATTATTAGATCCAAGGATCCAATTGGGTGCTTGAAAGACCAAGTAGGCCCCCACCCTGGACGAAACAAAGCCTCCTCCGCATTGCAGCGCGCATTTGCCGCATCTCTGGGCCTGTGGTGCATCACGGAGCCGCCAAGTGCAAAGAGCTGCTCTCTGAAATCCCTTAGCAGCCAGAGTGCAGTGTGTTCATGAGGCGGCCGAGGCCGGGAGGCTGAAGCGCTGTGATGAATTGAACCTCCTTGGATGCTGCCAGGGCTGGGCCAAGAGATAGCGCCTAATCGCCTAATCGATTCCTCACGTGTCAAGTGACACCTCAGACAGGGACAGACCTCCCCATCCAGTCACACGGCAGCTGCGCCCGCTCCCGCTGGGGAGTACTCAAGCACTGACTGCAGAAAGCCAGAAAGCCACTTGGGAGCAGGAGGGGAGGCATAGGCAGCAGCTCCCAGCCTCCTCGTGCAGGGAGATCCCCTTTCCAGAGTCCCCAAAGTCCCCGGATCTGTACCTGGCCAGTCACACTTGTGTTACCAGCAGCCAAAAAGCTCCCATTTTTATTTGTTACAACAGTGTTTGCACACACGTTTGAAACATGTATAATTAGCTTGTCCGACTCCTGTAGATTCCCAGGGCCCCTGGCCCACCCTGTAGCCCCAGGACTCTGTGCTAGATCAGGGGCATGACCCAGCCTGGGGGCTCACGGGCACAGGCCTCACCATCACCTCTTCCGCTGCCCCCTCACTCAAGTCCCATTTCGGCCCCCGAGTGCCCAGCTAAGCACTGGAGCGCAGCGATGCAGGGTGCCTTGGAGAGAGGTGGAAGGCCACACTGATGGTGACGGGCCTGGGGCAGCAGCCAGCATCACTGAGGCACCTGGCAAAGCATTGTGTATGAAGTAACACATTTAAACTTCACAACTCTGTGAGACAGGGACTACAAAGGAAACCCATTTCATAGATGAGGGTGTTGAGCCCCAGGATATTATACACAGCACTGGGATACTGATCCAGGCAGTCTCTCAGCAACTCTCTCCCCTGTTTCTCTGCAAGTGATGGGCAGATGCCATCGAGAACCCCAGAGGAAGGGGGTTTGCTCTATGCACGTACATGGGGGTTGTGGGGGTTCCGGGACGAGTATTCCTGGCAACGGGACCAGCACATGCAGAGGCCTGGAGGAAGGTTTGCATTAAACCTTCGTCGGAAGGAGGGTGGGTGTGTGTGAGTGAGGTGAAATGGCTGGAGAGTAACACAGCTTTGGGAAAGAGGTCAGGAGAGAGGGCCAGTTCAGAGGCATCTACCTGAGAAGGTCAAGGTGGTTGGTCTTTACGCTGAAGGTCTGTGATTAAAGCAGGCACCTGCTAAGTTCTAAGGAGCGACTTTTGCTCTGATGCTAGGTCAGTCGAGTTCATGTCTAAATATTCATGTTAACTGTGCTCTTTATCATTTCCAGGAGACTATAAACATGTTTGAAAGGAACATCACCGACTTGGTCGCGCTCTTTATTGAAAATGTCCAAAGTCTATATCCTTTCCCGATGACCCTCCATGGGGAGACGATACCAGCTCGTGGAGTTATCCTGGCCCCCACTTGGGCTCCCACCGCCTCCAGGGAGGGGAACCAGGGAAGAAGCACCTGCATTTTAAAAATTTTATTATTTTTTAGCATTTAATTATTTTTGAGAGACAAAAAAAGACAGTGCATGAGCAGGGCAGGGGCACTGAGAGAGAGGGACCCAGAATCCAAAGCAGGCTCCAGGCTGTCAGCACAGAGCCTGATGCAGGTTCAAACCCACAAACTGTGAGAACATGACCTGAGCCGAAGTTGGACACTTAACAGACTGAGCCACCGAGGCAACCCAGCACCTGGATTTTAAACAAAAGGCAAAGAAGGGTAAAGCTTTTTCATCAACTAAGCAGGATGCAGATAAGTGTAGCCCCCTTCTACGTAGCCACCTATAGGGTCACACCTACCCCCTCCCACTGCCACCAATGCAAACACCAGTTTGATGTACAGAAAGGTCTATACGTGCACCAAGATGATAGCCAACCCATCACAGGGTCCCATAGTGGGAATCTCCACCTTTAAGATTAGAAGAATGGAAATCCTACAGTCTTTCACCAAGGAAAAAGCTCACCTTCAAAAGATGGAGATTTGGCAACTACTTGGAATGTTCAAAGAATGTTCCACAGGGTCTGAGAGAGTTTCCCGTCTCTCAGAACAATGGTGCCTTGTTAGGGTAAAGGTTTGGATGCCTACCAGGGTTGCTAGGTGGGGCCTCGTCGACTGCAGGGTAAGGCCTGGCCTATTTGTTCTCAAAGGAGTGATGTTCACAGAGAGACCAAACCCCAGAGTCCCCGCTTGCTTCCTGTGTCGCAGACCCTGACAAATCATGTAGAGTGAGATGGGCAGGTTAAATGTCAGGGTGGGGGCATTTAGGGCATGACCAACCCTTCTGCCACCTGACTTCAGGGCCCTGCCGTGCAGGGGACAAACTACTATGCTCTACCCCAGAAGTAATCTCCTGGTCCTACCTTCCTGGGTCCGCAGTCATGCAAGGAGACAGAGTTACAGAGGGAGCAGCGCACGCAGAGATCAGGGCCAGGAGCCTCCCCGAGGGAAGGCCCGCTGAGGACCTAAATGTGGGCCAGAGGGACAAGGCAGAAAAGTGGGGAGGACGTTCCAGACAGCAGAGGCAGCCTGTGCAAAGGCCCTGAGGATGGGTCACAGAGACCCAGTTCCAAGATGGGGCCTTATAGCACGGGAGGGATGAGGGCCAGCCTACCCACGTGGAAGAGCATGCTGGCTGCTGTGCAGGGCAAAGGCTAGAGAGGGAAGACCAGGTCTTTGTTTGCTGTACAGTCGGGAGGCGGTGGGAGGGAGAGAGGTGTTGGGTGGAGAGGCTGTGAGAGGACCCCCGCCAAGGGTCAGTGATGAGCAGGTGTGGGAGGGTTGAGGGGGCGCAGGGGGATCAGGGCGGCCCTGGGATTCCGCGCATGTGTACCACGGCTGTGAAAGAGCTGACGCACTGGCACCTCCAGGTATGCCCTTCACCCTTCACAGCCTGTTCTTGTCTGGGGGAAACGGCCCCGCCCTCTCAGGGTCTGCAGACCGCGGCTGGAGGGCCTGAGGATCAGGACGCGGGGGGTCTGCGCCGATCCCCGGCCTTTGCTTAACTTGGCTGCACGATGGCTCAGTGCCGGGACCTGGAGAACCACCACCATGAGAAGCTTCTGGAGATCGCCATCAATACCCTCGAGAAGATACTGAAGGGGGAGCTGGACGAGGACCTGCCGGAGGACGTGCGCGCTGTGAGCTCTGTGGGCGGGGCTGTGGCTGCGGTGGGCGGGGCTCGGGCTGTGGTGGGCGGGGCTCTGGCCCTGGGGGGGC
>NW_027533258.1:1384462-1386334 GCF_008692635.1 Crocuta crocuta
CCAGTGACGGTGGTGGGCGGGGCTGAGGCCCGGAGGCTGACAGCCCAGGAGACCCATAGATCCATTGAGACCCGCTCTGTGGCTCTGGTAAGCCTGAGAGCCTCCCAGAGCCTCAGTTTCCCCACCTGTAAAAGGGACAATACTGCCCTCAGTAGGGTGGTTGGCAGATGAAATAGGCTAACAAATAGAACTTCCTTTGGGTACTCAGTGGGGCCCAACTAGAGAGGAGCTCATGATAATNCGGGGGCAGCCAGCAGAGCCCACTGGACACTCTGCCCTCCGTGGGCCAGGGTGAGCTCTGTCCTTCCAGGGACGTCTGCAGTGAGAGACGTCACCAGGACCTTACAGTGTGGCTTAAGTCTCCTTATACTTAAGCAACAAAACGTNCAAATAGCTAACATTTGCCAAGGGCCTCCCGAGGGCCAGTGTCTTCAGAAGCACCAGACAAGGTATTTGCTCTCTTAATCTTCACATCAACACAGTAACATAGGTACCATTGTGGTTCCCTTTTACAGATAAGAAAACTGAGGCAGAGATGAGAGTAACCTGCCCAAAGACACGCAGCAGATAAGTGATAGAGTTGATCTGACACAGGCAGTTTGACTCAGAGCCTGTAGCAAGACAGGGCTGTGCAGAAGAAAAAATCTGGTTTCTCTTATCTCGTTATCAGGGAGCATGATTAAAAGTCCCACCCTTGATGATGTTTATCTCTTTAAAACTCTGCTCATTCAGGTGAGTGATTGTGATCAGCTCATGCCGTAGTTCAGGCCAATCTGTCTTTTGAAGTCCTTCACTGCTTTGGAAGGAAAGGCAGAAGGCGCATGCGTGATCAAGGAGCTAGCCTGGAGGGGGGGGTGGGAGGAGCGCTGGAGCCACAGCTGCCCTGGCAGGGTCAGGGTGGCAGCAAGCAGGCCACCGCCCCCCTCTGGGCCGAGGGCAGTCAGCCTCGTGCTGCAACAGGCCACTGCCGCGTTTAGGGGGCAGAGGGAGGGCAGACTCGCTCCCGGGGTGCTCAGAACAGCCGTGTGGGTGTCTAGCTGCGATGTTAGGGCCTCAGAGACTCTAAACACCCCTGCCTCTATGTCAGTGCTTATGACCGGCAGAAACGGGAGGGGAATCTGGAATACTCTACCCATAACAAGTATTCTGAGAGGGCAAACTGATATAGCCGTCGCTCTCGCCATTCCAGGGCAGCCGAGGTCCAGAAACAACTTGCAACTTGCATTTTAAATATTTTAATGTTGGTTTATTTATCTTGGAAAAGAGAGAGCGTGCGCAAACGCAGAGGAGCACAAGCAGGGGAGGAGCAGAGAGAGGGAGATTGAATCCCAAGCAGGCTCCACAGTGTCAGCACACAGCCTGATGCGGGCCTCAAATTCATGAACTGCAAGGTCCTGACCTGAGCCGAAATCAAGAGTTGGACCCTCAACTGACTGAGCCAGTCAGGAGCCCTGCAACTTGCATTTTAAAATCCTTTCTTTACACCAGATTCCATTGGGGGTACCTGGGTGGCTCAGTCGGTTAAGCATCTGACTTCAGCTCAGGTCATGATCTCATGGTTCGGGGGTTCGAGCCCCACATCAGGCTCTGTGCTGACAGCTCGGAGCCTGGAACCTGCTTCTGATTCTGTCTCCCTCTCTCTCTGCCCCTTCCCCTCTCATGCTCTGTCTCTCAAAAAATAAATAAACAAAAGAAATTTTTTAAAAACCAGATTCCTCGGGGCGCCTGGGTGGCTTAGTCAGTTAAGCGTCCGACTTTCACTTAGGTCATGATCTCATGGTTCGTGGGTTCGAGCCTCGTGTCGGGCTCTGTGCTGACTGCCAGCTCAGAGCCTGGAGCCTATTTCAGAGTCTGTGTCTCCCTCTCTCTCTG
>NW_027533258.1:1386379-1407655 GCF_008692635.1 Crocuta crocuta
CCTAAAAATAAATAAAAATATTAAAAAAAATAAAAATAAAAAATAAAAACCAGATTCCTTTAATTTGTATCATATAAATCCACAGTTCTTCATGACAAGTTCTAACTTTGTTGTTTCTTTTTTTTTAAAGTTTATTCATTTATTCATTCATCTCATTCAAGACAGAGAGAGATAAAGCATGAGTGGGGGACGGGCAGAGAGGGAGACAGCAGAATCTGACGCGGGGCTCGAACTCAGAGTGTGAGATCATGACCTGAGCTGAAGTCGGACGCTTAACCAACTGAGCCACCCAGGCGCCCCTAACTTTGTCTGTTTCTAAGCAGACTTTACTTCCACCGCTTCCGAAGCTGTATTCTACACATTCAAGTTCAGAGGGTGGAGGGGATGACGTCTCCGCCTGGCCTAGAGACCTGCTACGACCCTTTTTTTCTTTTCTTCTCTTCTTTTCTTTTTCTTTCTTTCTTTCTTTTTTTTTTTTTTTATAAAGTTTGTTATTCTTCAGAGAGCACAAGCAGGGGAGCAGGGGGTGGGCAGACAAGGGGCTCCTTGAGGGGTTTGAACTCATGAACCGTGAGATCATGACCTGGGCTGAGGTTGGAAGCTTAACAGACTGAGCCACCCAGGCGCCCCGGACTCATTTTTCAAAGCAACCAGGACCTTAGTGTGACGAGTGGCTGTGGCTGTGGCTACTTCTAGATCCCCAGGGCCCGCTCCAGGACAGGCCGGCAGGTTGTACACATCTTTGAGCCCTTCCCGGAGTCTGGCCTGGCAGCTTCTATGCACAGAGGAAGGTCTTAGTACATTGTTGTCATTTCTCCCATGTGGCCGTGCTAGCCAGTCCCCCAGGTGCCCGTTCCCTGTCTCAGCCAGCCTGGCTTTTCCACATGGGATTCCATGGAAAACCACCATCCCACAAAGTATTCACAGGCATTACTCTGACAAGAAGCCTTTGGCCAAAGAAACTGGCAAACCAAGAGAGACAAAGTTAAAAGGGTTGGTACTTTCCAGAGCCTTCTCTGGAAAAATGTTTTGTGCCCTGTGAAATTCCAGGAGGGGCCTAGGGTGTGCAAGCCTTTCCTAACCATTTGACCAAAGAAAATAATTTTTTTATCTTAAGATTCCATAGAACATATCTTAGAGATTATTAAGTTAACCACTACTAGATTACAGAAAAAGACAAGTATTTATCTGCTTGCAGTCCCCTCTACAACGTAAAACATTCAGGTCCTCTGCCTTACACAAAACACGGTCCTTCAAAGTGGTGGCAACTTCTCGCTAAGGCTTCGCAGCCTCTCCCCACTCTGGGGAATGAGTCCACCTGATTTTCAACGACAGCCACAGTGTGGTCACTAGCACCGGCCCAGGCCTGGCAGAGGGCGGTCATTTTCAGCACTTTTTTTTTTTTTTGTAAACGTTTTTCATGAGACACAGAGCGAGAGCGTGAGCGGGGGGAGGGACACACAGAGAAGGAGATGCAGAATCCAAAGCAGCTCCAGGCTCCGAGCTGTTAGCACTGAGCCCGACTCGGGGCTCAGACCCATGAATTGCGAGATCATGATCCGAGCCAAAGTTGGATGCTCAACCAACTGAGCCACCCAGGCGCCCCCCCACCCCTTCAACAACTTTTCACAAGGCAGAAAACAAGGTCAGAACAAGAAGGCAGGAGCCCCCAAGCGTAACCCAAGGTTCAATCTGGTTAACGTGAGAGGCAATGGAGAGATGGCGTGGGGCACGCAGCCATCGATTTACAGGGCCCTCTGTCCTCAGAGCAGCCTGGAGACCCTCAGCCAGACTTACATGTCTCATCCGGCCAGCTGGTCGCAGGCAAGTGGGACTTGGGGGCCAGCAAGAGAGAGCCACTGTGAGAGGAGACATCCTGAGCGAGGCTGCCTGAAGAAAACACACTCCCAACTAGTATTGCAAAGTCAACGCCACGGTGGGTGGGCCCTTTCCCCCTAGCACTCGCCATGGCTCAGGTCTGGGACGTGCTGTCCCTGGAAGATGGGCTGTGACACGAAGGTGGGCTCTCCTCCACCAGCCAGGTGACGCTCAGCTGTTTTCCTCTCCATCCCTTTTTGTGCTTGCGTGGGGGTGGGAGGACATTAACAAGACATGCTGCTTTGACCGTTCTCGCTCACCAGCTTTTTGTCGACAAAGACACGATTGTTAATGCGGTCGGGACCTCGCACGACCTCCACCTCCTGAAGATCGACAATCGAGAGGATGAGCTGGTGACGCGGACAAACTCTTGGTGCTCACACCTAGTGGACACGGTGAGTGAACGCGTGTTGCCCACTTCTCTAGCCACCGGCTGGGGTGGAAACTCTGTCCTCTGTAGCAGACGCTCTTTGCAGTAAGAAATAACGTAGAACTGAGAATGGTAGAATTCCACACTGAACACTGTGTGTGCCCCCTCAGATTTTACAGCCCACCTGCTAACCCATCCTGACTCCTGCCTCACAGACACAGATAAACAGATCCTGGAGGCTTTAAAGTGAATGTGGACGTAACTATGCAAATTTCAAAGAACGATTTCCTTTTCCCCAAATCTGACTCAGAGGACATGAGCGAGTCCTCTGACTTCAGGACCTCGGGCTTTGGTTTCGCCCTCAGATCCACAAGGATGAGATCACGAGGAACCGCAGGCGGGTGAAGGAGATCAATCAATACATCGACCACATGCAGAACGAGCTAGACAACCTGGAATGCAGTGAGATCATAGATTAGGGCCATGCCAGCCCGGACGGCCCTCGGCCCACGCGGCACAGCACAGCGCGTCACTGCCAGCCTCAGACGCATCACTGGGAATTTCTCAACCCGTAACCCTCCCAACCCCATTCTTCCCCCGCCCCTGGGAAATGCGGAGAAAAATAAAGAACTATGTCATCTTTTCTCCATTCTTAAAAAAAATAATCAGAATTCCCATTTGGTCCTGAGCAGGAGAAAAAGTCCAAGACAAGCAGTTGGCCAATGTGCCGGGAGGGACTCCCGAGGGGGCTGCCGGTGAGCTGGGAGGCTCCTGACCAGAGCCCAGTGTCAGCGGCGTGCCTGCCACTTCTGCGGACGCGCCCGGGGCGGTCTGAGCCCTTCTCTCCTCGTGCAGGGGAGCGACGCAGGAGGCCCAGTCCCCAGCATAGCCCTGGGGCCGGGCCAGCCCACCAAGGTGGGTGCTGCGGCTCCCTGTGACTCTGAGGATGGCTGCAGGGACCAGAAGGCCCTCTGGAGGTTAGGGGCACAGGCTGGACCAACATGCCTCCTCTGAGCACGGTCAACGGGTTCAGGAAGTGCAAGGGGAAAGCGTGGAGAAGCACCACGGAACCAGTGTTCCGTGACAGGGTGATGCCATTTTACTACTAGGGCGCCAGGACAGGCGGCTCAGAAAGCCTTTGCTGCCCGAACTCTCCGATCCTTCCTGCTTCCCACGCGCTGTCCTGGCACCAGGAGACCAAACCTGCCCCTCAGGGCGGAGCAAGCGGCCGTGTCGGGAGGACACGGAGGGCTCCCGGAGCAGGACGCGCGTCAGGGGCCCTTGGCCTGCCTGCCTGGGCTCTTAACCCTCAAACAACTCCTATTCTATTTTCAGAGTAATTACTTCTTCTAAAACACTAGAAATAGAAATAACCAGCTTAGAACAAAAAGGACTCACTTTCAAAAGATGGTTTGATTAAACACCAAGAGGGGGAAGAAGTCTTCAGGCTGAGGGCTGCACAGAGCTGTGTGGTGATGTGATTCCCCAACTGTGTGAGGCTCCCGGCCACGGGCGGCAGCTCTCAGAACGTGCTGTGGGAGGCAAGCTGTCTGACCCTGGTGAAACCCAGACGTGACAAGAGGGACAGGAAGAAGTAGAGGCGCAAATGAAAGCAGGGCTCCATGTTTCCAGGGCAGAGAAATATTTAATACAATCAGGTGGAGAGAAAGTCACTGGTTTGCTTGTGCGGCTCGCTCAACGCTGGCTGGGGCGGGGGGGCCCNGGCATCTCAGGGCGACGCCAAGCCCGGGAGCCCCGCGGGCCGGGGGTCCGTGGCCGTACGCGCAGCCTCTGTCCCGCTGGGTCTGCTCGCCCCGCCTCACTGCTGCAGGAGCTTGTGTTTCACCGTGGCGCTCTCGGAACAGAGGTGGACGAAGAGGGTGCCGGCAGCCGTGCGCGCCCGCAGCTCCTGCAGCTCGTAGTCGTGGGCCCACTCGATGTTGCCCCACTTCTGGATCTGAGGGGAGGACGTGACATGCCGCTGGGTGGCTGGCCAAGCATCCGCCTGCCAACTGGCCAGAGCCACGTTCCACCGCAACAGCTGAGGTGGGGGTGTGGACTGGGCCCCAATCTTGCCAAAACACGAGACCCACACGGGGGAAGCGGCAGGTGAGAACACGCAGGCAGGCAGGGCAGGCAGCCACACTGCCGGGACGCAGACAGCTTGCAGGGGTGCAGGCCCAGGGCCCGCAGGTACCCGTGCCACAAACCACACGGTTTGTGTCTCCCCCAAGGGGGCCCAGCCCGAATGCCAGGTGACTGGTGGGAGGCAACCTGTAAAATGTCATCCTCCGCAAGCTGCCTCTCCAGGCTGGGCCTCAGGTGCCCCCCGCGTGGGTGGCATACATAAATCAACCGAGGCCACGTGGTCACTTCAGTGCCGCCTCCCCGGCGGTGCTGCAGAAACCCGGGTTCCGCCCGCTAGAGTGGACTTGCGGACTCTCTCCAGGGCTCTACCTACCAACCGCAGGGGAGAACCCCAGACACACGGTGTGGCCGTCCAGGTGTCAGCGGGCCTCCAGCCAGGCCCTGCTGGCTCCTCCGTGGCCAGAGGCCCGGCTGCCCCAGCCCATCCAGGAACTCAGGAACTGCCACGCCGCACAAGCTACCGGCTCTCTGGGCAGCCACTGTACACCTTTGGAGAGCCCCCACACGTGACCCAGGTAACCCCCCGTTTTGTGGCGGATCGAATTTAGTTCACGGAATGATGGCCCAGCTCGGGTGCCACCGTCAAACGCAGAGCCCAGACCAGAGGGCGGACTTCCTGGGCCCCACTTCCCACAGCCCTCACACCCCCACACAGCACCCCCTGCCTGTTTAATTGTTTCTAGCTAGCCTCTTTTGCGACAGAGAAACAGTTTTTTCCCCTGGCATTTTTCTGAGCAGATGACTAGACGGACTTGGGAAATAATGTCATTACAAGAGGGTTTTCATCATGCTAGGAGCCGATTTGTAATAGCAATTAACCTTCTGAGGTTGGAAAAAAGGCAGTGAAAAGACTGCAGAGAACGCCATAATTCTCAGAGTTAAAAAATGCAAATCACAGTGTAGCAAAACCATATTAATTTCAAACCCACTAAATGAAAACTTCTGCACAAACAGCAGCCACCCATGTTTGCCAGCCAGCCAGATGACCCGCCGTGTGAGTCAGGGTGCCAAGGCCAGCCCAGGCTCAGCTCGAGTGCGAACGTGGCTGCTAGTCCTGTGAGTGGGCCCGTTCTGCAGGGCCCTGGCAGATGAACTTGATCTGCAGATAGTGCTGAAGGCCTGGAGTCACCCAGTCCTGGCTCCAAACCCCAGCTCCAGCATTTTCTGGATTTCCTCGATTTCCTTCTGTGTGAAACAGGGATAATAGCAGCCCCCACCTGGCCAGGCTGTTCAGAAGAGGTGAGGCCATGAGGGGAGAGCTGAGCATTGTGTTGGAACACAGCAGGAGCCCTCCCTGCCCTTATTTTGTCATTATCATTTCTTGACAATACTTTTATCGGCCCTTGGTTTTGGCTTCTGGGGGTACATGAAAGTAACAGAAGGCCAAATCTACCTAAAAACATTTTAGGTGGGCTAGCCCCCACACCCAGTCCGGCTGGGCCAGGGAGGGAAGGGTGAGGACCCGCGGCGCCGGCCCCCCCTGCCCCGCCCCCGGCCCCAGCACCTGGTACTCCTCCTCCAGGCGTGACAGCAGCACGGCCTGCTCCACTGTCAGGTGCCGGTCCGTCAGGCCCAAGGTCAACACCATGGACTTGAGCTGGGTCACCACAAACTCAATCCCTGCGAAGATACGAGCCATGTCAGGATCCAGGGCACCCCCGCTCCAAAACAGGGCAGTCGCTGGACTGACACTCTCCGAGTCCCTGCAGCCCTAGAGAGGTACAAAAGCGCCGGGGGGGGGAAGGGCACGGGAATCACAGGGGACATGCGCTTTGCAGCCAGCTTGTGTCTTTCCCGGGTTTCCGTCGGGGGTGTTACTCCTCTTCTGTACCTGCCCTGGGTGGGCACCTGACCCGAACCTCGGCCGTCAGAGCCTTCCACCCCGTCCAGTGACGGGTCTGCGGACGGCCACGTGACCAGAGCCAGGCCAATGAGACCTGAAGCTGAGATGTGTGAAGAAGACAAAGCAGACTTTCTCCCGGAAGGGTGGGGAGCCTGCCATCCCCCTTGGACTGAGGATGTCAGGGTCACCCCCTAGAGCACCGCTGTGACACTCTGGGCTTTGGATGCCCGTGCCCGTGAGGCCGCCCTCCCAGCCCTGCGGGAAGCGCCGCATGTACCTTGCAGGGCCCACATGTTGTACGAAGCCAGGTGGCTGGCGAGCACATCCCGAGTCCTGGCTGGGATGCTGGGCCCCATTATGCTGGTGGAGGAGCTGATCTCCACGTCGTATCTGAAAGGGAAAGGCTTCAGCATGTCCCTGTCCTGCTGTGTGGCCCAGCTTTTGCCTAAAGCAAAGTCCTGAAGTGCACACATGTGCCCCTTGAGAGATTCTGGGAGAAACTGCCACTGTGGTCAGTGGTCCCCTGACCTCATAATTTCCTGTCACCCCACAGCAGAGCCAGAGTCCATGTAGTTGCCTGAAATTCTAATTTGCTGGCCTAGAATCTCCATCAAAAGCATGGGGGGCTTGCTTTTTAAACCCTTTCAGAAAGTTATTCACATTTGAGACCACAAAAGATTTCTTAAAAAATTATTTTCCTGGGGTGCCTGAGGGGCTTAGTCAGTTAGTGTCTGACTTCTACTCAGCTCATGATCTCATGGTTCATGAGTTCAAGCCACATTGGGCTCTGTGCTGACAGTGTGGAGGCTTCTTGGGATTCTCTCTCTGCCATCTCTCTACCCCTCCCCTACTTGTGGGCGCATGCTCTCTGTCCCATAATAAATAAATAAAACTTAAAAAAAAAAAGAGAGAGAGTGTCACGTGCTCCACTGACTAGGCCAGCCAGGTGCTCCATATTTTCCTTACAATAATCTTTGTACGTGTCCTCTATCATCTGACCATCAATAAATCAAATATTTATTAAGTCTCTACTGCATACAAGCCATTGCTTTCTGCCTGGGACATGAGCTGGCTTCAAGAATGACACATTTTCAAAAACAGTAATAACTATATAAGGCGCAGGAAAAATATAATGGAGTAAAGGCAATTTTTGTAATTTTCTTTCATATGTAACTCATTTTTCCGTTGGTTTAGAACGTTCTTGCTGAAATTTCTAATGGTAACACAGCAAGTGGCCAGGTTGTTTTGTAAACTATTAAGGATGAGAATCTCAAGTACCATAAAAAGTGGTCAATTTTGTGCCACAGCAAAGATCTCCAGGCACCTATACTATTGTCATATTTCATTACACTCCTCAATGACACCCTGCCTCCGGAGCTCTTACACAATGCTGTAGTTATCACATTTTATGGGATCCTTCAGAGCACTGGCCATGCCTTTTACTGTAAAACCCAAGGATCCCTGGCACACTGTGGGCACTGAGGAAATTCCCACAAACGAGACTGACCGATACCACTCTGATGAAAATGTTATGCCAAAAACGACTCTGTGGGCGCTTACAAAATACTACGGTCAGAGCAGTACCAGGGTAGTAGCCCTTCCATACTCCCCTGGAATGAAATGAAATTCAATCTATTTTGCTACCACATCAACAGTTTGTTCAATTTTGCACAAAAGAATATTTTTGCTAAGGAAACATGCCGGATATCGTCAATTCCTAGAGGCCTTATGTCCTTATGTTACCAGACTCATCTTCACGTGTGTATGTATCTCACACGCCGTCTTGGGATTTAGTTTAATGGTCCAGCACTTGTGATGATGATGAAGATGGGGACGGCCCAGATCTGAGTATTTACTGTGCACCAAGCAGGATCATAGGCACCGCTTGGTTTACTCCTCACAATACACTAAGAGGTGGGGATTATGAGGACCACTCACAGAAAGGAAGCTCAGAGAGCTCAAGGCACTAGCCGCAGGTCACACAGCCAACTGTGGCTGAGCTGGGCTCTGTCCCTACGTTCAGCACAGCGCGCACAGAGAGCAGGTGCTTGGTGCCCGGTGGCCGACACTAATCTGAGGAGCATTTTTTCCCAAGGTGGCCGGTTCTGTCCCTAAACATGCAATAGATGCTGAATTCCATGGGTGCTCTGAACCCAGAAAGTCATTTAGCTAAGGGCTTTGGTGGTGCAGCGTGCCCCCTGACCGCACCAGCCTGCCCAACGCCGGGGGGCTGTGCCTCTTACCTTTTTTCGGCCCATTCTATGATCGGGTCCCACTCGTTCCTCTGAAGTTCCACTAATGTCGCTGGCTCTTCCACCCTGTAGCTAATTCATTGCAAAAATCACCTTCATTAATAAAAAAGTACAATTCCTTCACTCAGTGACAGATGGTGGAAAAACCTAAAAGGCAATAGCAAAAAACCTCTCTGCTCAGTTCCTCCCACCCAGCCCTACAAGTCCTTCTGGAAAGGAGTAGTTCTCAAAGTGTAGCTTTGGGGCCGGTGGCGGAGCCTCGCTTCGGATCCTGATAGAAATGCCAGTTCTCCAGCCCACCCCACACCTATGGAAAGCAGAAACTCGGGGGGTGGAGGCCAGCAATCTGTGTTTTAACAAGCCCTCTAGGGAATGCTAATGTAACCTTGAGTTTGAGAACCACTGTCCTAAATGTCCCCAGTTATCGGGCAGGCCAAGGCTGGCGACGCTGGCAACGCCATTGTAAACACAAATACTACACCCCCAGATCCACGGGACACTGATCCTAGGGTGACCGGGACCCTAGGAGGCCGTGCCAGAGGCTAAGTCACTGCATCCCCACCTAGCCCAACCCTTCCAAGAGACCGTGCTCCTGGCCGTGAACTGCCCGCCTGCACCTCATGAGCCCACACGCCTCCTGGCTACAGGTGCAGCTGCTGGCTCGGCCGCCTGACTCCACCCGGTGCCACTTATTTTGACAAAGAAATGGGAGTCAGCCGAGGGGAGGCACGCGGCAAGGCCTCATGGGACGGGAAGATGAGGGGGGACCGTGGAAGGCCACCGTGCGGTGTGAGCAGAAGGGAGAAGAGACCGTGAGTGTGCAGGACAGTGGGCCGCTGCGGTGACAATGGGACAGCTCAGGATTCTAGAGCATTTGGGCCTGCAGACACGTGCCGCTCAAGCACACCTGTACTTGCCTTCAACGCCACCGACCAGTTAGCTAAAGGCCACGGGCAGGGCAGGGGGAGGATTCAGAAGCGGAAGGAGCCAGCTCCTGAGAAAAATGACTGTCTCCGTGTCCAAGCCGGCGAGTGAGAACGACAGTGCCTCCGTGGGCACGTGCCAGTGGCCACAAGTCCAGGACCGGGCGCCCACCGGGAGTTGGCAAGTGACCCCCTCGGCCCTGG
Organism: Crocuta crocuta; assembly: GCF_008692635.1. Lineage (NCBI taxonomy): Eukaryota > Metazoa > Chordata > Mammalia > Carnivora > Hyaenidae > Crocuta > Crocuta crocuta. The sequence goes on from NW_027533258.1 coordinate 1,395,998, forward strand.
AGCCTGTGACAGCTACCCCGGCCCGGACAGAAGGACAGCTGTCGGGCTGCAGAAGAGGAGCGCCCAGGGCTCTGACACTGGCACGCCCTGAGGGGTCCTCCCTCCCGGGGACATGCAGGGTGGCTAAATGGTGGTGTCAGGCAGACTGCATCACTGCCCTGTGGGATAAAGGAAAAGGGTCTGCGTCTTCTTCCGCTGATAACTGTCTGGGCAAAGGAGGCAAACAGCCCAAGGGAGCCACTCAGTCCAAGGGGAAGGCCCATCTAAATGTCGATTACCAGATGGTGTCGGTGTCCAGAAACTTCACAGCCGCCTGGATCAGCTGGTCCTTGGTTCGCTGGGTAGGGTTGTCTAAAGACGTGTTGCACAACGTGGTCTGGATCAGGAGGCAAAAAGCCCCGTCACCACCGCCGGGCCCAGGCAACAGCACTGCGTTCCCGGGGACACCGCCTCCAACACACGGCACGACGGAGAACCAGACAGCACCGCCAGAAAGCGCTGGAGCCAAAGCGGAGCCCTCGACCCCAGGTGTCTCCACACCTTCAGCCGTAGCTCATCGACTGAGAGCTCCGTGCCAAACGCTGCGTGTGACAGCCCATGGGACGCTGACAACACCCTCGTGGTGACGTGCTCAGGTCTTGTGCTCTCCACTACCAGGCTCTGCTCTATTTCATGTAATCCTTGTACCATCCTTTGGAGTAGGTACTATTATTACAACCATTTCAGAGATGTGACAATTGAGGCCCAGAGAGGTCAGATCAGCAAATAAGTCATGTAAGCATTACCGGAACTCAAAGTTGACTACCAGCTGGCTCCCTCACCACCTTAGGAAGCAGGGGAACAAATGAGCCAAGCCAGAAGGAGGATTACTCTTCCCGAAAGGTTGCTTAGGTATGACATCAATTAGTTTGCGGCCTTGTCACCCTAATTTCATCAGATAGCCAAAGGAGCAAGCCAGCCCCGCTAATTCCAGCGCTGACTGGGTGCTTGCTCTGTGCCAGGGACCTCGCCAAGGACTTCCCAGGCATCACCTCGTTCCGTCCTGACCACCTTGCTCGCCTTTCACAGACGAGGAACCCAGGGCAGATAAGGGGCAGCAGCTTGCCCAAGGTTACAGTTTGGAAGCTGCAGAGCCTGGGCCTGCAGAACTCAGCCAGCCCCTTCCCCAGCCTGCTTGCTCTAGCACCTCCTGCGTGGCCGGGGGCCGGCCCCACCTGCCCTGAGGCCAGAGGAGGAACTGGCCATCCAGCACAGTGTTCTGAGCAGGGGACCGCAGCAGGCGGGGCCAGGAGGGGAACGGTCAGCATGCTCAAGGGGGCAAGTGTGGCTTGCCCTAAGGGCCTTATCCGAATCTGGAAAAGCATGTCCATTTTTGCCAGGTACCCTAGGAAGCCAGCAGTGGGGGTATACGTGCATGAACTTGTTACCAGGTGCATGGTGTAGAACTTGATGGTGTCCTGCTGGGAGTCCCATTCAGTGGCCACTGCGATGGCCAGGGCCTCGCTGGGGACGGTAAAGAGCTTGGCTTGGGGAGTTCTCAGCTTCCTGTGGTCCAGGTTTATCTCAAAGCCACCTTGAAAGATCAAATGAAAACCTCTCAGGGATTGTTAAGTGAGATCGAGTGACCATTCCTATATTTAGCTACTTGAATTGGTGCAGACAAAGACAGCTCTGAGTCCCTTCACATAGGGCTCATAGAAACCTATCTGACAAAAGCGCGAAGGGTAATCTAACTGCTGCAACCAGCTAGAGATGAAAAATGTTTCTACCCATTCATAGGGAAAAAAAAAAGAGAGAGGCAGTCAAAACTTCAGACACTCACCTTCACCCTGTGTGATGCTGACATTCTGATAAAACCTCTTCCTTTCTGTAAAAAAAGATTTTTCAAAAAGGCAGTTTAAAATAACGTCGAGACAGCTCAGGAAGTGACAAGACCAGCTTGTGTCATTACTGCTAATGCTGATTGATTGGCTTGATTTTCATATCACTATTCAAGGTCTGCCCTACTCTACACGGCATAATCAACGGCTTCTGATTAAAGTTGGAGGGAGGAGGGCACTCACTCTCCAGGGATGAGGGAGGCACGGGACACTGGTCGTGCCCCCGTCAGCCCCCGAGCCTGGGAACAGTCTGATCACAAAGCATTGCGAAGCTGCAGCTGTCTGACGTGACAGATTCTTCCAGCACCTTATGCTTCAACTTCTAAGCATGCTCCCCACCACATCGCCCTCGCCGGCACTGCCCCCACTCCAGCACTGGTGCTTCCGTCCAAAGATCGGATCTGAGTGCGATAAAGCCAGAGATCCATTCTGGGCAAGAGTCTGATGCCTCTAAGTAGGCAAGAGAGGAAAGCCAGTGTGGACGTGCAGGTGCACATGCGTGGTGCACACGCAGTAAGGGGAGATCCCAAGAGCATTTCTCATCCTCTCCATCCAATTAATTAACCTAATTAACCAGCTTGCCTGCGTATTCAACAGGAACTCCAAGCATTTCCTTTTTTTCAAAAAAATGTTTTTAATGTTTATTCATTTTTGAGAGAGAGAGAGAGAGAGAGAGACAAGACTGTGAGTGGGGGCAGAGGGGGAGAGGGAGAGAGAGAGAGACACACACACACAAAATCTGAAGCAGGCTCCAGGCTCTGAGCTGTCAGCACAGAGCCTGACGTGGAGCTTGAACCCATGAACCGGGAGATCATGTCCTGAGCCGAAGCTGGATGCTTAACCGACTGAGCCACCCAGGCGTTCCTCCAAGCATTTCCTTTAAGAAAAGGGAAACAGGGGCCCCTGGGTAGCTCAGTCAGTTAAGCATCTGACTCTCGATTTTGGCTCAGGTCATGATGTGTTTCGGGAGTTCGAGCCCCACACTGGGTTCTGCACCGACAGCACAGAGCCTGCTCTGGATTCTCTGCCCCTCCCTTGCTCATGCTCTCTCTGTCTCTCAGAATAAAGTTAAAAAGGGGGCGGGGAGAGGAAACCGTGTCCTGGGACATGTGAAAATAACTTGAATAAAATCTGGTACGAAAACGTAAACAAATTCCCCCTCTTCTACTTGGAGGGCTTAAAAACCAAGAGGGCCTCATAGGGAATTATACAGATTCCTTCGACTAGTAAAGAACAAGTAGGTCACATTTTGGGAGCTAGAAGCCATAATGCAGTCTTAACCTTTGTTAGCACAAAACCCTGATTCATTCATTCGTTCCTGCTGTCACGTATTCACTGGGTGCTAAACGCCTTCAGAGTCCACTAGTGAAGTTACTTGTTGGAAACAACCGATGCAGCATGAGGAGGAGGGAACTCATTAGTTTTTAATGCTTTTTAACTTCTTTTAGTGCTTTAAAAAAAAAAAAAAAGCAAACCAAACTGAAGTTAAAATTAATTCAAATAGACTGAAAATCAGGAGGGCTTCGTTTGTGCATGGGGGGGAGGGGTAATGGCGGGAGGGTATCTGGTCTTCCTCCAAACGTGGTATTTTCAGGTTTTCCACGACCCGTCAGGTTTCCCCCAATTTCGTGTTCTATCATTGGTGCTTCCACAAACAGGGCCCTAAATTGCATGCCCACAGTCACGCCTTGACTAAGCTAAGGTCCAAACAGGTTTCCAACTCTCAAAATGTGTATGCCTACCATGTGCCGGATACTGTTCTAGGTACGTGGGATAAAACCATGAATAAAAATGACAAAAACCCATCTTCATGGAGTCTGAATACTTGAAAAATAAATGAAGTGGCAGGATCTGGCCACCTAGATGCTCCTGCATTATTATGGCACGAGATGCCACTTTTACCTGCACTGATAACAGTGATTCTCTCATACATTTGACTCCAAGACACAAAGCTTGCACCATCCTGGTGCTTTCAAATGCCCCTACTTGACATGCCATCCGGTCACGTTCGGGTAGCAGATGACACGAATCTGGAGGCACCCGGACCATATCCAGTATGTTCTCCAATGCCTGAGCCTAGCAACATGTCTCATGCCAGGCCAGGCAGGGAGTGGGAAGAGATCTGAAAGCTGACTCATCATCAGTGGGGGAAGATCTGTCCCCATCAGCAGGAAGCGCCAGCGAAGAGGATTCTAGCACACAGCGCGACACAGCTCGACACAGCCCCGGGAAGTGGGCCCAAGAGACATGGACTGGGGGCCGAAACTGACAGCACAAGCGGAACCTTCCAAAGCGGGCGCGACAGTGAGGTTTCCCACGAGGGAAGTTTTTTTTAATCTGCTTTGCTGGTCAGGCTTTGGTTCCTCTGTCCTGGCCAGTCCCCCTCTGTACCTAATTCAGAGAACTGGAAGAGAATGGGAAGGATAGATGGGCAAGGAAGGGTCAACCCAAATTGCTCAAAACAGCAATAAGCCCTGCAGAAAGAGACGACAGCCCTGGGCGAAAGGGACACAGAGGCTGCCAGAGCAGGCCCACGTGCAGCCAGTTTTGATCACGTGCTCTCCTGAACGCAGCAGACACACGAAGGGGCACACTTCAGGCTTAGAACAAACTTCCAGTGAGTAGCAATCCTGTTCCAAGAAGGGGAATAAGTCCTGGGGATCAGAATCAAAGCTCACTCCTGCCCTCAAGGCACTTCCTGTCTACTGGGAAGCCGAACCTGAAACCAGCCACGCAGTAAAGTGATTTTGAAGTCCAAAGTACAAGGGACACTGGAAATACACACACACACACACACACACACACCCAGGAGAGCCTAATCTCATCTCATCGTGGGCTAAAGGAAGACCTCCAGGCAGTCGGATTACATCTGAGACCTGAGAGAGAGGCAGAAGTCAGCCAACTTGCACTTGTGGATTCTTCTTCTGGAGCGGGCGGGTGTGGAAGGAGTATCCTGCAGAAGAAACTGCTTTCAGGAAGGTCTTCAGCCTCATGAGAGCATGAGACTTTGGAGAACTAAAAAAGTGGCGGGAAGGACAAGAACATAGCCATCCTGCAGAGGGTGGTTTGAGATGCCCAGAGGGTGGTGAGGGCCAGAATGGGGGGTGGGGGTGGGGGTGGGCAGGTCGATACAGAGGCAGAGGGAGCCAAGTTAGAGGTTCACACAGGCAAACAGGCCAGGATCTGGAAAACTCATTTGGTGGAATCCATGCCCCCACCAATGTCAAAAGACGGAGGCTCTTCACCTGGACCCTCAAAGGTCTTGGGTCACATAAAATAAATCGTGAGACCGGGAACCTCTGAAGCACGCATATTCTCAGTGAACACAGGACTAGCCGTCAGCAACAGGGACGTCATCTTTAAAGATGAAATCAACACCTAAGCCTTGTAGGATCACACAGTACTTGGGTCCATTCTAAGCATGAATCACTCTCTTTACAGAACATCTGTTTTGGCGGCAAAACACAGTCGGTGCCTTTTACATGTGGACTATGTAGATACAAAGATACAGGTATGTGGGAAAGTATTGAATTTTAAAAGCTAGCCACAAGAAAATAGGCTACATAAGCAGAGAAGCAGAGAAGAACTTTAAAAACCTGCTCATGTGATGAGTGAATTGGAAATTCATGACCATCAGGTCCTGTTCCTATGAGGTCGTTTCAATCCATACAAAGAAACACACTGTAGGGGCTCAGTTGGTTAAGTGCCCAGTTCTTGATTTCAGCTCAGGTCATGATGGGTTTGAACTCCGTGTCGGGCTATGCGCTGACGGTACTGAGCTTGCTTGGGATTTTCCCTCTCTGCTCCTCCCCAACATGCATGTGCTTTCTCTCTCAAAATAAACTTAAAACAAAAAAGAAACAGGCTGTTTTCTGTGTCACTTCCCCTACACTCTTCTTCCTGTCCCAGGCTTCACAGACCAGTGAGCAATCTTTCTACCAGCCTCAATTTTTGCCAGGCCTTTCCTTAGGAAAGACTCAAAGCTTCAGAACTACAACTCCCACAGTGCACCCAGAACAGAGGAGGTGCCCTCGCAGGGCCGACTCAACACCCTTTATCTTTTTAAACAGTGCCATCTGGTGGGCCTTACGCCTTAAGCCTAGATTCTGACTTCACGCATGACTCCATCCATAATCTTAGGGTGCTCCAACCATTTTCGAGTATCAAAATTCTTCAGACCAGGTATTTAAGAGCTCTTACAGCTGAAAAATAAAAAGACAACCCAACTACAAAATGGTCAGAAGAACTGAATAGACATCTCTCCACCAAGAAAATGTACATGATTAGCACATGAAAAGATGCTGGACTTCATCACCATCAGGAAAATGCAAAACAAAACCAGAAGAAACCGCTTTGCACCCAGTAGGATGGCTACAATTAAAAACCCGTAATAACAAGTGTTGACAAGGATGTGGACAAATTGGGACCTTCATGCAGCAGAGCTGGTGGAAATGTAAGCTGGTGTAGCCACCTTGGAAAAGTGTGGTAGTTCCTCAAAGTCAAGTTACCAGTTGACCAGCAATTCTACTCTCAGATATGTGTCTGTGAGAAATGGAAACATATGCCCACATAAAAACTCATGTACATGGGGCGCCTGGGTGGCTCAGTCGGTTGAATGTCCTACTTCAGCTCAGGTCATGATCTCCTGGTTTGTGAGTTCAAGCCCCGCGTCAGGCTCTGTGCTGACAGCTCAGAGCCTGGAGCCTGCTTCAGATTCCAAGTCTCCCTCTCTCTCTCCCCCTCCCCTGCTCATGACCTGTCTCTCAAAGAAAAATAAACATTAAAAAAGTTTAAAACAAACAAAACTCATGTACACACACACACACACACACACACACACACACAACTTGTACACAAATGTTTATAGCAGCATTCAGAATAGCCAAACGATGTTAACAACCCAAATGTTCATCAGTAGATGGATGGATAAATGTGATATGGCCATAAATAAGATGTGATACAGCCATACAAGTGGATATTATTCAGCTATGAAAAACAATGGGGTACTGATCCATGTTACAACTTGGATAAACCTTGAAAGCAGTCTAAATAAGAGCCTGCCCAAAAAGACTACATTCCATTTACGAAATGTCCAAACTAGGGAAATCTACAGAGACAGGAAGTAGAATGGTAGTTATGTCTTGTGGGGGTGATAAAAATGTTCTAGAAAAGGGTGATGGTTGTACAGCTCTGAGAATACTAGAAATCACTGCATTCTACATTCTAAATGAGTGAATTATAAGTGAATTGTGTCTCAATAAGGCTGTTAAAAAATTTCTTCAGGGTGGGGGCGCCTGGGCTTAGTCGGGTGGACATCTGGCTCTTGATTTCGACTCAGGTCATGATCTCACAGTTCGTAGGATTGAGCCCCACATTGGGCTCTGCACTGGCAGCACAGAGCCTGCTTGGGTTCTCTCTCTCTCTCCTTCTCTGCACGCCCCTCTCCCCAAATAAACAGATAAACTTTAGAAAAAGTTAAATAAAAATTCTTTGGGGGCAAATACATCTGCCATAGTCATTAATGTAAATGAGCTAAATCACTAAACATGTGGTTTTTTTCCCAATTGCTCTAGCATCCTGAGGAGGAGGGTTGGCCAACTTTTCCCATAAAGGGCCAGAGTAAATATTTTAGGCTTGGCGGGCCATATGATCTCTGTTGCAACTAGTCAGCTCTGCAGTGAAAGTGGCTGTCGATTATATGAAAATGAATGAGCATGGCTGTGCTCCAATAAAACTTTATTTACAAAAACAGGTGCCAGGCTGGGCTCTGTCTACAGAATCTCCCTCAACCCAACAAAGCCACTCTATGAAAACAGGGCAAGTAATGCCTCGAGGGGGTAGAGGTTCTGAGAAGCTAAATGACTTGTCCAGGTGACAATTTGTAAACAGAGGAGAGCCTCGACTTCGCTGGGCACTGCACTCAGCCAGACAAGCAGCCTCTCCAGAACACCTTCCCTGTCCGGTACAGAGCTGGACCACCCCCTAACCCTCACACAGGTCTCCTTGCTGCAAAATCTCCTCCAACACCCCAGGGAGCCTTTCCCAAACCCCTCCTCTCCTGTAACCCTTCAGTGGCACTGCCATTCTGAAGGAGCCACGTTCAATCGGCTTGCCAGCCAAGTCTTCATGGAGAAGGCTTCCACTTGGGTTTAGCATTCCACCATCCCAGAGACTCACAGAATCTCAAACTGGTGATGTCTCATTGGCCTGGTTTCAGGTACCGCCCTCCCACTGGGTTTATTCTTTCATTCCTATTCTCTTTCATGTTTGACTACCTACCACGAGCCAGATACTTCCAAGAGCCTAAACTAGTAAAGTGTGCAGAAGAAAGGAAACAGGGATGGGAGATCGTGTGCCACCATAGTGGGAAGTGGCATCCACTAATCTAAATTAACCCTCTGCCGGTGCAAGTTTAAGTGAACTCCTGAATGTGTCCCCTTTGCTTGTGTCGTTATCTTCCTGGGATATTGCAAAGGAAACTCTCGTTTTCCTTTACACGTTCACACAGACACTCTGTACTCCAAATGTGCCACCCATCTACTCTGTGACACCAGTGGGTATCCTACAATTCAGCTAAATTCTGACACCATCTGCCTGGAGACTGCATCGGATCCCACAAGGTGAGGGCTCAGTCCTACAAGACTGCATCCCCCCCCACCCCCCACCTTCAGATGCCAAATGCAAGCCCAGATTGTCTCCTATGCTTCTGACTGACTGGCTATATACATCAGAGGTTCCCAGGACCCCTCCTCAGATTTGATGGATTTGCCAGAGTAGCTCATAGCGCTCAGAAAAAAGATTTTACTTACTAGATTACTAGCTTATTATAAAAGGATACAACTCAGGAACAGCCACAGGAAGAGATACACAGGGCAAGGTGGGGGTGGGGGGGAGGAAGGGGATAGGCTTCCATGCCTCCTCTGGGCATGCTACTCTTCCAGCAACCAAACCTGAAGCTCCCTGAATCCCTCAGTTCAGGGATTTTATGGAGGCTTCATTACATAGGCACGACTGATTAAATCACAGGCCATTAGTGATCAAATCAGTCTCCCGCCCTTCTCCCCTCCCTGGAGGTCAGGGGGTGGAACTGAAAGTACGAGAAACTATTCTTGTGGTCGGTTCCCCAGGCAACCAGCCCCCATCCTCAGGTGCTTTCCAAAAGCCACCTCATTAACATAACCTCAGGTGTGGTTGAAAGGGGCTTATGAATAAGACACTCCTTTCGACTTGTATCTCTGAGGCTATTTTAGGACCAGAGACCAAATGTTATAACAAGAGCTTCTTCCGTAGCTCTTACTACTTAGTAGTTACAAGGCTTTTAAGAGATGCGTGCCAGGAACTTGAGGAAGACCAAATATATAGTCGATCCTTGAACAACATGGGTTTGGACTGCGCAAATCCACTTATACCTAGATTTTTTTTTAACAGTACAGTACTGTACAGGTTATTTTTTCTTCCTTGTGATTCTATTATAATTTTCCTAATAACATCTTTCTATCTAGCTTACTTTATTTTAAGAATACCGAATATTATGCATACAACACACAAAATGGGTGCTAATCTACTGTTTATGTTCTAGCTTAAGGCTTCTGGTCAACAGTAGGTTATTAGTCATTCACTTTTGGGGGAGTCAAGAATTATATATGATTTTTGATGGTGGCGTTGTGCTGGTGCCCCTAACCCGTGTGTTGTTCAAGGGTCAACTGAATATTTCTCCTTATAACTCACAGTATCACAGATGCCCTTCCCTCTTTACTGGCTCTTCATGGCCCACGTCCAGGCCCTTCAACTTGGACCCTGACAGGTGAAGGCCCAGCTCTTTGCTGCATCCAACTCTCTCCCCCATTTGTATAAAATTACGAAACTTAACATAAGGACCCTCAGAGCCAACCTAGTCCTTCAACTCACAGAGGAAAACGAGGCCCAAAGGAAGCAGTCTCATGCCCAAGATCACACAGGACCTCAGAGGTTCGGCCAGCATTAAACCCCAGATCTAAACTTCCGCCACAATGCTAAACTGCCTTAGAGTTCCAGACTTTCTAGAGCCGGCAGCTTTACAGCAAGGTTCCTCACACTCTGCTGTCATCTCTGAACTTGTCTGGGCAACCAACGCTCTTCCTCCTCCTCTTCACTGAACTCCTACTCATCTGTCAAGACTCAGTTGAACTGTACTTTCATCCAAGACCCTTTCTAGACCCTCAAAACCCCCAAGGTGGAAGTAGGTGCTTCTTTATGTTCTCCCAGCTTCTTTGTATTTCCCTTATCACAAGACGCTGCACACTATTGTTTAATCAGACTATTATAGACTGCACTTGACAGTGAACAGCATTAGAGGGAGACCAAGTCTGCCTTGACGGCTACTGCCTCCAGCTCTCAGCACAGAAAAACTAGCTGAATGAAGAGTGTTACTACTTTTCACTCATTTAAAGGAGTCACTCCCACTCTTTCCCTAAAACCTGGCCCCAGAAGCAGTGAAACGAGCCACTATCTCCTTCTAGGCCTTATCGGTCAGAATTAGAAAAAGGAGGCACTAGGGTCAACTCCTTGGCAGAAACGGCAGGGATTGCGGTAAGGCAGTGGGAGGGAGGGCCAGGAAACCTGCAGAGAAACCGGCCGGGATGGAAGACTTGAATGCCGACCGAATGCCCGGTTCCAGGGTCCTTCTGTGCCTAACCATGGGGACACAGAAAACAGGCCGATCTTTGCCCTCAACAGATTTCTCATAGGGTCTGCTCTGTGACCTTGGCGTAGTCCTGATTCAGAACCCGAATTTCCCTGTCTGAAAACGAGAATGCCATCTGCTTTCCTTACTGGAAAGGAAAACCATAAGCGCTGAGAAAAGCTGCACGTGCCAAATGGCAATTACTGTCTCCAGCAAGGACGCGCTGTGTGCCCTCGGGTGGTCTGCCCTTGCCCGGGCTTCTGTTCCCCCCGCCCCCCGCCCCGATCTGTAGCAGGACCCGATAGAACTACGTAACTTCATGAGCCTTCGCCCTGCCTCGGTTACCCCACCTGCACAGCCGAACCCCTCAGCCCACCTTAGCCCGGCTCGAGCCCCGGCCAAAAGAGTACGTTCTAGTCTCCCTCACCTGTTGGGGGGACGTAGGCCCGGGCAGGGGACAGGGGGGTTGGCACCGGCCCCACGGAAGCGGTGAGGGCACCCCGAGGCTGGTTCAGGAGGCGGCGCCCCGCGTCCCGCAGCCGGAGGCAGCTCCTCCACATCGCGCCCGAGACCCTGGGAGGACTACCCGCGCGAAACCTGAGAGCAGGAAGCAGAGTGAAGGGATCCCCAAGCCGCACGCTTTGGCTGTACGGAAACCTCTCACCACTCCCCAGAGCCCTCAGCCTCCCCTGGACGCCGCCATCTTCCGCATGACACCAGCGGCGCGCCGTCGCTCCTGCGCGCCTCCTGCGCACACCCCCAGTCAATCAGCATCACAAACGCACCTCGTCCCGCCCCCTCCACGCCGCGCCTCGGAATGNAATCGGAAGGGTGGTGTGTGTGCGAGGGCAAGTGGGGAGGGGGACTCAGCTCAGGACAGGGAGGCCCTGCTCGCAGGTCCCGGGGTCCCGGTGGCAGCCGGAGCGCTTGGTCCGCAGGCAGCGGGCGGGTGGTCCCCCCTCCGCCCCCACCCTGCGTGNCCCGCCGCCGCCCATCAACACTCAGCAGCCCGGCGTGGCCACCAGTCTGCTCTACAGCGGCTCCAAGTTCCGCGGCCACCAGAAGAGCAAGGGGAACTCGTACGACGTAGAGGTGGTGCTGCAGGTGAGCGCCGGG
>NW_027533258.1:1407695-1417359 GCF_008692635.1 Crocuta crocuta
CTCCAGGCCCTCGCCGCCGGGCCTCCTGCACCAGGCGCTTCACCCCCGGGACCTACCCAGCTGGTGTCTCACACTCTCCAAGCCCCTACCCTGACCTGCCCCTCACACGGGAGCCTGTCGTGGGCAGCTCCTGGCGGACCCTGAACACTCTCCCAGACTCGAAGCCCGTGACCGGCCTGCCTGGGATCCGGAAGCCCCCTGTGACTGGCCACCCTCTGACCTGGGTCCTTCCTCCCCAGGACCTGTCGCCCCAAGATCAGCTCTCCCTCCAGCCCCTCCCAGAACCTGAAGAACTCTCCATTGGTTTCTCCTGCCTGGGGACCCCACCTATGGCTGGGCCCGTGTCAAATTATCCCAGACTTGAGACAGTCCTCCTCCCCTCCCCTTTCCTCAGTTCCAGGGATCCTCAAACCTTGGGGCCCTCCTCCTCCCGGGATTTCTTCCTTGGGAGAGCCTAGTGCCCCGTCAGACCTGGGAGCACTCTCCCTACCTTAGCCCCCGAGCCTGAGAACCCCCAACCCACAACTGATACCTTGCCTCTGGCACCCCCTCAAGACCAGGCTCACACCCTGGGTGCTGCTGGGTGGAGCTCCTCCCAGTCTGTTAGGATTTTGCCTCCTGCCCCCTTCCCCCCAGCCCCCCCCNCTCCGTTCTCTGGCCACCTCCAGTCCCCTCCCATTCTCCCTGACCTGTGTCCCCGTACCTCCCCAACCCATACCTTCATTTTCCTTCTCCTTGGCTCCGGGGGACCCTCTTTCTATGTTCTTAACTTTTATCTACACAGCCAGGTCTTCCTCCCAGTGTCTGATACCCATGTGCTGGGAAATCGAACTCACCCAGCATTATCTCTCACACGGTATTTCCTTGCTGTCTCTCTACCTCCCCCCGTTTGACCTGAATTTCTGAGTACCTGCTGCCAGCCCCTGATAGCTTCTGGAGCTCAGCTTTACCTACTCGGGCCCTTTTCCGCACCTCACCCCTCTCAGGCAAATAGTAACACACTTGATATTTTTTCCCAGCTAGAGGAAATCAACAGTGCTTAGTACTCCTTTTTCTCTCCCTTCCCTGCAAAACTCTTCCTCCATGGCTACCCTTGCCTGCTTCCGGGCCCACTTTCCTCCCCGCTTTGCCCCCTTGATTCCTTAGCCTGACGCCCCACCTCCTAGGCTGTTCCCCCAAAGCCCCTCCAAACATCTGTCCCCTTGAAGGCCTCGCAAAAGCTCTGAGGACCTCGTGTGCCACCTTACTGCTCCCTTGTGCGAGGACAGAATGTAAGCCACGTCTTTTCCTTACGTGCCCTTGGCTCTTTAAAAATGTTAAATCTTTAAACAGCCTCTCCTCTGAGCAAGTTGGTCTCCCACCCCAAAGTCAGTGGGGATAGCATTTTCTTTTTGCTAACAGCAGGGCACCATTAGCCTCTTATTTCTTACTGCTTTGGGGGAATCAGCAGTTTCCTCTTTTGTCGGTTGGGGAAAACTGCATCTTCATGTTAATCGTACCTTTGGTCCGTAAACTTAAAGGGCTGTCATGAGCCATGGTATTTATTATAACTGGAAAACTATTGTGACTGAGTCATTCGTTCTTCATAATTATAGCCCTGACACAGTGGTGGTCTCTCTTCCCTTTCCCTTAAAATGTGACAATTTAGTATGAAGGTAAAGGCTTGCCTTTTTTTTTTTTTTTTTGCCCCTGCAACAAATCATAAAATTCTGGAAGTGAGCTCCTTGGTTGTGGGTCGTGTTTGGAATGCTCTTGACTTTGCGCCCGTTGTTTAATGTGATGCTTTCCGAGGTGGTAGGGGGTAACTGGGCAGGGGAGCTAAGTGTCAAAAAGAAGTTGTCTTTGGCTCCTTCAGCAGCTACCCCCTTCTGTCATGAGTGTGTTGATTCTGAAATCTTGTCAGGTGCCGATTTCCCCGTGAACCGCTGTATGTGGTGATTGAGTTGGTACATGACGCGGTCTCAGGTCCCCCAGGGCGGAAACCTGGCTGCTGGTTTCAGCCTTCAGCCCTCAGTAGGATGTCTGATGGCGGGAGCGGTGGTCATGCCCAGGAATGCTGCCCTGCTTCTGGACTGGTGAGCTGTTTGTCCGTCATTGAGACAGTCAGCAGCATGTGAATTGCTCCATCACCTGGTTTTACAGCTGGGACTCATTTCTTCGACTCAGCCTTCGACTACTTCTGCCTTTCATACCTGAGCCTCCTTCCTTCTTTCTTTCTTTTTGGTAACAGCTTCGTTGAGATATAATTCACACACCATAGAATCTATCCAATTTAAGGTGTACAAGTTCAGTAGTTTTTAGCAGAGTCACAGACTTGGGTAAGCATCGGTGCAATCTAATTTTACAACCCTTCCATCACCCCCAAAAGAAACCCCACCCCTTAGCCATCACCCCTTTCCAACTCTAGGCAACCACTAATTTTATTTTCCCTAAGATCTGCTTATTCTGGCCACTTCATATTAAATGGAGTCATATACTATATGACCTTTTGTGTCTAGCTGCTTTCACCAAGCCTAATGTTTCCTGGGTTCACCTGTGTCATAACACATGTCAGTGCATTATTATCTTTATTGTTGTGTAATAATCCATTGTACGGACATACAGCATTTTGTTTGTCCTTAGAGCATCCTTGATGGATAGTTGGGTTGTTTCTCCTTTTTGGCTCTTGTGAGTAACGACGCTGTGAACATTCATGGACCGAGGGGTTTTTTTTGTTTTTGTTTTTGGGGTTTTTTTAAAGTATATTTTTATTAATGTTTTTTTATTTCTGAGAGAGAGAGAGAAAGAGAGATAGCATGAGCAGGGGAGGGCCAGAGAGAGGGAAACGCAGAATCCGAAGCAGGCTCCAGGCTCTGAGCCAGCTGCCAGCACAGAGCCCAGTGCAGGGCTCGAACCCACGAACCGTGAGATCATGACCTGAGCCAAAGTCGGATGCCCAACCGACTGAGCCACCCAGGCACCCCTGGACCGAGTTTTTATGTAGGCATGTCCTCATTTCTCCCGGGTAGCAACCTAGGAGTGGAATGTGGGCTTCTATGGTAACTCTATGTCTAACATGTCAAGGAACTGCCAGACCGAGGTCCAGAGTGCCAGCATCATTTTGCATTCCCACCACCAGGCGATGAGGGTTCGAGTCTCTCCACAGCCTTGGCATCTTTGAGATGGTAGTCATGCTAGCGGGTATGGAGCGGTTATCTCGTTGTGGTTTCGACTGGAATCTCCTTCCTGGCTAATGATGTTGCACATCTTTTCCTGTGCGTTTTGGAGCACTTTCTTTTCTTGAAGCTCCAGTTTAAAGAGCTCCCCCAAACCTTGCGAGATTCTGGCCGGGATTTTGCTGTTGCTGCTGTTACTGTGACCACTCTGTTTCTCCTCTGCCATCCGAGAGCCGAGAGTAAAGTGAAGGCCAGGGTCACCATGAAAGCATATTAAAAAGAGCAGCTGTTGGACACAGCTGTGCTGTCAGATTCTCTTGCTAAACATTTGCCTTGTCCTTTCTCATGGAGATGCTGGTCTGTCATTTGGTTAAAGTTCTCCGTGTCGTGTCGTGGTGTATCAGAGCTCACCCACTACCACCAAGATCAATTTGGGCAGATTGGGAGAGACACATGGTTGAACGGAGGCCAGACTGCATTTCTGATCCTCAAGCACGTGATAATCCATGCAAAATGTTAGCCAATTTACAGTTCAATTTTTAATCTTATTAGCAGGTATCCCAGTCACCTGATACCCTTTCCAGCAGCTGTGGAGCCCCAAACTCTATTGAATTCAGTGAGAATTGCATACATGAAATTCAAGGCCTCAGGTTAGAGCCGTGTGTCTCTTGATGAAAGTTCTCTGCTGAGCTGCGTTAGCACAGATCAGCCACTTTGGACATGAGGATATTTTAAATGCTTGGGCGGTTTTCACGTGGAATACCTTTGTCACCAGCACCAAACTGTGGGAGCGTTCTAGCCCCATCGAAGCCCATTTGCTTTGGTGCTGACCTCATCTGGCTGACTGCATTCATTACAGTTTTTAAGGATTGCCTCAGTGTCTGATTTCTGGTGTAGTTGGAAGTAGTTATATCCCCAGACCTAAAAAAATGCCACAAAACTCTCCAAGTTGCTTAAAATGAGACCTCACTTAACATGAAAATCTCGATGTGCCGCGGCGCCAGGCTACTTTGTCTTGCTTCAGTTCGGGGCGTGTACTTTATCTGTGAGCCCCACGAGCGTGAACTCCGAAAATCTGCCTGTTGAGGGTCAGTGGGTACGGATTTGGGTGAAGTGGCTCAGTTAGGGTGCACTCAGCTGCAGGTAACTGTGCCCTTTTCGGAATAGTTAAAAGAAGGAGTGAACCTGTCATCTCAGGTTACAAGAAGCCTGGAGGTGGCTTGGCTCCCGACTGGGTCATGCGGTCATGCGGTGGCCGCTTCCTTCCATGTTTCTGTGCTGCCATCCTTGGCATTTCCCGGCCCGTTTCCCCTCACGGTCTCTACGTGGCTGCCCTGGGCCTGGGCACTGCATGCAGATATGCCACCGCCAGGGGAAGAAAGAGAGTCTCTTCAGAAGCCCGGGTCTTCCCAGAAGCACCCAGGAGATTTACACACTTGTCTGATTGGTCAGAACTGGGTCACTCACCCCTGAACCGATGACTCACAAGGGGCCGGGGGCATGTGTTAGCCTTGCACCCGGCAGGGCTGACCAGGTCTTGTGGGGGTAGGTTAGGTGCCCGAACAGGATCTGGGCCCTGCCAGCATGGGAAAGTAGGAAATTGGTTGTTGGGTAGGTAGCCGGCCATGTCTCAGCAATCCGTGATTGGTGCACACTGCGCCTCACAACCTACTATGCGTGTCACCGTTGTTTACTTTAGGCCCCTAAGTCTTCATCGAGAGATACAAGCATTCGTACATGAAATGGGGCAGAGTGGGCCCTCACAGTACATTCCAGTCTGGGGTCAGCGTCCTGGTTCACAAGTGAAATTTTTGCCAGAGGAGTAAGATGCCTTCCGTTTCCGTAATATGCTCCCCGTTTCATAAAGAAATAGTGCGGGACTGTGCTGAGTGTAAATACGGGCGAGGAAGATATCTTGGAGACCAGTGGGAGACCTGTGTCGAGCGAGCTCCCTGTTCCAGAATGGCGCTTTGGTCTCAAGATACTCAGCTGAAGAGGTTGAGAGGGTCCTGGGATCAGGTAGCTGCTTCTGAACTGGCACGTGGGTAGTGGGGGGCTCACAACAGTCTCAGAAGGAGGTGAGGCCTGGCCGTGCTAGGCGCCCGCCAGCCTCCGGGCCTCCCTCAGCCCAGCTGGCCCTGACCGCCGGGCGCATGGGTTTCCACAGCAGCCCCAGCTCGTCTCCCAGTGCTTCCTGCATGTGTAACGAGGCCGTGTGTCCTTTCTTTGCAGCATGTGGACACGGGGAACTCTTACCTTTGTGGCTACCTGAAGATTAAAGGCCTTACTGAGGTAAGCGCTCATTCAAACGAGCTGGGACTAGAAGGGGGACCGCGTGCTCGGCGCGCTGAGTGTGAAGGGCCGGCAGTGTCCACTCTGAGGCCTGATGAAAGCGCCCTACTGAGTGTCATTAGTATACAGCGAGCTCAAAGAACGTGGTTTTCACATGTACACTGAGTCACATATGCGTAGAAGTGTATACGTATGTCGTATCGTTGCCAACAGTTTTGATTTCATTTTTAATCCTTTTGTGGAACAAGAATATACATGGTGAGAACATGGCTACCACCTCCTCACCTGCCATCGCAAGTTTTTAAAAGTCTCTCAGGCAAGCATTAATCCTTCCAGAGCCGAGGCCTTTGGACTTCTTTACACCTTTTGGTTCACTGGGGCAATGACGTAGCTAACGGAAGTAGCTGCTGTGGAAATGTAGGGTGTTTTCCTTTCCTTGAACCAACTTTTTTTTTTTTTTAATTTTTATTTTTATTTCTAGGAGAGAGAGAGAGAGACAGCGTGAGCAGGGGAGGGTCAGAGAGAGAGGGAGTCACAGAATCTGAAACAGGCTCCAGGCTCCGAGCTGGCAGTCAGCACAGAGCCCAACGCGGGGCCCGAACCCACGAACTGCAAGTTCATGACCTAAGTGAAAGTCGGACTCTTAACCGACTAAGCCACCCAGGCGCCCCTTGAACCAACTTTTTAAATCTCAGAACTCCTGGGAATATACAAAGAAGCAAGAGCATCCTTTGTTTTCCTGCTAGTGAGTAAACAGGGAGAAGGAGGAAGGGACGGGACTGGGCACCTTGCTCCTCCGCGAGGGCCTGAGCGTGACCTGGCGGCAGAGCCCTGTTGGCCTGACCAGTCCTCACTGTCTCGGTGGCCCAGCAGTGTTGCAATTGGTCCCTGGAGCCATAGACAAGGTCGGAGGGACCGCCTTGCTTTGCCCTCTACTGGTGCCAGGACCTTAATGAGAATTAAAAATACCTGCTCTGCTACCGTAGTAGCGAGCGCAGCGCAAGGTGATAACGTCGAGTCGCTACGCAGCAGACCTGACACCCACGTAGCGGTGTGTGTCAACTGTAGTTGGGTAATAACTACTCAAATCAAATCGAGTCAAAAACACCCCCTCCGTCTCCTAGTCCTCGGGGGGCTCATCAGAACGCAGAGGAAACGGTGTAAGAGTAAGAGGGAGGCTATGATATGACACAAATAGGAGGCTGCTAACTGAGGCCCAGACCATTGTCTCCATCTCTTTGATTCCATCTGATTCTGTGGCTTCTCTATTGAAAGTTTGAGGCTTTTTTATGAAGTTTGTTGTTGGCGTGAAAAGGTAACTACTCCTCCCTTCTAGGAACTTACCCAGTCAGGTAGGAGTAGAAAATGAGAGTAAAATGAGGGCCTCCAGCCTTTGAATTTGAGGTGGTAGAAAGCAAAGTGAATAGAATATACTCAACTCGCACAATAGGGAGACAGGTGCATCCACTGAGCACAGGACATTTCACTTCATAAGCAAACCAGCAAAATTTGTCACCAGGAATGTTAGCACTGATGCTAAGAACAGCCACTGTGGTCATAGGAAGCTGCATGGAAATGTCAAGCATTACAAATCCCCAAACCATGTACAGAACTTCTGGGAAGTTTCCATCAGGAGCAAATGACCCTAACAAGGTGGGGGAAACCTCTGAGTCACGAGCAGCCAGGCTCCCTGAGAAGGAGATGCTAGCCCAGCCTGTCGCTGGGGCCAGCTCGGGGGGACTTAGGCTAATGGCAGGAATGAGGAGACATCCACCTGGCCGGTCCTTCCTGCCTGCACATGAGCGGCCTCACGAGCGCGTGTCCCCCAGACTGGTCTGCGCTGGGCTGAGCAGTAGGCTGAGGCGTGGCCCTCAAGTGGCATTGAACTAGAGAAAGGCAGCTGTGTTTCTGAGGCTCCTAGGACCTCAGGATTCCTCAAATTTCATCTCTCTTAACAACCCCTTTTTAGTAGCTTTACTGACATACAGTTCACATACCATACAGTTCACCCATTTACAATGCAGGGGCAAACTCGCTGGCTCAGTCAGGAGAACATGCGACTCTTGATCTCAGGGACGTGAGTTCGAGTCCCACGTTGGGCACGGAGCCTACTTCAAAACATAACAAAATAAAACGTGTAGTTCATTGGCTTTTAGTATAGTCATGGCGTTGTACAACTGTTGACTCAGTTTTGAACTTCTCAATCCATTACATGGTCACTGGACACGATCACTGAAGTACCAGAAAAGGTAAAGATTCTCTGAAAGACTTTATACCTGTGTTCTAAAATACAGCTGCTCCTGTCTGTTTGCTTTGACATTTATAGTTGTTAGAATATCGAGTAAGTAATTTATTTTAATAAAACCATTTAAATGGTTGAGTTTTAGCCATGGTCTTCCTCTTGTACACAACGTGGAAAATTAACTATTAAGTTGGAGGTCACTGGTCTCTTAGCTGCCTCACCTTCACGAACGAGCACAGTGTTTTTACAAAGTTCATGTGCCTCCTGGAAGTGGAATCCCAGAATTATGAAGAATGGGCATCAGGTAGCATTTTCTTTGCAGTTCGGAGCCAGCCACCAGCAGGATGAAGGGACATTTCTAGGGAGGCCCAGCGGCAGGCACAGGGCCTAGGAGCCCAGCCTCGGGAGGGTCACGGCCAGGCCGTCCGCTCACTCACCGGACAGGTTTCAAACCTTCTGCTGAGGTTGCGCTAGACTTGCTCTGCGCCGGGGAGATGGGTCACATTGCTCCACCTCCCCGGGGCTGGTGTATAAACAAGAATGCTCCTTTACTCATTTCTAAAATGAGGTACGTGTTTGTTCAGAAGTTCTCCCTGACGTAGTGGCCAGTGGGTGTTAATCCCCCCAGAAGGGGGTCTACATGGAAAGCCAGACCCATAAGTGGAGAGTTTTTGGTGGGCCTGTAATCCATGAGGGTAGGGGTTTCGACAGCTTACATGCCCGACAGCAGCTAGACCTACTGTAGGAAGCCCACGCCTGGTTTGGGGGCCGGGGGTTGCTGGCCATGTCTCTTCCTTTCTGACTTTTTTTTTTTTTTTTTTTTTTTTTCTTTTTTTTTTTTTTGAAGACCTTCCCACAGAGAAGAGTTTTTCCTTTGGTTTTATAAGTTACCGCCAGTTTGGCTATAGTCAAGTGCTTGAGTTTTCTGGTCCTGCCCTGAGAGATAGTTCTTTTTTTTTTTTTTGGTGACTTCTGTACATATTGACTCTCACTCATTAGGCAGTATTTATTTTATTTTTGGTCTCAGAGTTTGGGGGTACCCTCAATCACTCTGATCTACCTGAAACGTTTTTAAAGAGAAGACAGTGCAGAATCAGCTCACTTGGAAAACTTTCCATTTGAACCATAAGTATTTTCTTCATATTGTAAGAGGGGCCCTTTATCATTTTCTTCTTTGCTCTCTTGTGGAAGTTAAAAAAAAAAGTTAAAGCTCAAATCTCAGAAAATCAATATGTATAGCTTTTCATTTACAATCTCAAGACATGGCTTGCTCAAGAGTGGCTTAGTTGGTTAGTTGTCCGACTCCGGTTCAGGTCATAATCTCACAATTCGTGGGTTCGAGCCCCGCGTCGGGTTCAGTGCTGACAGCTCAGAGCCTGGAGCCTGTTTCAGATTCTCTGTCTCCTCCTTTCCACCCCTTCCCCGATGGTGCGCTTGTCTCTCTCTGTCTCTCAAAAAAGAATCAACATTAAAATGAACTAATTTAAAATCTCAAGTCAGGTTCTGATACAGAACTTTCCCCCTTAGTAGTTCTTCCTAAAACAGACGAGTATGATTTATTTATACCATTAAAACCAGGTTTCCATTTAGGAAATCTCCTCTTTAATTTCTCCACTCTGCATGTATAAATACCTGAACAAGGAGCCCAGCCACGGTGTTGGGGTAAAGGGTTGCGGTTCGGTGGGGTGTGAGGGTGTTATAGATCTCAGAGTTCACTGTGAAGACAGCAGGCGGCCCTGGTGGTGTGTCGTGAAGCCCCTTCAGTTCGCTCTGGTGGCCGTGCTGTTTGCTGGGAGCCGCTGAACCCGTGTAGGTGCCTGTCAGCCACGTCCCCGGCTGCGTCATGGCAGGCCAAGCCCAGAGAAGTAGCAAAGCCATCAGAACAGATTTATTTTGTTTTATTAAAAAAAATTTTTTAATGCTTATTTTTGAGAGAGGGAGAGCATGAGCCGGGGAGGAACAGGGGTGGGGCGGG
>NW_027533258.1:1417665-1470795 GCF_008692635.1 Crocuta crocuta
GGGGGTGGGGGGGAGGACAGAGAGAGAGAGAGAAAGTGAGACAGAGGATCCAAAGCGGACTCCACGCTGACAGCAGTGAGCTCATTGTGGGGCTCAAACTCACAAACCGCCAGATCATGACCTAAGCCAAAGTCAGTCACTTAACTGACTGAGCCACCCAGGCTCCCCGGAACAGATTTATTTTAAATGCATGCAGATGTTTGATGCAGAAAAAGAGGGGCTTCCATAGTGTCTGAAGAAGAAAGTAGGGTGGTCCCAGGGACATTAGGGCTGTAATCGTGGTTTGCCAGGCCATTGGCCACTAGTATCACACTCCCAAGAAGCACCAGGGGCTGGCAGCTGGGCTGAAGGGTTGGTTGGTTGGTTGGTCAGTTAATTGGGTTTTACAAATGCAGAGAAATGGTGGACTTCTTACATTGCTAACTTTTTCTTCCATTAGTGTTTTTCAAAATATTTGGTGCCTCCTTCTTAGCAGATGAACAAATAGCAAATAAAATTAACGAGAGCGTTCTAAGCACCCAATCAGGGTGACAGCTTCTCTTTTCCCCATGGTTATTTTTAACGTTGTGATCTTCCATCGCTGACAAGGTTTACATGTGTTCTCCCTAGTATAAATTGCCTTCGTTCATATGATAAAATTAAATGTTACCCTAGCATATCAAGGTGTTCTGCAAAAAAGAAACAAAACAAAACAACAACAACAACAAAACAAAACCCAAAAAACCCACCCCCTGGAAATCTGAAGACTGTGCACAGGAGACAAATGACTGAGCTGGTTTGGGAACCAGTGGGCGGGACGTGAGGAGACTTAGCTGTGAGTACTGTGATTGTGGAGCCTTCCGGGTGTTTTCCTTGGAAAGTAAAATCAACTTAGTTACCATCTGCTTTGTATCCTAGGATACTCAGAATTTACTTGCCCAGGTTCTCTCCCCGAGTGATCAGTACGTAACAGTAAAGTCAAGGAAGGGTTCTGGCAAAGTCCATAACGCCCAAGAGTCTTGGTGGGGATCTCCGACCCAGGTCGACTCCACAGCCATCGGCAAATCTCTGGGCCTAACCCCAGGTTGTTGCTTACCCAGGGTGACCGTCTTTTCAAAATCCTAGGAAGAAGTTCAAAAGCAAGGTTGATTTTTCCTTTGGGAAAGGTTAAAACTCCCGTTAAACATGTTGTTTTGGTATTTGGGTTTTGACCACAGGAGTATCCAACCCTCACGACCTTCTTTGAAGGAGAAATAATCAGCAAAAAACACCCTTTCCTAACGCGGAAGTGGGATGCGGACGAAGACGTTGACCGGAAACACTGGGTGAGTAGGCGTTCGGTCCGCTCGGGGCCGCCGGGTGCTGCCGGGAAGCCAAGGAGCTTAGCCCCCGGGGTCTTATCCCTGTGCCGCGCCCGTCCTGCCCACCCGTCCACTGTTCTTCCCCGGCTGCTGTGGGTGTGCACCCCGCCAGACGCGCATCAGTGGCCGCTGTCTTCAGGGTTGGCAGGAGGCGGAGATGCGGTTCCTGGAGAGCGCCCCCCACCCCGTCTCCTGCGCATGGGCAGAGCCACGGGGCCGGCCTCTGACCCCGGCTCCCGACCCCCGCGCCCGGGCTCGGCCGAAGTACCGTCAGCATGCCCCCGACCCCGAGTGTGTTGTAGCTCGCCAGCATGCCCCAGACCCCGAGTGTGTTGTAGCTCGCCAGCAGTGAGCACTTGGAGGCTACTCAGGGTTAGTGCCCTCAAGTCCTCTCACTGGCTTTCACACAAGCTGTTGTGTCGTCAAAAACCCATTTCTCTACCTGTCAGAATAGCCTTCCGGTTTAGTTGACCAAGGTGATGATGGAGTTTGGTTTAACACTCGGGGAGTCCAGTGTGCCCGCCCTCTAAACACATTGGCAATGATTGTGTCAGTAATGAAAGTTCTAGAACTCCTCGTGCTTCCCACTGCCACTCACACCTGGCGTTCAAGTCCCTCCTGATTCTGGCATAGTAGTCCCTGCCGCACACCCTCATCTGAGTTACCGTCACTGTAGATTAGCTGCTTTGCTTATTAATGTGTCCTACTTGAGATAGGAAAGGAACATCTTTCAAATGTTGAGTTTCAATCAAATTTAAGCTTGAGCTTTTAAAACCATTCATTTGTAAGCTACATGTTTTTTGGTTCTTGTTTTTTTGTGGGTTTTTTTTTTTTAATTATTTCTAGGAGAGAGAGAGAGAGAGAGAGAGAGACAGCGTGAACAGGGGAGGGTCAGAGAGAGAGGGAGTCACAGACTGAAACAGGCTCCAGGCTCTGAGCTGGCAGTCAGCACAGAGCCCGACGCGGGGCTCGAACCCACGAACTGCGAGATCATGACCTAAGCGAAAGTCAGACGCTTAACCGACTAAGCCACCCAGGCGCCCCTGTAAGCTACATGTTTTGACTGTTGCAGCAAATAGCACCAAAAGTCAGTCATTTGTGACCCATAATACGAGAGAATGAACAAGATCTAAGTCTCTGAGGATTCTCAGCTGGGGGCCCGAGTGGCTCAGTCAGTTAAGTGTCTGACTCTGGGGTCACCTCGGATCATCCTCTCCCGGTTCATGAGCTGGAGCCCCGTGTCGGACTCTGCACTGGCAGCTCGGAGCCTGCTTGGGATTCTCTCTTTCTCTCCTTCTCTTTGCCCCTCCCCTGCTTGCTAGCTCTCTCTTTCTCTCAAAATAAGTAAACTTAAAAAAAAAAAGCCAGTTGGGAAGCCTGAGTGGCACACGGTGGTGCTACCGTCATAAAATAGTGGAGGGCTCCTCAGTGCCACCTGATGCCACCCTGC
The DNA here is from genome assembly GCF_008692635.1 of Crocuta crocuta. Classification (NCBI taxonomy): domain Eukaryota; kingdom Metazoa; phylum Chordata; class Mammalia; order Carnivora; family Hyaenidae; genus Crocuta; species Crocuta crocuta. The sequence goes on from NW_027533258.1 coordinate 1,420,456, forward strand.
CCAGGGCTGGCTCTTCCCGCATGGCTCGACACATCATGAGGTGGCGCCTTCCCTTCCCAGACGGCCCCCGTGAAGACGATCTTCCTTGTACCGATGACAGCCTGTCTCCCATCCTGCTTCGTTTTCCAGCTCAACTTGGTTCTGCAAAAAAGCAAGCTCTTTGAGACTCCACGGAAAGTCAGTTCTAAGTTAGGTTGGCTGCAAATTAAATACACAGAAAGCAACTCCTAATTTTCCAGACTCCCATTAGAATACTGGAAAGTATCTGTGCCCGTCTTTGTTAGGCTGAATTGAAATATTTTGAGGGAGAGAGTGTCCAAAAAGGCCCCCCTGGACTCTGGCACACCGCCAGATGTAGTAGGACCAGGAGCTGGGCCTAAGAGCTCTTGACCTCACCCAGCAGCCTGGTGACGTGTGAGGGACTCGGGGGTCTCCCATAACTCTCCCAGCCCACACAGGAGTCCCAGATTCCCATGTGGGCTCCTAGAGCTGGTGGTGCGTTCTGTCTGTCGGGTTGGCAGCGCCTGATGCAGGCAAGCCTCAGAGGTAGTGCAGGTTCTGTTCCAGAAAACGGCAAGAAAGCAAGGCTAATGAATTTTGTTGGTTTCCCAGTGCGTATAAAACTTCCGTGTATGCTACACTGTACTTTGTTAAGTATGCAATAGTGTTATGTCTAAAACAATGTGCATACCTTAATTTTAAAATAAGTTATTACTAAAAAATGCTAACCATCATCTGAGCTTTCAGCAAGTCCTTGTCTTGCTGGTAGAGGATCTTTTTTTTTTTTTTAAAGTTTGTTTATTTTGAGAGAGAGTGGGGTGGGGGGGGCGAGTCAGAGAGAGAAGCAAGAGAGAATCCCAAGCAGGCTCTGTGCGGCTAGACCTGAGCCTGATGTAGGACTCAGTCCCACGAATGGTGAGATGGTGACCTGAACTGAAATCAGAGAGTCGGACGCCCAACCAACGGAGCCACCCAGGCACCCCCCTGGTAGAGGGTCTCACCTGATGGGGACGGCTACTGACCGATCGGGGTGGTGGTTGCCAAAGGTCGGAGTGGCTGTGGCAGTTTCCTAAAAGAAGAGAACAGTGAAGCGTGCCACATCGGTTGGCCGACTCTTCCTTTCACAAATGATTTCTCTGTGGTATGGGGCTCTGATAGCATCTGACCCTCAGTAGAACTTCTTTCAAAATTGGATTCAATCCTCAAACCCTGCTGCTGCTTTACCAACTGAGTTCATGTAATACTCTAAGTCCTGTGTTGTCATTTCGACAGTCTTCGGCATCTTCACCAGGAGTAGATCTCGTCTCAGGGAACCACTGTCTTTGCGTGTCCACGAGAAGCAACTCCGTGTCCATTCAGGTTTCATCCTGAGAGTGCGCCCTTCAGTCACGTGTTCCGGCCCAGCTTCTGACTCGAGCTCCTGCTGTTCCCCCCCATCTGCCTCCACTGGAGCCTTGAGCCCCTCAAAGTCCTCTGTAGAGTAGGAATCAGCGTCTTCCAAACCCCCGTTAATATTGATTGTTTGATCTCTTCCCGTGAATCACAGATGTTCTTGATGGCGAATCCTTTCCAGAAGGTTTTCAGTCTACTCTGCCCACATCCATCAGAGGAACTGCTACCTATGGCAGCTATAGCCTTATAACCTATATTTCTTAAATAAGAGGCCTTGAAAGTTAAAATCACGCCTTGGCCCACAGACTGCAGAATGGATGTGGTGTTGGCAGGCACAAAGAACACGAATCTCGCTGTCCGTCTCCATCAGAGCTCTTGGGTGGTCAGGTGCAATGTCCATGAGCAGGAATCTTTTTTTCTGAGCAGTCAGTCTCAACAGTGGGCTTTAAATATTGAGTAAACTGTGTAAACAGAGGTGCTGTCATCCAGGCTTCTTTCTATTAGTGGAGCGCAGGCAGAGTAGATTTAGCAGAATATTTTGAGGCCCTAGGACTTTCAGAATGGTGAATGAACATTGGCTTCAATTTCAAGTCACCTGCTGCATTAGCCCCTAATAGGAGAGTCAGCCTGTCCTCTGAAGCTTCGAAGCCAGGTGTTGGCTGCTCCTCTCTGGCTCTNCCACAGAACTGAAGAGCATTAGGGTCTTGGCTCTGGATTAGGCTTTGGCTTCAGGGAATGTTGGGGCTGGTTTGCCCTTCTGTCCAGACCGCTGAACCTTTCTGCACGCTAGTAATAAGGCTGTTTCACTTTCTTATCATTCATGCATTCACTGGAGTGAACTTTTCCTTTCCTCTGGGAACTTTTTCTTTGCATTAACAACACAGCTGTTTGGTGCAGGAGGGCAAGCTTTCACCTTCTCTTGGGTTTCGATGCCTCTCTCACTAAGCTTAATTGTGTCTAGCTTTTGATTTCAAAGGAGACACATGCAACTCTTCCTTGCACTGGAACGCTTCGAGACCATCACATGCTTTTTAATTGGCCTCGTTTCAGTATTGTTATGTCTCAGGGAAGAGAGAGGCCTGAGGAGATGGAGACAGATAGGGGAACGGCCAGTGAGTGGAGTAGTCAGAACGCACACAGCAGTTATTGGTTAAGTTTGCTGCCTTATATGGGCCCCCAAACAATTACAGCAGTAATATAAAAGATCTCTGATCACAGAGGCGCCTGGGTGGCTCAGTTGGTTGAGCGACTGACTTCAGCTCAGATCATGATCTCACAGTTCATGAGTTTGAGCCCCACATCCGGCTCACTGCTGTCAGCACAGAGCCCACTTCAGATCCTCCATCCCCCTTATCTCTCAGCCCCTCCCCCACTTGCACTTTTTCTCTCAAAAATAAAATTTTAAAAAAATCACTGATCGCAGATCACCATAATAAATAAAATAGTAATAAAAAAGCTTGATGTCATGCAAGAATTACCAAAACGTGACACAGAGACACAAAGTGACCAAATGCTGTTGGAAAAATGACACCAATAGACTTGTTCAATCAGGGTTGCCAGGAACCTTCAAGTTGTAAAAAGTGCAACACCTGCAAAGAGCAATAAAGTGAAGCTAATAAAACGAGGACTGCCTGGGCGCCTGGGTGGCTCAGCCTATTAAGTGTCCTGCTCTGGCTCAGGTCATGATCTCCCATTTCGTGGGTTCAAACCCTGCGTTGGGCTCTGTGTTGACAGCTCAGAGCCTGGAACCTCTTTCTGGTTCTGTGTCTCCTTCGCTCTCTGCCCTTCCCCTGCTCATGCTCCATCTCTCTCTCTCTCTCTCTCTCTCTCTCTGTCTAAATAAACATTAAAAAACAAAACAAAACAAAAAACAGGACTGCCTATAAACTGGAATCAGAGACCTTGTATAATTTTACCCTCGGGTTTCCCAAGTGGTGGTAAAGTGGTGAGTATCATGGTGGTAACATAAAGTCCAGACTCCATAACCTTAATCTATTGAGGATAGAAATATATGTGTGACAAATTCTTTGAGTTAACAGTTCTGTATCTTAAATTTTGTTCATAGTGTAATTCTTATAAAATTAGTACATGCTTGTTTTTAAATAACAGAAGGAAAAATATCATCTATAGTAATAATACCCAAAGCTACAACAGGTATTAACCTGTTTTGTTTTGTTTTGTTTTGTTTTTTAACAAAAATAGGATTGGGGCGCCTGGGTGGCTCAGTTGGTTAAGCCTTCGACTTCGGCTCAGGTCATGATCTCACAGTTCATGAGTTCGAGCCCCACATCAGGCTCTGTGCTGACAGCTCAGAGCCTGGAACCTGCTTCAGATTCTGTGTCTCCCTCTCTCTCTGCCCCTCCCCCACTCATGCTCTGTCTCTCTCTGTCTCAAAAATAAATAAACTGTAAAAATAATTTAAAAAAATAGGATCATGAGACACAGTTTTGTAATCTATTTCTGGTCTCCTTTTATAAAAGAAAGTAATCATATTACCCACTTCCAATTCCTTCTTCACTACCCTGCCCCCAGCCCCTCTACTTTGCCGGAGGACCCCCCTGTAGCAAGCCTTCTCTCCCCCTTTGCTGTGACGGGCCAGCTCTCAGTTGTTCTGCGTGACTCTCGTTGTGACCATTGACTCCCCTACAGAGAGGTCACTGGTCATTCCCGGCTTTGTCTGCGCTAAGGTGTCCTGAGAAAGGGCCCCCGGAACAGCATCCGCTCCAGCCCGGGGCCTTTCCTTAGACCACATGAACTAGGCAGGCATAGCCCCATGATGCCTCGGCTGGAGTCCAGCTCTGAGGTCACCGGCGGGGACCTCGGGCTCCCCTCCCAGTCCTCGGCCACTGCTGCTCGGGTCGGGCCACATCCAGCGACCGTCACGCCTTTGTGAAGGCAGTGTCCGCCGGGCACAGAACGGCGCCTTCCAACCCCAGCCTCTCCCTCCGTATGTCAGTTCTCATGCCGTGTCTTTTGCTTTCAGGGCAAGTTTCTGGCTTTTTATCAGTATGCAAAATCATTTAATTCCGATGACTTTGATTACGAAGAGCTGAAGAATGGAGATTACGTCTTCATGAGGTGGAAGGTAAGGCCCCACCGAGGGCGGTCTTCCGGCCATGCCCGGGCCCGCGTTGGTCCTCACGCGGTGCCTGTACACGCTCATGACGGCAGGCGCAGCTCCAGGCCTCGCCGGCAGGCTGCTGCCCTCCCAGGCCGTTTCTCTCTAAACTGGTGGTGGTCAGCTGATGAATTTGTGGCTGGGGGGCAGTCCCCCGGGTGTCCTGCGGACTCGGGAGAGCTAGACTCAGTCACCCGTCACCTCCCGTTCGCAGCCACGGGCTGAGACCCCTTTAAGGGACCGTTCCCTCACCACGTCCTTGCCGAAGGCTGGTGCAGTCTCAGCTTGTCTGGTTCCCTCCAGCTCAGGAAATGAGGGACCAGGAATGGAATTTGGGTTTTCCACTCACCAGCCCTCAGAGAACTGCATCTGGCTGGACTCGACAGATTGGCTTTGGGGCTGACGAGGCTTTTGTGCTCCCTGTTTTGATAGCATGATAGTTACGGTGTTCCAGCTGCAGGATAGCAAACTCATGAAGCAAGTGCGTGAAAGCGCTTTGTGAATGGACAGCCACTTCCAACCGCTGCTCCCCAATCTGTGGGGAAAAGCTGTTGTATCTTGAAATCTTGCCAGCTCTCCTGAAAGCCAATCACTGAGAGTAGTGATTCCCAATCTTTTTTTTTTTTTTTAATGTTTATTTATTGTTGAGAGAGAGAGACTGAGTACCAGCGGGGGAGGGTCAGAGAGAGCGAGACACAGAATCCGAAGCAGGCTCCAGGCTCTAAGCTGTCATCACAGAGCCCCATGCGGGGCTCGAACCTGTGAATTGCAAGATCATGACCTGAGACCAAGTCCACCACTTAACCGACTGAGCCACCCAGGCAGCCCGGTGATTCCCAGTCTTTAGTGTGTATAACTAGTAATTTTGCGGGCGGAGGGGTCATCGCTTTCTGAGTGGATGCTTGCCAGGTGTGGGGGGTCAGAGTGGAGTCCGGCCCTTGCAAGCTTTGCCATCTAGTGGGAAGTGTGCCAGTGAGGTAACACCTTGGAGGAGGTATCTTGCAAGGTTCTAATTTTAAAATTAGTTTTAGAAACTACCATTCAGAGGTTTAGGAAAGGGAGGGACGAGAACATCTTGAAAACAAAACCGTAGAGTTGGGCACCTGGGTGGCTCGATTTCGGCTCAGGTCGTGATCTAGAGGTTTGTGAGTTCATGCCCCACACCGGGCCGTGCACTGCCAGTGCGGAGCCCGATTGGGATTCTCTCTCTCCCTCTCTCCCCCTCCCCCACTCTCTCTTTCAAAATAAATAACCTTCAAAAACATTTAGAAAATAAAAATAAGAAAACAATATAGTTGTTTGGTGTCTAGATAACTTCTCGGGGTGACTCACTGTGAGCTTTTAGGAGACTGCCTGGGGCCCTGGGGCCACTGACTTCATTTCACTGGGCCAGTAGATCCTTTCAGCCTGGCTCCAGCCAGAGATGACCAGCTCACCTCTTCCCAGGGTGGCTGAGCGAGAATAGCACCGCTCTGATGGCTGTTGCTGAGGTGCAGAGCTGTTTGAGGAGGTGTTACAGGGAGAGCAGAGGTTGATCTGCCCTTGGGGTGAGGTGACTCAGCGTTCCAGACGTGACCAGGAGCCTAGCACCAGTACCTGGGCTGGAGCAGAGACCTCCCTCCCTGGGTCCTTCTGTGTGTGGGCTCTGAAAGGTAAGGAGGGCGGGAGGGAGATGTGTAGACCCTAGGACCTTCTCTTCATTGCTGATCTTAGTGAGCTCAAGACACAGGCTGCTGTGTGAGCATCCAGAATACTCGAGCAACACACGGATGCTGTTGGCAGCTTGGGTTGAAACGCAGATGTCGGCCGTTGTGCAGCAAGTCTGGGAGAGGCTGGGTGACCGTGGGCCCTTAGAGCCACCCGCAGGCACCCTGTCCATCCCCACCCGTCCCTGACCTCCTCCGTCTGTGTGCAGGAACAGTTCCTGGTCCCAGACCACACGATCAAAGACATCAGCGGCGCTTCCTTTGCTGGGTTCTATTACATCTGCTTCCAGAAGTCGGCAGCCTCCATAGAGGGCTACTATTACCATAGGAGTTCAGAATGGTAAGGAGCCCCAGAGGCACGGGGGGTGGCTTGCTGCTGCGCCCCTGGCTCTCCCTTGGCTTGCCAAGCCAGAAGATGACCCCTCCCCTGTCTCTGCATGGCTTTCGTGCTCTGCATGCGGAGGGCCTCTCCACGCACTCGCGCTTGCTCGTATGAGGGCCCCGTCCCCATGCACGGAGCACAGGCAATAAGATGAAACTGAAGTGCTGGGTAAAGGAACTCATTGCCGACAGCTTTCAGGCAGTTCTGTCTCATCGGCCATGTCGCTCCCAGTCTTGCTGCTCTCATATTTCTTCCCAAATTTAATCAGTAACTACAATGTAAAAGCCAACTATGAATTTTGCTGGGGCGAAGTTTGCTGTTAGCACCCTTTTTGATTCTGTGGTCACCTTTCTCAGATGCTGGTCCCACGTGCAACTGATCTCAGTCTGGTGACCGAGGGGCCCCCATTGAGCTGGCGGTCCTGCCCTGTGTCTCACCTAAGGTGAAGGACTGACAGTCACCTCAGGTGCTAGCTTTTGTCACCTTTTGGGGGGAATCTTCTGCCCCCTCACTGCCTCTCAGAGCACCTCGCTGTACCTGAAGAAGGGACCGTACCATAAAATACCTGCTTTCTTCTGAATGCAGAGGCGCCTTAGTCCCTTCCATGGTTTTCACACTTCGGTGACTTGTGAGTGACGCCGCCCTGGGTTGACTCAAATCCCCTGTTCAGTGGCAGCAAAATGACAGCTACACATGCATGCCCGCACTCAGCGCCGACTCAGCCCCTTGAGAGCCACAACTAGTAGGGTTCTGGTACTCATCCCGTTTCCAGAACCTGTTACATCCTGTTTTCAATGACCGCTTTACTGAGGTAATTCACATACTGTTCAGTTCGCTCATTGACAGCATTCGAGTCAGGGGTCCTGTGCAGCCGTCGCTGCACTCAATCTACAGACGTTCTCGTCACCATAGGGAGAAGCCCTGGTACCCTTGACCATCAGCCCCAACCCCCGTCCCCTCCCGGCCTGAGGCAACCACTAATCTGCTTTCTCGTTGTGTGGATTTGCCCATCTGGGTGTTTTATATAAATGGAGCCGTACTCTGCGGCCTTCGCATCTGGCCTCTTTCACTCCGCATAATGCTTGAAGCTTCAGTAGTGTTGCAGCAGGTGTCAGCGCTCCCCATTTTTTTTTTTAAATATTTATTCTTGAGAGACAGAGTGTGAGTGGAGGAAGGGCAGAAAGAGAGGGAGACACACAATCCCAAGCAGGCTCCAGCCTCTGGGCTGTCAGCACACAGCCCGACACAGGGCTCGAACCCACAAACCGTGAGATCGTGACCTGAGCCAAAGTCGGTGCACTTAACCGACTGAGCCACCCAAGCGCCCCCACACTCCCCATTTTTATGGCCGAATAGTTTTCCCTGGTCTGGCTCCACGGCAGCCCCTCCTTCTCCATGGTTTTACTTTCTGCAGTTTTATTTCCCCGCGGTCAGCTGTAGCCCAGAAGCAGCGGAGTGTCCTCCTGACGTCGGAAGGTCAGGGGTAGCCTAACAGGCCATCACAGCAGCTCTGTCATTCCGCACTTCACCCCTCACACAGCCGTCTCATCATGTCACATCCTCACAGGGCACGAAGGCATTTTAAAAGAGAGCCTACTTTCACGTAACTTCTATGGCGGTATATCGTCAGAGTTGTTCCGTTTCATTACTAGTTGTTGCTGACCTCTCACTGTGCCTGATTTATAAGTTGTACTTTGTCGTGGGTATGTATGTACAGGGAAACTCGTACTATATATACAGGGCTTGGTGCGATCCACGGTTTTCAGCATCCATCGGGGATACTTGAGCGTATCCCCCACAGATAAGGGGGGGGTCACTGCACCACATTTTACTTATCTGTTCATCAGTTGCTAGGCACTTGGGTGGTTTCCGCCTGGTGTGAATAATACTGCTGTGAACAAGGGTGTGTAAGTATCTGAGTCCCAGCTTTCAGGTCCTTTGGGCATATACCAAGAGTGGAATTGCTGGGTCGTACGGTAATTCTGCGACTTTTTAAAGAACCATCACCCTGTTGTCCAGAGTGGCTACACCCTCATATGTTCCCGCCAGGGCCCAAGGGCTCCAGCATCTCCACCTCCTTCCCAAGGCTGGTCACGATATCTTTACGGTTATAGCTCTTCTAGCTCATGTGACATCTACGGGTGGCTTGTGGTTTTGATTCGCATATTCCGATGGCTGATGCATGATCTTTTTTTGAGTTTTGTTTTTGTTTTGTTGTTGTTGAGAAATAAACTGCTTTATCCCGTGCTCCTCCTCACTCCTCTGTGAAGCAGGTAAGGGGAGAGCTAACGTCTACACCGTCAATGCTGACTTGTCCCTGGGGGTTATCATCCCCGCGTGTGCGTTGTCCCGGCTTCTGTTTCCACCTCATCTGCGTACCTCCTCGGAGCCACCTGCCGACGGGGCAAAAACAAGCACGTCAGAGCTCTGACGTTCTCAGAGTCTAACAGCCGTGCCTGTAGGGAAGCGAGAAAATGAAGCCAAATGGTCAAATAAGATTTGTGGTTAGCGAGGAAGTCATCTCTTCCATGGCCTGTTTGCATCCCATGAGAAGCGGGAAGTGCCCGTGTTACCCACAAAGTCCTGATGACGTACAGGGGGAGCGGGGGCGCTGGTTCAGACATGGCCGAGCGGAGGGTGTGGATGAGGCCCGGGGCCTCGCTCTGCAGCTTCTCCCACAGCTTACTCCGCCTCTGCTCTTACAAGACGTACCTTAAGGGCTTCGTGGTCAGAGGAAAAGGGACAGGCCTAAAGACAGCGCCTCTTATGCCCCGTTCGGGGGATTAACCAAAGAAGCAGGAGTCAACCACACTCGGTTCCAGTGATGAGGGCTGAGATGAATTCGCGTTCCAGCCCAAGAACGTGGCCTGGCAGGCACTCCAGCGGCGGGGAGGGTTTTTTGAACACCCTTTGTTTGGTGACCAGGATGCTCAGACTGCCTCCCGTTTCTCTCTTTCCCCATGTTGCAGGTATCAGTCACTCAATCTAACTCACGTCCCCGAACACAGCGCGCCCATCTATGAGTTCCGGTGACAGCGGTTCAGAGCAGGAACCAAATAAAACTGAGCTTGGCAAAAAAGAGCTTTGCCAAGAAAATTGTGTACCTGCCAGAACCAGGAGAACGTTTCTGTGTGTTCCTGTTTCTTCACGAGCAGACTCGCGTCAGAAAGCATGAATGTTAACCCACAGAATCCGAGGAGCACGGCCAGCCGACAGGGCCGCGGAGGGGGCGTGCTCCGTGCTTCTTCCCGCTCTGTGGCAGTTTGCTCTTAATCTGTTTTAAGCTACCTTAAATGCACTTTTCCTTCCTGCACAGCTAACTTCTGTATCACTGAAAGGCCCATTCCTTCCTCCGTCCCCACCTCCAGCCAAGTAGAAGGTCAGCCCCCCAGTCACCCTTGGCCTCGGTGCTCAGCAGTCTCAGCCCAGGCCCTGGCCCTGCGCCCCCCCACCCCCAGTTGCTCAGTCTGGTAGCTCAAGAGATGGCAGAGGCCCCGCACACGTGTGCCCCCCCCCCAAGCTCAATGAGACGTGAGGCGGAGGCCGACGGCCTAACGGGGTCACCGGGTGCTGGCCAGCCGGGCCGTGCTCGCGCCAAGCTCGTTAGGGGCTGGCAGCTTCCCTGGGCCTGCCATCCGGGATCGCGAGATCTAAGGCTTCCAGATCCCTGGCAGGAACAGATCCCAGTCCTGCTTACTCAGCACGTTTGCTCCAAACTTTTGAACTTGAGGGCAATAAGAAACTTAAAAAAAAAAAAAAAAAAAAGAGTTTTTTTATTACAAAATTATTTTTATGGTCCCTTTAACAAGGACCCTATGGCAAATGCACAATTATTCAGAATTACATTTTATCGTTTTCACATTGAAAACTGCAAATGTTGACTTAGTAATTTTTATACCTATATCTATATGTAAATGTATATTTAATCAACCAGCAGTTTAAAACTAGTCATTCTGGTACAAAAGTTTTGCAGCATTGCATCAGTTCTAGTGCTAAACTTGAGAGCTGTTTTTTGGGGTCAGTTTAGCATTTGTACCTCCTCCTTTTGCTACTCAGAACAGCAGTGCTTCTCAGTGANGTGAACACCCTCGAATAACTCAAGGCTCACGTGCCAAAGTGTGTGTGTAGGTGTGGGGTTGGGGTGGGGTGTGGTTTGGGTGGGGGGGTTCTTTTTGTTTTTTTTTTAATGTTTAAAAAGCTTAGTAGGTTGGCATCAGTTGTAGACCGCAGATGCCAGCCGGGCTCTGGGGCATCGCGTTTGCTGGCGGTTTACAAGACTCACTCAGAATACAAGACCGAAAGCTACAACCCACAGGAGCAACACAGGCTGCAGACCCATGTAAGGAAACACGAGCCCCCTCGGTCTAGCTGAGCAGTGGGGAAACGTCATCTTCTTAAAAAGTGATTTTCCTTTTGATGACATATGTACTGTATGTTACTGAGACTGAATGTCGGTGAAACCTTAAAGGAGAGATGCCTGGGCATCTAGTCAGTAGGCAGCGGGACACCCAGGACGTGTAGTCCCAAGGCTTTGTGCAGAGGTGAGACTGACCGATCTAGTGAGGCCAGGATTTTGGAGCCCCAGAACATTCCCCCTGGCGACTGCAGTGGAAAAATGATTCATGTCCGTTCCCAGAGAGGAGTCAAATGGTCTCTTGATTCTGAAACTCCAGAAGGCATCGGGACGGCTGGCTCTGGTCACACTGGCTGACTGCACAGTACCGAGGACACCACGCTCGCATGGCCTCAGTTTGGCAGGCCGGCGTCCCTTGGCAGTAAAGGAGACTGTGAGGCTGCGCTGGCCTTCCCAGGCTGCACGTGCCGTCCATTTCAGCCCACATCCCCTCTCATGGCTGGCTCCTAAATCTTGTCTGCCTGTCGCAAGCTCCTTGAAGGATCTAGGCCCCTCTCGGCACCCAACGAGGGGTGAGCTCATCGGGGCCCGGGACGTGTGGCTCGGAGGTCAGCCAGTCAGTCAGCGGGCAGGGAAGGCCGTTTGGAGATGTTGCTGCTGTCCAGCTAGCCAGATGGGCTGGGTCCCGTTGGGGGACCGCTTCCTCCCTTCCTTTCTTAGCCAGGTAATGAAGTTGCACTGGGGAAAATGAAGAAGTGATACCTTTGCTAGATCTTTGGGGCACGTCCGTGATGAAGATTTGCTTGCATAAAAATCCGCCCGTTGAGGACAGGGAAGGGATTCTTTGCCCACCTCCTCTTAGTAGTTCCCAAAGAATCCACACCAACTCCTTTTCTTTCTCCCAGTTCCCCAAGGAACGTTGGGGGATCATCCCCATCTGTGGTTATTCTTTCCAGAACCTCCTCAGTGGTTTACGTGCCTCTGGTACTACGTGCAATAGTTTTGGCTGACGCTTGTATTCATCATCGTTAAGAAATCAGTGCAGGATGCAGATTTTCTACCGTCTTCCTCCGCCCCAAACAAACCTGCCGTGAGGTGGGATCCTACGGATTTGGCTGTTCTTTCCACTGCTCAGAAAGCTTCCATTCTGCGCCTCCAGCCTGGTCTCTGCTGTGCCGGTATTATCCCTTCCCACCCGCTCACCCACCCATCCTCTTAAACTTTACGGCATTTCAGCTGCGGCCCAAAAGTAACTAAGCAATCCCTCCCATGAAGCAGAAAGTCCTATCTGTGCTGGTTTGTGGAAATCACAAACTCCAGGGGAGCAAAGGGGCTTTTCAAGGTCTTTTGCTTTCAGAAACAGGGAATTTATATTCTAAGGCCTTGAATTGATTTTTTTTTTCCTCATAAAATAGTCTGATAAGCTAATTTTTAAAAAAGAAATGCCATTCAGTATGTTGCATTGCGGTTTAAAACTACTAACAAGTTCTGGGAAAGAAAAATATTTGATTTTGAATCTTACATGTTTTTTTAAAATTAGATTTGAATGGGCACAAAGTATGAGTATTTTGTTTCTTTAGGGAGGACACGTGGAAAGGGTTTGAGGGTCTGGGATGGGAGAAGTATTTTGCAGAGTTATCAATGTCCAAATAATTTTTAAAAAATAATAAAGGTATTTAAGCAGTGACTTTGTCCTATTTCAGTTTTTTGGTTTGTTTGTTTGAGAGACTGAGCGAGCACGAGTGGGGGAGGGGCAGAGAGCACCCCAAGCAGGTCCATGCTGTCGGCACAAAGCCTCACACGTGGCTCGATCTCACAGACTGCGAGATCACAACCTGAGCCAAAATCAAGAGTCGGACCCTTCACAGACTGAGCCACCCTGGCGCCCCATGTCCTATTTCTAAATTAAAACCGTTCTGGTAGAAGAATCCAGCCCCCTTTCTGGCCCTGTGTCTGCGGAGGTTTCCAAGCCGAGGCCCCTCTGGGAAACTGGTGCGGTCCATGTCCTTGTCCCTCCTCATTTCAGTGTTGAGCTCCGTTTTGTTAATTTCTACACTTCTTTAAACAGGTGGAAGCATTTTTTTTTTTTTTGCATGTGTTTACGACTTATGCTTTTATGTAACAGGGAGAAAATAAACAGAGGTATTTGGTCACTGGCTGCTTCCCCGTCCAGTGTGGGCACCGGCAAAGTGCATGGGGACCGGTCCTCAGAGGAGGTGCCTGAGCCCCAACGCACAGGGGCTCCCAAACAGCTGCACCTGCAGTGTCCTGAAGCCAGATGTCAGCGGCAAGTTCACGCCCTTGTGTTCTCTGCATCCTGTGGCCGAGGGCCCTAGCCCAGCCAGTAATGCCAGACTCTGATTTTTGCAAACCACCCCGACGGGCGTGCCAGAACACCTTGGCTCTCTTGCTATACAGTGTTAGGTTTCTGGTACCACCTCCTGAGGCAGGGCCAAGGAAGGCAGCTGGAAACCCCATGTGAATTCTGAGAAAATGTTTATAACGTTGAAAAGGTTTAATGTTGAGTCAGTTGAAACGCTAAGTGAACTTATATCCATGTCATGGCACAGTTGCTGTGTGTATATAAAGTATCATCCGATCTGCTGTTCCAACGACAGTGATAATAAACTTCCTCCAAGACGTGTCAAGAAAGGAATCAGCTGTTCACAAGGCTGACTATGACCGAAGACACCATTTGCTGGTGGTTTTGTAGGGGGAGTAAGCTGCGGGATGCCTGGGTTCTCCCTCCCAGATCTACCTTTAATTCCTAGAGGGACCTCCTATGTACCAGCTAAATAAACCCTCTGAGCCTGGAAAGCAGAAGGAACAGTCTCAGAGAGTTTGAGGGGTTCGAGGAGGTGCTCCAAGAAGCGCTTGTTAAACGATAGAAATGCTCCACCCATGTAACATGTCATTCTTGCTCGGATAATGATACAAAGTATTGGCTGAGGCTTACCATGTGCAAGGTGCCATTCTGGGTATTGGGGCAATGCAGAAGCAAGCTAACCCCAGGCTGCGGGCCTCAGGGAACTAACAAGAATAGAGTGGAAATTGACATCTTTCTGATCCCCACAGAAGGCAAGGCTTTCTGTCTTCTCTCAGTGCTAGGTTGCCACGTTTAACCTTCAGTGCACTTTGCTTTTAAGCCATCCCTGGGGATGGTGGACAGTGTGTGGATGGTAGCAGGCGTGAAACCCTCTCGCTGCAGGACAGGACAAGGGGGAAATTATAAATATCAACGCTGCCTGCATCGACCTCAACTGCACCTGAGGAGGAAAGCATTAAAATTGCTCGGTAATGAAACAGGCAGCTGGCTTTGACATAGAAAAGTGCCTGAAAATTGGATTGCAATTGAGCAGCTCTTTCTTCTAGGTTTTTCTTCCAAAACATCTAAAGACTGAAACTCCCTGCTTGCAAATAGCAAGCAAAACTATTTCATTTGTAGAGAAGCAGAGGCTGAAATTCAAGTTCATTTTGCCATTTTTCCCCCTTCTGATTTTTCAGCTTGCTTCATCCATCGGTCCTCATTCCTTTCCCAATTTGCTCACTGAATAGCTCCTTCCTTCCATGCCTTCTTGAACTGGCATTGACTTGGAGCAGCGCTTCTCAAACTCCATTGAACATCAGAATCACTTAATTCATGTAAAATTCTTTTGTCCCACAGGGACCCAGACCAGTTCTGTCACCACCTCCTGAGTGCCTTGAAGTTCCCAGGTGACTCCGGTGTGCAGAGAAGGGCTGAGTGTCCCACAGAAAGGAGAGAAGGGCTGTCAAGCTTGGGACGTTGGTTTACTGAGTGTGGAGGCAACATGGGTTTTTTTTTTTTTTAATGTTTTATTTATTTCTAGGAGAGAGAGAGAGACAGCGTGAGCAGGGGAGGGTCAGAGAGAGAGGGAGTCACAGACTGAAACAGGCTCCAGGCTCTGAGCTGGCAGTCAGCACAGAGCCCGACGCGGGGCTCGAACCCACGAACCGCGAGATCATGACCTAAGCGAAAGTCGGCGCTTAACCGACTAAGCCACCCAGGTGTCCCGGCAACATGGGTTCTTTAGTATCAGGCCGTCAGAATAGCAAATGCCAGCCTGATGTTCTTGGCTCATGTGCAGACAGAGCCAGTGAAGATTTCACTCCCACCTAGAACTTCATTTCTTATGTCGGTGCTTATCTTCATCAGGGCTTTCACTCATTTGGCAAATGCTTTTTAAAAAAAGAAGTTTATTTATTTTGAGAGAGAGCGTCCGACCATGAGCAGGGGAGGGGCCGAGAGAGAGGAAGAGAGAGGACACTAAGTGGACAGCGCAGAGCCTGGCTCGGGACTCGAGCCCGTGAACTGCGAGATCAGGACCTGAGCCAAAATCAAGAGTCATGCTTAACCGACTGAGCCACCCAGGCCTGCCCCTTGGCAAATGCTTCTCAGCTAAACCTACTGTGTGCTAGCCACTGTTCGGTGTGCCAGGATGCATCCTTGCTCAGCAAATCGCAAGAACGGCTTATGTTCTTAAGAGCGGGGGGGGACTACATAACAACAGCATAGAAAAGAACTCCTGTGATGAGATATGTGTTGTTAAATGATAAGCCACACAGGAAAAGAAAAAGCAGACTGGGAGCGCCAGCTGGGGGAGGGGTGTGGGTTCCTGGGCCTCACTAAGCAGGTGACATTTGAGTCAAGACCTGGAGGTGGGGGGTGAGCCAAGCAGATGTGTGAGGATGGGCATTCCAGGCAAAAGGGACGGCCCAGTCAAGGGAGTGAGCCAGCTGTGCTAGAGGAACGAGGAGCTGAAGAGGAGGAGGAGGTGAGGGCAGAGGTGACAAGAACTTGGCCTTGGGAGGGGGGGCAGCGGGGGAGACACACGGGAGAGTCTGCCCCTGTGGGACCTCACTGATCATTATCCTAATAAGGATTTTGGCTTGTACTCAAGCGTCGCTGGAAGACGTGAGCAGAGGAGGGACGCGACCCGATGTATGTTGTAAAGGATTTTGGTGGGTGGTGGGCAACCGCACAAGGAGAGATAACAATCAGGAGGTCACTGTGGACCTGGGCGACGCGGTGGTGCCACAGCAGAGAAGAGAGGAAAGGGCCTCGTCTGCGTGTGTTTTGAAGGTAGAGCCAAAAGGGTGTGCTGATGGGGGCACCTTGGTGGCTCGGTCGGTGAAACGTCCAACTCTTGATTTCAGCCCAGATTGTGATCTCACAGTTCCTGAGGTCAAGCCCCACACTGAGCCCAGTGCCTGCAGTGCAGACCCTGCTTGGAATTCTCTCTCTCCCTCTCTTTCTGCCCCTCCCCTGCTCATGCATGCACGCTCTCTCTCAAAATGAATAAACTTAAAATAGAAAAAGGATATATATTTTTTAAAAACAGATTTGCTGAAGGACTGGATGAGAAATGGAACAACAAATGTAACAACAGTGAATAGCAGTTCAGTCCAAGGTCTTTCAGAGGATGGAGTGGCCACCGTGTAAAGTCGCTACGGCATTCGTTTCCTATGGAATTTTAGCTTACGGAGGTGACTGAGTGAAGACAGAGAGGACAATGCCCACTGAAAAGTTTTATTACAATTCCCAGGAGTTGGGGGCGTGCCGTGTTACACAGGGCCACGTGTTACACAGGGCCACTGCTCACATTGGGGCCATGAAGTAGAAGGAGTGAGAGGAAAGCCGAGGCCAGAGTCTTTCATGGGGTTTCCGAGGGAATGACAAGTCAGGACACAGTAAAGAATTTGGGATGGACTAGTTTTAATAATTCCAGTGGGCCTTGGGGGCATGTGGCTGTCCTTGGCTGTCTGGTACCTGGCTCTGGAGTGGGACCAGGGCGAGGGATGTTGGCTTGGTGTGTCAGCATTTGATAAGGAGGTGGCTGGAGGCATGGGGTGTAGATGGGTGGTTTGCACATGAAGGGCAAGCTGGGAAGTGGGGAGCCTTTGCTGTCTTTAAGAATTGGCTGGCCCTGGGAGTGGCAGTGTCTCCTCAGTCAACAAGGTCACAAAAGCCAGGGCATCAAGAATAAAGAAAATAAGAAAATACATAGTTACGATTGTTGGTCCTGTGATGAATGGATCAAAGGGATAAATCTAAGAAAACAGAGCAGTTGGAGCATCTGGGTGGTGCGGTCAAGGCTAAGCGTCCGACTTCAGCTCTGGTGAGGATCTCACGACTCGGCTTGTGAGTTCGAGCCCCGTGTCGGGCTCTCTGCTGTCAGGGATCCTCGGTCCCCTTCTCTCTTACCCCTCCCCAGCTCATTCTCTCTCTCTTTCTCTCTAAATAAATAAATAAACTTAAAAAAAAATAAAGAAAAACAAAAGAGAACAGTTATGTTTTCCAGATGCTAGAAAGAGACAGCCTGAACTCTCAGGACTTGAGCTAATGGACGTCTGTTGGCCATTCCCACCAAATCCAGTCGGCACAAGGTGGGTATGAGTTCTCCACCAGTCATCACCAGTCATCAGGGATGTGGCTGGCAGAGGCTGTGCCATCTTTAACCCCGCCTTCCACAACTGTCCCAGGGAAGGCAGAGGATCAAGCGACAGGCTTCCACGCGCCGGGTCTGGAAGGGGTGGGCATTGCTTTTCCCTGATCAGCGGCCACAGCCAACTGCAAGCGGGGAAAGGTGGCCTAGCTGGGTGCCTGGGGGGACAGGGGAATCGATTTGGTGAACAACTGGCCAGTCTGAGGTGCACCAGCTGTGGGTGGAATAGGTCTGGAGGAAGAGCAGAAGGTCACCTTTCGATGTGGTAAGTCTACATAAATATCCATTAGACTTGCAAGTGGTGGTGATGTGTGGATGTGAAGCTCATGAGAAGGTCTGGACTAGGAGTAAAAAGGTAAGGGGCGCCCGGGTGGTTCAGTCGGTTATGCGTCCGACTTCAGCTCGGGTCATGATCTTGTGGTCTGTGGGTTCAAGCCCCACACAGGCTCTGTGCTGACAGCTCGGAGCCTGGAGCCTGCTTCGGATTCTGTGTCTCCCTCTCTCTCTGCCCCTCCTCTACTCACACTCTGTCTCTCTCTCTCTCTCTCTCAAAAATAAACATTTAAAATTAAAAAAATATATATATTTCTACAGTCCTGGTAGCAGCTTCTCCAGAAGTCTGTAAATTCTATTTCAAAGATTCCTCAAATGACATGAACAAACAAGGCTTCCCAGGTTTGGGTTTGGAGGGCCCACCCCTTCCAAGCAGAAAAGGCCGGCTGCCTAGAGAATACTTCATATTCAGTTTATCTCTCTTGGCCCTTGAGGTAGGAATGATTCTCATGTAATTTATGAAGCAACTGAGGCCCAGGGGAGTTGTGACCAAAGTAGGCACAACGGCACAGATACCGGGACTCTTGGAAGGTGAGTCATATTTCAGAACACTTCTGCTCCCCCAAATGTAAACTTCGTCGGCACAAGCATAGTTGGAAACGAAGCCCAGTGAGCCACGTCGTGTGGAATTTGGAGGCTGAGAAGTGTTGGAGACCCACCCCTGGGGAAGGGCTCTTACAGACCTCCACGCTGGCGTGGGCCTCTCTAGGTCCCAGGGGGCTTTCACAGAACCTTCTTTAAACGTTACCGAAACCTCACACACAGGTATTCACAACCACACTCTACTATGGTATGTTCCCTTGTGGTCACTGGACTTGGAATTGGAGGCCCTGCTCTCAGCTCTCGGCCCCGCTGTTGAATAGCTTGAGCCACCAGACCAGGCACTTTGCGTGGCTAGTAACCGCACTTTGTAAAAGGTGGGTGAGAACTGCAAGCTCAAACCTCAGAAAGCCCCCTCTCTGGCCTAGAGCCTGGCACATGATAAACATTCAATAAACGTGGATGGAGTCTGAGGAGGAAGTGAAACCCACAGAGGAGAAATCACTTACAGCGGCCCTGGCATTCAAGAAAAACTTCTGAGCAAACAATATGCCTGGTGCATGATTTCATAGCAACCATGTTATTCCCATTTTTAAGATACAGAAACATTCAGAGAGGTTAAGACACTTAACCAAGTTCACCCTGTTATGAACCTTAGATCTGGACAGCTAGTCATTTCCAAGGACCCACTTTCCACCCCCAATTTTTTATTAAAAACATACAGAAAAGTTGAAAGAGTAATTCAATACACACCTACATGCTGTTAACATATGGCCCCTCGAGCATTTTTTCTTGAAATGTGTATTTGGAACTATTTAGTGTAAGATACAAATGTCATGTTCTTTAACTGATATAGACTGAATGTTTGTATCCCTCAAAATTCATATACGAAAGCCCTAACCCCCCAATGTATTTGACCCTTTGGAAGGGTCAGATGAGATCATAATGGGATCAGTGCCCTTATAAGAACAGACACCTTCCCCCCCTCTCTTTCCTTGTGCACATGCAACCTAGTAAAGGTCATGTGAGGACACAGCTAGAAGGCGACTGTCTACAATCCAGGAACAGGGCTCTCAGATCCCAACCATACTGGCTCTCTGATCTCAGACTTCCAGCCTCCAGAGCTGTGAGAAAAACTGAATTTTGTTGTTTAAGCCTCCCAGTGTGTGGTATTTGTTATGGCAGCCTGAGCAGACTAAGACAATCCCTAAATGCCACTGGATACATCTGTTAAGAATGAAAACATTCTCAGGGCGCCTCGGTGGCTCAGTCACTTAAGCGTCCGACTTTGGCTCAGGTCATAATCTCACAGTTTGTGGGTTCAAGCCTCACGTGGGGCTCTGTGCTGACAACTCAGAGCCCAGAGCCTGCTTCAGATTTTGTGTCTCCCTTTCTCTGCCCCTTCCCTGCTTGTACTCTATCAAAAATAAATAAACATTAATGTTTTTTAAAGAATAAAAACATTGCCCTACATCCAGTTTCCTAATTTCCTATCCAAAGTCGAAATTTTAGTTGGCTAAAGAATGTCTTTTTATAGCTGCTTTTGAAATGTTAAACCAGATTCTAGGCAAGGGCCACACATTATATTTAATAACTTTTTATCTAGAACAGTCTCCCTGTCGCACCTTTTGGTCATTGACAATTTTGAAGAGCCCCAGCCACCTGTCTTATAAAATGTATCACTTTCTAGATTTGTCTGGTGGTTCCTCAGATATAGTATTTTTTGGCACGAATTCCACGTAGGAGATGCTACTTTATAATACACCGTATCACGAGGCATCTGACGGCTGGTGGTAAGGCTAAGTTGCAACATTTCGTTAATGTGGTAAGCGGGACCGCTTTCATCCTCTACACAAAGTAAGAGCCATCAGCTTTCAGCTCAGCGCTTCTTGACACCAGCAGAATCAGGTGCGCTTGGAACCCAAAGTTCACGTTCACCACCTAAGAGCCCCTCTTTGTCTCCCAAGCTCGCATCCTGCCCAGCTCGACCCTGGCCCAGTACAGCCTGGCCCCGCCCCTCCCCGGCCTGGCCCCGCCCCTGCCTGGCCCCGCCCCGGTTCTTAGCCAGCGAAGGTTGGGAGGCCCGCCCCGCCGGCCCAGCGGGCGGAACCAATGTGTCTAGCACTCCGCTCGACGTGCCCGTCCGGACTATGAATTCCGGAGCGCCGGGCGCATGAGGACGCTGTTCTCTGTGCGCTTCCGGGCGCACGCAGTTCGGCCGCGGCCGAGAGGGCGGAATACCCGGTGCTGCTGCCGCCTGTGCCGGTGCGCCCGGTTCAGCCGCCACCATGGGGATCCTGGAGAAGATCTCCGAGATCGAGAAGGAGATCGCTCGGACGCAGAAGAACAAGGGTGAGGGCCGGCCTGGCGGGGCCTTCCTTTCTGCCCGCCTCAGTTTTCCTGTCCGTAAAATGGGGGAACAACTCCAGCGATAGAGCTGAAGCGGGCTCAAAAGCCGCAGAGAAGTGCCAGAGACGTGACCTCGTCTCCCAGCGCGCCCGAGGCAGGCAGGACCAGGCGGGATCCGGGTCCCAACGCGCTGGTCTGATTGCCAACGATCTCTGTGAGATCTGCTTGGTGCCAGACCAGGTGACCGAGTAGAGAAATCCCAGCGCACAGCCAGCATCCGACCCAGAGAGGCATGGTCTGGGTTCAAACCCGGGTCTCCTGGTGGTCGGGCCTGGGGAGTTGGCGCTCTCCCGTTTGTGCTGGCAAGTTCAGGAGGACACCTTTCCCAGGTACAGCCTCACCCAGCACCTCGGGAACAGAGGCCATCAAGACTCGAGTGTGGCGGACCTGGATTTGAACTCCAGCGCCACCAGGACCTGCTGTGAAAGCTTGGAAAGTCACGTCACCTCTTCGAGTCTCAGTGTCCTCATTTGTCTCGGTCTCGTCTTAGCCCACAGCTAGGTTAAGCCAGATAGCATGTGCAGAGTACTAGGCACGTGGTAAGCACTGAGTGTTTAAAGTCAACCCCCAACACGGGTAGCACATCACGAAGGATCAAATCTAGGCTTCAGAGTGTAAGGGCTGGAAGAGCTCACGGGAGAAGAGCAGTGGGGAGAAACAAATGACACCCAAGAAGGCTTCCAGGAGGAGGTGGGACTCGGGCTGCTTAAGGGGAGGGTACTGCAGGTGAGGGGCACTGCGGAGGCAAACGCGTGGGAGTCTAGGTGAGCATGGTGTGTTCGTGGGGCAGTTCTAGATCTAGAACAATCTAGATCAGAAGGAGGATCTGGAGTCATGGGGGAATACATCTGGCCAGGGTGAGTGAGGCCCGGGGCCTAGCCAGTCCTGCTGTGGGGTTGTGGGAGCAGGAAGCATAGTGGGTGGCTAGTCTCAGTGTCTTCCTTCTTTGGCTCCACTGAGTTCTGGAGGCTGAGAAGTTGGGGGCCTTCTTTCATTCATTCATTATGTAAGTCTTTTTTTTTTTTTTTTTAAGTTGATTTATTTTGAGAGGGAGAGAGCATGAGTAGGGTAGGGGCAGAGAGAGGGGGAGAGAGAATCCCAAGCAGGCTCTGCACTGTCAGCACAGAGCTCAATGAGGGGCTCGAATTCACAAACATTGAGATCATGACCTGAGCTGAAATCAAGAGTCAAACGCTTAACCGACTGAGCCACCCAGGTGCCCCTCATGATGTAAATCTCGACTGAGCCCTTACTATGTGCTGGGCACTCTGGTTAAGGCCATCAGCACAGCAGGCACATCCTTGCTCTCCACGGAGCTGACCTTCCAGTGGATAGTCTGTAAACGAATAACCAAGTAAATAAGATTGTTTCACCCAGCAGTAAGTGCTGTGAAGGCAAACCAGGGTGATACAGCAGGGGTGGGGGTGGGGGTGGGGGCTGGGCCTACTAAGGTGGAATGATCAGAGAAAACCTCTGTGAGGTGGGGACATTGGAGTTCAGACCAGAATGAGAAGGTACCAGCCAAGCAGAGCTCAGGGGCAAGACTGTTTGAGCAGAGGAACAAACATCACTAAGGCAGGGACCAAGGTAGCTTGTCAAGGATCTGAAGGTCGGGCTGGAGTGCGGCGATGGGCAAGGAAAGGGCCAGTCATGTAGGGCCTCGTAGGTCATGGGAAAGAGTCCGAGTTGTGTTCTCAGGGCAGGGGGAGCTAGTGGAGGGTGTTTAAACAGGGGAGAGATGTAGCCTGATTTCTGTCTTAAAAGCTCCCACAGGCTGCCCTGTGGATGCCCAGGATCAAGGAACGTAGCAGGGAGGCTAGACGCGCTGGTAGGAGAGGGGATGGAAAGGTGACTTAAGTATGAAGACTCAGTCCTTCCCTTCAGAGGTGCTCAGGATCTTATGAGCGAGGAGGACAGGAAGGACCAGATGAACCTGATGGTTGCTGAAACCATTCTTGACCACTTCTCTCTGCCGTCCATTCACTCATTCACTTGTTAGACGTTTCCTGAGGACCTGCCCTGAGCCCCAGGAAGCTGAGGGCCCTGCCCCATTTGAGTGAGGGAAGTAAAGAAACAAGATAGTTTCAAATGATGATAAGAGCCATGAAGACAATGCATAGGTTCATGAAGCAGAGCGGGGGCCTGAGAAAGGGAGGGGGTTACTGTGGATCAGAATAGTAACCAACTTTTCTTGGGTGCTTAAGGGTGCTAAGCATTATTCTTACGCTTTCCTTAAGCCTTACAAAAATCCAGTGGAGTGGTTACTACTGATAACATCCCCGATACGCAGATTGAGAAACTGATAGACAAGAAGATTAAGGAACTTTTCCAAAGTTAAATGGCCAGGAATAGCACCTTGGGATTCTAACATAGGTTCCTTGCCTCTGCGGAACACTGCCCGGGACAGCCACCCCCTCCGGCTGAGCAGGGGAGGCCTCTTTGAAGAGGTGACATCTGAACTGAGCCTCAGATGTCGAGAAGGAGCCGGGCCCCGGAAGACCAGATTGAACTGGAAGGAATGGCAAATGCGAAGGTCCTGAGGCACGAATGGTGTCAGCATGTCCTGAAGAAGCAAAAAGAAAGCCACCGTGGCTGGAATATAGTAAATAAAAGAGAGTGGAAGGAGGTGTTGGAGCAGGAGGGAGGGACCAGGTTACCAAGCCACAGCCCCCTTTCACAGGGAAGATTTTGTAACAACTTTACTGTCGTGAAATACTGTTCCCCATCAGTAGGGCCGCTTTTGTGCACCGAATTTGAGGAGAATCAGTATGCCCTAATCCTAATACAAAGGCAGAGCCAAAGGAAAGTAAATTATTATTAAAATAGCGTTCATTTCAATATTGAAATGCTGGGGCACAGCCAAGATACAGTGGCGTTATAACGAAGCGGTGAGATGTGTGCACCTCTGGGCAGAATCACCGGGTGTGTGGCCTCAGCCACGACACATACCAGTGCACAGTGTGTTACATCGGTGACTCGGGCACCCTGCAAGAGGCATCCCAGTTGGCCGACGGGGAGCCCCTCTGGGCAGAGTTTGAAACATAACATGCTAGACTCTTTCCTTGACCTACACAGTAGCGGCAGTCCTAGAAATATTGGTACCTATTAACACAGTAAGAAAATGTCCTGTGGTTTTCTTTGTGTGAAACAGAATTAGGCTCTTGGCCCGGGTGCTCCTAACCCAGGTTTCCCCCCTACAGGTGTCTTAGGGCCACGAAAATACAATGGCACATGGAAAAATTCCTGGTGGTGCCAGACTGACTCACAGCTTGTGGGGCCCCTGGCTTCCCTGGCCCCTGGCTGACAAATGGCACTGGGGACCTCACCCTCACACTGACCACAGAAAACATCCTCCAGAACACCCCAGGGAGTGGTGCTGTCCCCGTTGAGAACCACTGGCATGGGGTCGTGCGGTCTCAATGAGGAGACTAGCTTGTATCCGAAATGAAGTGAGATGCTAAGGGGCCATTGCCCTCTGGGTGTGATGTCTCCAGCCAGCATCTGGCTGTAGTTAGGGTCGCACCTGACCCACGGGGCTTGGATACCTTGCGTGCTTACCTTCTGTCTTGCTTTACGTTCTTTAGCCACTGAGTATCATCTGGGCCTGCTGAAAGCAAAACTGGCCAAGTATCGGGCCCAGCTGCTGGAACCGTCCAAATCGGCTTCGTCCAAAGGAGAGGGTTTCGACGTCATGAAGTCGGGCGACGCCCGCGTGGCGCTGATTGGATTTCCTTCTGTGGGTAAGGTCAGTGATGGTCGGTGTGGGCCTCGGGGAGGAAGCAGCCTGTCTCCCGAACACGACTGTGCACCTCCTTGCGCTGCCTTTCTGAATTCGCTCCAGGGACCAAGAAGACCCAGCCTCCCCCTGGATCAGGTCCCCTCCCCTTTGTCAACCCACACGGTGACCATTGTTTCCTGTCTCCGTTCAGGCCCTGACCCATCTGTCGCACACAGACGTGTACTGAGTGGGCACGTGTGCCGGGCTCCGCCAGGCGCTCGTAATGCAATAGGGAAGGAGCCCACGCAGCGCTCCCCTTCTTAGGGGAGAAATTCAGTCCGCAGACTGTGGATGGCTAGCGAGGCCTGTTCTGGAGGGTGTGCAGGGCAGGGGCAGAGTTTGCCGGGGGTTCCGGAAGGCTGCTCCGACCCACCTCCTTCCCTTCTGGTCCTGCCGAGATGCTTCAGGCTCATCACATGTTCTCCCTGCTCAGCGCTGGAACCGGCTGTTTTCCCAGGGAGCCCCGGTTCCTTTTCGTGGAGAATGCTCCTGAGAAACCAAGATCTGGGCGTTGACTTACTTTGTAGCAGAATCGTTCTGTGGTGTAGGTAATAGATGGGAAGTGGGGAGCCCTGCTCAGATATAGGCCAGGGGAATGATGACCAGGTGGCTTGGACAGGCGCTGGTGGAGTAGCTTTTAAACCACTTGAGCTAAAAACTGTGTTAGACCCATTACTGTGGGCCACGCATTAGGGGCAGTTGGTAACAGCTATCACTTCCCGAGCTCTAACTGCAGGCCCAACCTACTGTGTATGGGCTTTGTTTTGTCTTCCCCTCGGCCTGTATGATGGGTGTGTGTATCACCGGGGGTGGGCATTGCTCTGTGCTCTGTCTACACACGTGCAAGCATGCGCACACTGACAACGGGCTACATTGGCCCCTGGCATTTCCACTTCCCCATAGGTAGCTGCCTCGTTCATTCATCACAGTTAGCTCCTCTCTTTTTTTTTTGTTTTGTTTGTTTGTTTGTTTGTTTGTTTACAAATAGTTTATTGTCAAGTTGGTTTCCATATAACACCCAGTGCTCATCCCCACAAGTGCCCCTCTCCGGCTCCTCTCTTAATGGCTGCCTAGAATCCCGCGCTGTGGTCATAGCGTCATCAGTGGTCTGCTCCTTCCGTCCCCTGCCATGGTAGCTAGGTCGCCCCCAGGCCTTTGTTTGCCTGCAGGGTGCTGCAGTGAGCGTCCTCATGCATGGAGCTTGGGGACCGGAGCTGGTGTTTGTGGAGGACGCGTCTCGCCAAGTGGGCGCAGCGGCTCCAGGGTGTGGGTTTTAGAAATGGCTGTCATCACACTGCCATTTACCCCCCGAAGGAGGTCTAGCCACCTCCACAGGGACCGTGTGATGTCTCCAGTGTCTGCTCGTGCACCCCCACACGTGATGCTGCGTCAGCACCGCACTGTGAGCCAGGCCAGGGTCTGCAGAAGGGTTCCTTCCCAGGGACAGGCAGGTGCTTCTTAATCTTTGGGAGCACTCAGATCCCGGTTGGACCTTAGTCAGTACGCAGCTGGGTGCACTGCCCCCTGTCCCCCATCCGCGTGGGCTCGGAAAACATAGCATCACTTTTGTTACCATATGAGCAGGTAGGATGAGGATGGGAAGGTTGCTGGAGCCGAAAGTAGTGAATTGCCCTGGAAGGGAGCCACTGTGACCCCCCACCCCCCATGGCTCCTCCTCTGGGCCGCTTGTCCCTCTCAACCCTCCGGCCAACCCTGAGCGCCCGATTGGCGTGCGGCTACCAGCCAGCGCTCAGATACCTGTAGTGATGTGATGGCACTTAGGGGCAGCACACAGAGCAGTGCAGGGACTCCCCCTCAGCCCCTCAGGAGCCCGTGCTGCAGGAGCCCCTCTGGACAGGAGGGACTGTCCCCACCTGTGCCCTCTGCCCACACCCACAGTCTTCAATCCTGGTGCAGTTTCCAGATCCCTCTCTTTGTGGCCCTTTCTCGTTTTCCCCAATTTTGTGTAATAGAAATTTCCAGATGTGCAGGAGAGATGAAGGACAAACAGCGTCCCTGCCACCTGGGTCCATCGGTTGTGCCATATTGCACGGTCTCCTCGTATTTGTGCGCACCGTGCGCATATGGGCTTTTGTTTTTGTTTTGACTGAACCACTTGAGAATAGATTAGACATCGCACTTTGTGACCTTTGATCCCTCAGTGTTTAAGCTGTATCTCTAAAGGCTAAGGATGTTTTCCTGTTGAGCCACAAACTGTCTTATCACACCAGACAAAATTAACAGTAACTTGGTAATCATCTAATGCCCGGATCATATTCTTATGTCTTTTTTTTTTTTTTTTAATGGAATGGAAAGATTGTTTCTGAGATTTCTTAAAAATTTATTTCAATGTTTTATTTATTTTTGAGACAGAGACAGAGAGAGACAGCGCATGAACAGGGACAAGGCAGAGAGAGAGGGAGACAGAATCCGAAGCAGGCTCCAGGCTCTGAGCTGTCAGCACAGAGCCTGATNGGTCCGTGCCAGGACCCCATGTGGCCCCTATATGTGTTACCCTCCATCTGCTTTAATCTAGAACAGTCCCTTTTGTCAAGACCATTGCTCTGAAGAGACCAGACAGCGGTCCTACAGAAAGTCCGTGCTCTGGAGTCGTCTGCTTGCTTCCTTGCGGTGTGTCTTAGCTTGTTCGTCTGCTCGTTATTTTTCCTGTGAGCCGAGGTCAGGTAGAAACCCGGGACTTGGAGCCTGGTTCCACACAGGAGTGGAGGTGACCTCGTTTTGCATCATGCCGGGAAGCCCCTATAGCTGGTTACATTCCCAGAAACGCTGTGTTAACGGGAGGGATACCCTGTCTCCCTCTGCATAGTTGCGCTAGCCTCCCCGCCCCCACCCCCGGCGGGTGGAAGGTGCCCTGCAAGGTGTTACCGCAGTAGCGTGCAGAAGTCAGGCCCCATGGACATCCCCTTGGTGTCCTTGACACCAGTGAATTGTCCTTGTCTGCGAGCTTTGTTTGTGGTTACAAATGTCGACTTTCTAGTTCTCTTCTTCCTTCCTCACTAGTTAGCTGATGTTCCTCAAGAGAGTAGCGCTTTCTCTCGTCAGTGACACTCTTTGCTTAGCCTGAAAAACTTCCTGGGAAGGCAGGACAAATGCTTATGTGTTGCCTGTAAATGACCAGCAAGGCAGTGGGTCATAGCCATCCTGCAGGGTGAGTGTTTTCAGGCTTTAATTCTTCAGGCGTTTATCATGGACTCCATCGTTTTCACCTTTTCTTTGGATTTTACTTTCTGACCTGCCAAGGTCAGATGAGGAAGCCCAGGCTGGGAGAAGCCACTTTGTTTACCAAGGGCTGTGCCCTTGAGGGTCTGGCCCTGTGGCAAGGGCCCCGCCCTGCAGGGGACCTGGGCTCTCCAGCCATGGGAGGGTCCGGGCCTACCCCCTGCAGAGGCCAGGTAGCCTCTGTCAGCCACCAGCAGCCATCACTCAGAGTCCCAGGGGTCTTTGCTCTTGGGCCACTCTACCTGTCCATACCTGTCCACCCCACCAGATTTTTATCTTGCCTCGAGTTTCTAAGAGGTCCCCAGGGTGGAGAGTTTCTGGATTTGAGGGCAGTGTTTCCTTCCAGCTCTGAGGATATGTGAGTCAGATGTGCCCCCAGCCTCCCTGGCTGCCAGTGAGGGGCACGGTCCAGGCGGCCCTGTCACAACTGCGTCTCAGGCTTTTTATTCCAGGTGTCCTGCTGATTAGGGTGGGGGCAGGAGGCGAGGACTGGCTCTCTTCCCCTTTGGCCTCTGCCCGCTGCTGTGCCGGCCCCCTGGGCCACTGCATCCGGTGCTGTGGTCGGGGCTTGGCGCCCCGGGGCCTCATCACCTCCTCTAACCCCATGGGGCCCCACGCGGTAGGGAGGGAGCGGATGGCCAGCCTACATGTGAGGCCTCCGAGGCTCAGAGGATGAAGCTTGCCCGGGGGAGCCAGGTCTCCCTAACTCCCCACCAGGCCATGGCTCTGGTCCCACAGTGAACCGTGGCATAAATGGTCCCATCCAGATCCTTCCCAGGTTACCCCTTCCTGCCTGGCAACACCCTCTCCCGCCACCTGGCTCAGCCTCAGACCACATCTGCCTCCTTGCACATCTCACCCCTCCCTGGGCGAGCAGCCACTTTGAGTGCTGTGGGCTGTTGCCTGCTTCAAGTTCTCTGGGGCCCAAGAGGGGCTGGAGGGTTTGGTGGAGCTAGGGAGGGACCCCTGATTTCGTTGGGGATCCCACTGAGAAACTGGGTCCCTGTGTCTACCTGAGACAAGCCTTGAGGCTCCGAGGGATGGAGAGGCCCTCTGGCGCCCTACCCACCCTGGGCCGAGCCAGAGGTGACCTTTCCAGCCATTGTTTTCTTGATAGCTACCCCGGTCCCCACCCCAAGGCTGAGAACGGAGTCTCTGTGCTTCCTGCCTGTGGCAGCTCCCGGCCTGTGGGGATTCTCGGAGGCTGGGACAAGACTCCTCACTACAATGACCTCCTTTTCCTCCTAGTCCACCTTCTTGAGTCTCATGACCTCCACAGCCAGCGAAGCTGCGTCCTACGAATTCACCACCCTGACGTGTATCCCTGGAGTCATTGAAGTAGGTTGGGGGTGCTGGATTCGCGAAGGGAAAGGCTACACGCTTGGGTTTGCGATTATGTGATGTGTGCAGTGTGTGGGGTGTCCCTGTGGTGGCAGAAGCCTCCAAACTGAGCTTCTTTGCTCTCAAGCCCTGGTACCTCTGAGGATTCTGGCTGCCAGGGCCTCAGAGATGCCTGGCCGTCCTGGAGTCCTGACCGGTTCCCGGGGTCAGGCCAGTGCATGGCAGCTCTCGCTTGTGCCCCTGGCCCATGCCACCCCAGCCGGGGTCGCTCCGTGTGCTGGCTGTATCCCTCTGTTCCCTGCGAAGCTTCAGGGCCTCGGGCAGCCGGGGTTCTGGGGCCTCCACGGAGAATTGATGTTTTTGTGAAGAGCTGTTACCACCAGGGATGAGCATGTGAGGTTGTAAAAACTCCAGAGCCCTGGAGTGGGGGCTCCTCAGCTCGCAGGATGTGGAGCTGGAGCTGTGTCTGGCTCTGCCTGGCTGTGCCGGGCTGGAGCAGGCGTGGGCCTTGCCCCAAGGCCGGGCCCTGGGATTCTCCCAGCCCCTGGGCCGGCAGCCAGCCCTAGTGGGTGTCCTGGGTTCAGGCAATCCCCTCCCTTGGTGACTCCGCCTCACCTTACCTTCTCTTCCACATTCTAGTACAAAGGAGCCAACATCCAGCTCCTGGACCTTCCTGGGATCATTGAAGGCGCAGCACAAGGTAGGGAGTGGGACCAGGCTGGAGGGAGACAGGGTGGACCTCAGCACCCCAGCCCATCCTCCTCCCTGGGGATTTGGTGTGCTGGCCTCACCGGTAAATTGGATGTGGCTGCAGGGCTCCACGGGTACAGGTGGGTCCAGCACCCCGTGCTCCAGGGCCTCTGGCCTCACACTGTCCTGGCAGCCCCCTTGTTAAAGCCGAGGAGACTGAAGCCCAGCAAGGTGCAGGGACCTGCCAAGGGCGCACAACTCACCTGGTGGGTTTGAATTCCCACTTCCACAGTGTGTCCCTGGACAGACCCCTGCAGGGACTGGCCACTTAACAGCTGCCTAGCTCAAGCCATACTCCTGGTCCTGGGGCCCCGTCCTTTGTTTTCTGAGATAAGAACGTGCCTGTGGCTTCTGGTGGGAGGTGGCTGCCTGCAGCACTGCGGATGGACAGACATGGTAACCAGCTGATGGTTATCGAGCACTGGCGAGTGTGCTGACCTTTATCTCACTTAATCTTCACATAGTCCTGTGACTTAGGAAGCGTCGTTACTTCCTCTTCATAGCCAGGAGGAACCTCAGGGACAGACAGGCAAAGGGTCTGCCCTAAACGACGCCTCACCCATCAAGTGTCAGGGCCGGGGTTGGCGCCCACCTCTCTCGCCCAGTAGCCCCGCCCAGGCTGGGAATCGGGGCCTCCTCCCTGGGGATCTGGTTGCCATCGCCTCTGCACACTTCCATACCCTGCTGCCCCCATCAGGGCAGAGTCCTGCCTACTTGCATTGGGCCGGTGGAAATGGTGATGGTCTCCCAGGAGCCTGCTGGCCCGGCCAGCAGCACAGGGCCTGGAGGTGGTCTGGCCACTGTGGGGCAGTGCACGGATAGCGTCAGGAGGCAGCTGGCCAGGGAAGGTCACCGGGCCCAGCTCCCCATTCTCTGAAGGAGGCAGGTCATGGTTGAAGCCTACACCACCTGGATCCTAGTGCTGTGACCTGGGCAAGGCGCCTGACCTCTGCGGTGGTGCAGTGACCACAGAGTCTGATCATTGTGTGGCGGTTCCTAAAGTACCCCTTCCTGCCGTGTCTCACATGGTCCTTTCTGCGGCCCTTGGATTGGGGGTGGTTTATATTACCACATTTCCAGAAAGGACAGACATGTTCAAATCCTGATAGCACACAGGCATGGTAATCTTGGGCAAGGGATTGTCTCCACACCAATCCTCGTTTTTTTCGTCTGTAAAATGGGCATGATAACACAGACGGTATAGGGTAGTTGTGAGGATTAAGTGAAGAAATGTTCACGAGGCACTTAGCACGTAGATTGCTGCAGACTAGGGACGGGGAGAATGTTACTTCTGAGGTGGGGGTGTCGGATTACGTCCTAAAACAAGTCTCTGTGAGAAAAACAGCACATGGATTAGAGAAAAACGCCAAGGGAACCACAGCCGGGGGCTGGCATATGGCGGAGACCATGGTGGATCTGTAGAGAACAGGAGTCTGGGGCTCCGGGGATCACATGGGTTGTGCCTGTGTCACTGTGTCACTGTGTCTCTCCCCCTGTCCAGGGAAGGGTCGTGGCCGGCAGGTGATTGCTGTGGCTCGCACGGCTGACGTCGTCATCATGATGCTGGACGCCACCAAGGGAGAAGTGCAGAGGTCTGCATGGGGGCGCGGGGGCAGGCTAACATGTCTGGGGGGGGTTCCCTGGGCGTGGCAGTGGGACCCCGTGGCTCCGGCTGCTGTGTCCCTGATCATGATGGTGACCCAAGGGGCGCTTGGGCCTCTCACACATGGGAGCAGTGGCAGGACTGTCCCCAGCCTAAACCCGTGCCGTCAGCCTGCAGCATCCTTCTGAGAGGCTCCCGTGTGGCATGGAGGTGTCCGGAGGCTGGGAACTGTGGCATGCCGTGCTGGCGGAAGCCTGTGCCACCAGTCCCGTGCTGGCCCTGACTCCTGCCTGCAGAGGCCGGGGTGCCTCGGGCTCTGCCCAGGACCCACCAGGAGCCTAGGCCCAGGCCACTGAAGCCTTATTCATGCCCTGACCTGCTGGCTGAGGGGCACAGTGGGCCTGCCTCTGCGTGCCAGTCACAGATTCAGCCAATCTCCCTTGGACTGGGCAGGAGGTCCAGAGGCTCCTCAGCAGCTTTGGGGTGTCGGGAAGGAATGTTCTGGGTTCCCAGTGGCGGGTAGGAGGGCAGGGGCTTCCTGTGTGGCACGGACGCCATTCAGCCTGCCTCTGGACACCTGTGAAGGCTCGTGGGGGTCTGCCCAGGTCTCTGCTGGAGAAGGAACTGGAATCCGTGGGCATCCGCCTCAACAAGCACAAGCCCAACATCTACTTCAAGGTGAGGCCCTCCCACCTGGAGGCCAGGACGGGCGGGCTTGCGATGATTGCAGCTGCCCCTTTGTGAGCCGCCCCCCTTCCTCTCTTCTTCTCCAGCCCAAGAAAGGCGGTGGGATCTCCTTTAACTCCACAGTCACACTGACCCAGTGCTCAGAAAAGCTGGTACAGCTGATCCTGCACGAGTACAGTATCCTTCCCAAAAGCAGCAGGGGCGGGCCCCCCGAGCCCGAGGGCGGGAGGGGCAGCCGAGACAGGAGGGAGGCCTTGTGGCCCAGAATGATCAAAGCTCCCCCCAAGCCAGCCCAGATCCACCTGAGCGGCTGCCAGGAAAGCTGCAGTGACCTGGGCCACTTCCTGTCGCCGCGGCCGCCATGCTCACCAGGTACAGGCTGGCCAGGCCACCGCTGTGCACTTAGCAGTGGCTCCCTGACTCCCTGCCGGGCACTAGGCACTGGCAGCCAGTCACATTTGGCAGGAAGATGAGATGGTAAGGGAAGCAGCCCCCGAGGACTGGGGTTCCTGGCCCGGGAAAGCCTCAGGGAGAACCAGGGGCCTGGCTGGTCACTGCTAAAGTAGCGTTGCGGGGTTGGGTGAGCCTCTGGAGGGCAGGGCAGGGCCCCAGGGGCAGAGCAGCTCTGCATATGAAGAAGTCACCTTAGGACAGGCTGTGTGCAAGGTGATGAGGCCCTTGTCACTGCAGGTATACAAGCAGAGGCAGGGCGGCCTCCAGAGTAGAGCTTTGCATGAGGGAAGCTGGGTGAGATCAATGCTGGCAGACGGTGCTCCTGGCACCGAAGCCTGGGGTGCACCGAGGTGCTTTGGGGTACTTTTCTGGCAAGTACGTTTTTCTTCTTGCCTAACGGGGAGGACTGAAACCTCTGATTTATACTTTACGTCTCGTGGCTCCTTTTGAAAACAAATGAGGGCGGTCCCCACACTTTAAAAGCTTGTACAACCTCCAAAGCAGATGACCTCCGAGGTCCCTTTTGGCGCTGCGTTTCCTAATTGGCCGTCCTGGTCCCTCCCCTGTGGGGCCGCTAGGGACGACTGGTGCCCAGGAGGCCCTTAATCCAAGCCCCCCAGAGATCTTCAACGCGGAGGTGCTCTTCCGAGAAGACTGCTCCCCGGATGAGTTCATTGACGTGATCGTGGGCAACCGAGTGTACATGCCCTGCTTGTATGTAAGTGGCGCCGGGCCCCGGGATACACATGTGGGGTGGCGGCTGGCCCTGGGGCGACCCAGAGGGGAGACAGTCTTCCCAGAGGGGCAAGAAGAGCCCAGAGCTGCCTTCTCCTTCACCTCCCCTCTTCCCTGGCAGCTGCGCGAGATCTGCAGAGCAGCCTAGCTTGTCGCTGGGTTCTAGCCCAGCCTTCCCTTCTGGGGTGGACAGTGACCCCAGGGCCCCCGCAGTGTTTCCCCATCCTGAGGCAGCAGGGGAGGGAGGCCCCTGGCACTGGCCCCCGCCCCTGTTGTGCACGCAGAGGGAGGCGCTGTGGGCAGGGCCGCGCCATTCGGGGACCCTTTTCCTGCACTACTGTATTCTTTTCCTTCCCCAACACCTGCCTCCACCTTCTCAATCCCAGGTTTATAACAAAATCGACCAGATCTCCATGGAAGAGGTGGACCGCCTGGCCCGGAAACCCAACAGTGTGGTCATCAGGTAAGGGTCCCAGCACCTTGTATGTGCGAGTCTGCCGGGCCTCTCAGCCACACTGGCCTGGCAAAGCCCCCCCACACGCACCCAGGCCACTGGAGGCCATCTTAATAACGGCCTCGACCTTGGCCTGATCCTACTTTGGGTCTGCCTGGGCAGAGTGGATGATGTGGGTTGGGCTCTGGTTAAGATAACAGAAGGATTTCATCCACCAAATAGAATCATTAAGAGGGTTTATAGCTTAGTCGTTAACCGAAGAGCTCAGAAATCTCAAGGGGCACCTGGGGGCCTCAGTCAGGTAAGCGTCCGACTTCGGCTCAAGTCGTGATCACACAGTTGGTGAGTTTGAGCCCTGCGTCGGGCTCTGTGCTGACAGCTCAGCCTGGGGCCTGCTTTGGATTCTGTCTCCCTCTCTCTCTCTGCCCCTTTCTCACTCATGCTGTCTCTCTCTCTCCCAAAAATAAACAGTAAAAAAAAAAAAGTTTGAGAGATCCCAAGAGTGTGAGCCAGCTGCATCTGATCCTTTGGAAGATGTGGCTCCCAACGCAGGGTACAGGGGAAAGGGAACCCAAGTCCTCAGTGGGTGGGGCCATCCTTGCCCCACCCCTTTGGGATGGCCCCACCCCTTTGGAGGGTGGGTCCTGGGGGGATGTAGTTCATGTCTCTCGCCCCTGCGAGTTCCTCCTTGGGAGCAGCCCGGCCTGTGTGCTCTGCTCTGCCGGCTTCCCAGCTCTCACAAGGCAGTCTGTAGCCTCACACTGAAGCATGACTACAGGGAGCCAGATGCTGAGCTGCTAAGGGGACAGTGTGACCTGTGCAAATGATGGGTGAGGGTCCTGGACCCCCTCCCGGGCTTTGCCCGCTACTGCCAAGAGCAGCAGAGAGCAGGAGGCCCTCCTGAAGGACGGCCTCAGTTCTCTCCTGCTGTGTCCCAGGCTCACTTCAGGGGCTGTCCAAGGACGCGCGGGCTCTCAGGGCGTGAGGTCACCCCCACACCACACCTTCACCTGCTATGCCGACAGCATGTCAGTGGAGGGCAGGTGTCCGCTCAGGGTCACGCCTCTGCACACAATCCAGCCAGAAGCCACCCCATCACCAAAACCCGCCCCGGGCTGCGCTGTGCTGGGCTTTCTCCTTCCAGCAGGTGTCAGGAGGGAAGCCCCACCTCCCAGCACCCTGTGTCCCTTAGTGATGCCACGTGCCCTCCACAAATGCCACCAGGACCCTCAGGAGAGACCGCTGAGCTCTGCTGGGCGTGACCGTGGCGGTGGCTGGAGGCGCTGGCAGCTGGTGTCGAGCTGCCGTCAGAACTACAGGCTCGGTTGCCCTCGGGTGCTAGACGGGCCACACCAGCCTCAGTCCCCAGGCCAGCCCGACGGAGGCCGTCCCCTGCACCAGTGAGAAAGCAGTCCTTGCTGTCGAGAACGGAGCCCATGGGGCTGCTCTGACCGGCCACCTTCCTCCCTGGCAGCTGCGGCATGAAGCTGAACCTGGACTACTTGCTTGAGATGCTTTGGGAGTACTTGGCCCTGACCTGCATCTACACCAAGAAGAGAGGACGTGAGTTAGGGGCGTGTGGCCCGGGAAGCAGGCTGAGCCTCACCCTCCCTGTAGGGCGGCCACGCTCTGCGTGTAGCACCCGGAGGGCCCAGTGCCCCTGGCTCAGCCTGCCCTGCGCAGATCTCAGCTTTTCTCCCATCTCACAACTGGCACTGCCCTCTACCCCAGGCTGCTGGGGCCCTTGGCTGAGCCTTCACAGTAAAGAAGGCCGCTTCCTGGGTCCTGATGCCCTGGGGGGCTGGGTAGGGAGGGGCAGAGGGATAGAGGCTGTCCTGTGGTTCCCCACCAGCTACGGCAGTAACCCCCTCCCAGCCGCCACTAGCAGGAGCCCCCCCTCCCTGGGTCAGGCGAGTGACTGCATGGGAACCTTCATCATGTCCCCTCCCCCTGGTTGCACACCTCACACACCCTGTGACCTTGCAGCTGAGTTCTGGCCCTTTGCATCGGCTTTGACCGTATCGGCAAGGGAGATGCAGCTGCCCCTGACTGGTCCCCGGCAGCTGTCACGCCTTAGGAGTTCTGTCCAGATGCTTCATGTGGCCGGACTTACTCTCACGGCTGACCGGGTCCCAGGCCCTCCTGGATGTGCTGTACTTTTATGTTCTGTGTTAAAGTCAAGAGGACCTGTAGGGCAAGACTGAAGCCAAGGCTGGGGGCTGGAAGGGCCTCTGTCCCCTGATGGAAGGGAACCGTGGGGCAGCTTGGGGCCATAACTGTGGTTGCCTCCCTCTACCTTTGCAGAGAGGCCGGACTTCACGGATGCCATCATCCTCCGGAAAGGGGCCTCCGTGGAGCATGTGGTGAGTTGCCAAGACCCTTCCGGACAGTGAGCTCAGGGAGCTCTCCGTCCCCGCTGTGGGGTTTTGCCCGAGGGTCTCCAGACCCCCCGCTGCAACAGCAGAGGGGTCCGGCGCCAGCTGTGGAGTTAGACCTGGCGTTGCATCCCCGGCCCCCTGCCTCGCATCTAGAGCCACAGGCCTCTCCCGTTGGCACGGCTGGCACTGCCTACCCCAGCGGTGGCTAGAGGGTGGGGTTGAGGGAGATCCAGCCTGTGAATAGTCGGCGTGCCACCTGGCACGTGTCCAGGAAGCGGTACTCGTCGCTGGCCTGTCACATCCGGGTGCTGCAGGCTCAGAGCCACAGCTGTTCAGATGTGTAGTCAGGTAGAGCCACTGCCCAGGGGCTTTTCTGTACCGTTAACTCCAAGCTGTGTTTCCCCAGTGCCAGCCTAGGGCTCAGACTTACCACCTCCGTGCCCTGGGCCCCTGTTGGCTCCTTGCCCCGAGTCAGCCCCCAGCAGCCCTCTCTGCTCCCACATCCCGCCTCCAGCCCAGGATGGCTTTGAATGCTTTTTACACTCAACGCACATTTATTAAGCACCAACGATAAAGCATGCCCGGTTCCTGCCAGAACAGGGTCCATCAGGGTCAAAGGTGCCAAATACCCAACCCCAGAGCTAGGCAGTCACACGTAAGGGGGAATGCAAGAAAGTAAGGGAACAGGGAATGACCCCGTCTACACAGAGAGGCCAGGTGGTCTTGAGGGAGGTGTCCTGATTGGGCCTGTAGACCAAGTAGCACCTGACAATGAAGAGTTAGGGGTGGTGGAAGCCCTCCTAGGCAGGGGCGCAAGTTATGCAAAGGTCCTGAGGCAGAGGGGCTCTGGGCGGAGCCTGTGGGCTCAGGGAGAGGGGAGTGCATTTCCATGTCTAGTGTTTTGTTTCAGGCACAAGCTGTCCCCTGTCCCCTGAATGTGACCCTGCACCATCTTTTACGAAGGTGTATTGGGCCCCGCAGGAACAAACGATGGCTCAAGTGCCTGGAACACTTCTCCAGGTCCACATAGGCATCTTCTCAGACTTTGTTTTTTGGGGGTTTGTTTTCCGCCTAGCTCGTGTCTCCTCAGGATCTGTACCATGGACAGGCGGTGCGCGGCCTGCCGTCTGGGCTCATGCGCGCATTGGGTCAGCAAGCCCAGCCCGAGGCCTCTGCCAGCCAGAGGTTCCTGATATGAATGGGCGGGGCTCGGCCTTGAAGGCTGGCGGGCTCGGCAGGCAGGAGCTACGTCCCTTAGGTCACTCCTTACGACAGGGGGCGTCTCTGCACTGCAAGCCTCTTTCGGAACCTGTGACTATGGAGGTGTCTCTTGGGGACCTGGCAGCTGTTGATACGGGCGCCCCCCTGTGCTGGCCCTCTGCCGAAGTACCCCGCGCTCTGTGGGTACTCTCCTCCACCCTCTCAGGCCCAGGCTGCTTGCCCCGGAGGACTCCAGCTGCTGCCAGGGAGAAAAGCGGGAGATAGCAGGGGGAGAATAGGTTTCCAGGCAGTGGACTAACAGGTACAAAGGCCCAGAGGCAGGAGTGAGTGTGGGGAACACCGGCCGTTTGTCATCAGCTGCCCCAGGGGCAGGAGCTGCTAGACCCAAGGGTGACGAGAGTCCAGTGCGGTAGGGGAGGGGCTTTGGGGGCCTTGCTCCAGAGCCTGGACTGGTCTCCTCCCTGGTTACCCTCCCCACAGGTGCCTCCCTCCTGGGACACCCAGCTGTCCCACGTGCCACAGAGTATAGGTAAAGACCTGCCTAGAAGCTGACAGCACGGCCCCAGGCAGACCGAGGGCCGTACCCTGGCTCTCCTCCATCCTGTGTCAGCCTCCCTGTGCCTTCGATTCCTCATCTGAGGGTAACTGACCCCCGCGCCCCCACCCCCGGGCCTTTGTGATGCACCAGCCTAGGCCCTGGTGCAGATTCAGTGAGAGCTGACAAAGGCCTGCCTCTGAAAGGGTCGTGGGCCGTAAGCCCCCCAGGCAGAGAGGACCTGGCAGAGCTCGGAGGAGTGGGGGGTACAGGGGGCACAGAGCAGCAGTGGCCTTCCTGTCGTCGATCCATGCATTCTCTCCCATAGCGGAAAAGATGGCCGGGCGTGACCTGCCACCGTCCCCCATTGCTGGAGATGCAAGTGCGGAGAGACTCCTCTCCAAGCCCCACAGCACCTGGTTCCCCGTGTCACAGACAGCCGGGCGCAGCGGGGCCTGCCTGCCTTGAGGCCGGGAGTGCCAGCCCCGTGCTCCCAAGGCTGTCGGGGGCCCAGGGAAGTCCCTATGGGTGTGCAGCCCCGCTCCGTTGTTGGGGGTCAAGCTGAGGAAGACGTAAAACCCAGAGAGATTCGCTCTCTGCTCTGGAGAACAGTGTTGAAACCACGTGCATGGCTGTCCGTGCTCCTCCCGGGCAGCAGGGTCCTGTTCAGCACAGCCACCTAGAGGAGGCCCCGTCCGCGCTCAGGAAACGTTCTTACAGGCTCAGCGTCCCCACAGAAGCTATCTCCCCAGCCCCCTCCACTGCGCAGCCAGAGAGGTCCCCTCCTTCCAGCCTCCTTGAAGAGCTCGGGGACTCCTGAGGTGGAGGTGGATGATGTCATGGGTGGGAGGCTCCAGGGCACGGGGCACAGCGGCCAGGGTGGTGACTCCAGGCTGAGGTGGCGTGTCCTGACAGCCACCGTCACCCATCTGAAGGAGCATCTGTCAGGGTCGTCATTCAGGCAGGGCTGGTGGAAGGCTGCCGGCAGCCAGGTCCAGACCTTCCTCTGATGACCTCAAGGCCATTTCTAATGGGCTCCGTGGCCTTCGGGCCAGCCTGCAGCCGTGCGCACAAGGCCGCCTGGGGGTGGAGCCTGTGCTGTTCATGAGGCCGGTGCTGCGGCAGCGCCTGCCTTGGGGATTGCTGCTTGGCACAGGCCTGGGGCTTGGGGGTGTGGCCACGCTCGGTGGGCTGGCTACTCATCCCGCTGTTACCCTCTCCCACCCTCCAGTGCCACCGCATCCACCGGTCACTCGCCAGCCAGTTCAAGTACGCGCTGGTGTGGGTGAGTCTCTGGGCGGGAGTGGGCCGGGGTGGTGCCCAGCGTCGCTCCCGGGTTAGGCAGGAGCAAGGCGTTCATGCCACTCCGCGTGGTGTCCCCGTTCCCGGGGTGTGCATGCGGACCCGTACTGGACTTGGGCCTCTCCCATCTTGGGATCCAGGGATGGTCAGTCCACTGGGGACATCCTCCTGTCTGGGGGGGATTTGCCAGTGCTGGGGCCCCCACTTCAGACTCAGGCATTCACATACCCTGCAGTGTGTACACCCACCCGCCTTCCTCCTGTAATAGCTGTCAGCCTCAGCCTTGCTCAGTACAGAGGCTGACGTGGCCCCTCTGCCCTGCCCCCCCCCCCAACCAGGGCACCAGCACCAAGTACAGCCCGCAGCGGGTGGGCCTGACCCACACCATGGAGCACGAAGACGTCATCCAGATTGTCAAGAAGTAGCGGCTGTTGCTGTGCCCCCTGCCTGCCCGTCCTGCCTCCCTGGGGAGTCAGCCCAAGCGGGACACACCAAAGCCCGAACAGGAAAAATACAAATACATACACCCCCGGAAGGGGTCTC
Organism: Crocuta crocuta; assembly: GCF_008692635.1. Taxonomy (NCBI): domain Eukaryota; kingdom Metazoa; phylum Chordata; class Mammalia; order Carnivora; family Hyaenidae; genus Crocuta; species Crocuta crocuta. Next base: position 1,460,174 of record NW_027533258.1, read on the forward strand.
TCAAGTCTCTGCTGTTTCCAGAAGTTTCTTCAGTAGGCAGATGACAAAGAGCGTTGGGGCAAAGGGATATGGTTGGGGGACTTGGGCTGGTCTGGTGGCATTTCCCACGAGCCTGGCCCCTCGTGTCGGGGTTCTGTGTTTGGAAGCCTACCCCTGGCCCCCTTCGGGCATGGGTGGGGGGTGGGCAGGCTGCCTGCTACCCCGGAGCCAGGGCCTAATGCTGATGGTTTGCTTGGTGCCGGGGCTAGGAGCCGACCCTGCCCGGGTCCCCCGGAAGCTGTGGTTACTGTCCTTGCACCTCGGCCCTTGAGAGCCTGCTGGCGCTTGGGGAGGGGGCCTCCCTGGACAGACCCTTGTCCCCCCTCGGGCTGCCCCATGGTGGCTTTAGGTCCCAGCTCATGCCTTCCTTGGCCTGCCGAGTCCTGCCCGCCCAGGGCAGCCGCTGCCCAGCGTGGACCCCAGGACCCGAAGCCTGTGTGGACCCTAGGACCCGGAGCCTGCGCGGACACCTGGAACAGACACTTTGGCTCTTGGTTTCTGTATTTTTTCTCTAAGCCCCTGGTCTCCACCCTTCTTTCTGAAATAAAAGAGTGACCATAATTCTTGTTCAGAGTGAGGACAGTTCTGTCAGTTTGGTGAACTCCGTTGCCAGGCTGGGTCAGGGCCAGCAGTGAGCATGGTGGGTGGAGCCCGGTTTGTGGGAGAGCAGGCCCAAGTCTGGGGCGCAAAGGAGAAGGTGGGGCCTTCTGGGGTGGTCTCTGCCCTGGAAGGTTGGCCAGGGGCTGTGGGCCCTGGACGTGGCACCTCCTGAGGCCGGGCCTGGCTGCTGAGGTAAGCTGCATCCCTGAAGGTCCTTGAGCCCTCACAGGGGAGAGCTCAGAAGCTCTTGGAAGGCAGAGGTGGACAGGCCTTGGCCCGGAGAGTCCCTGCCGCACGCCAGGGTCAGTGTCCGGCCATCCCCACAGCAGCCTGTTCTCCAGGGGCAACACCTTGCCCTGGGTTTATACAACTTCTTAGTGTAGAGCCGGGATTTGTACCCAAGCTGGGTCTTCTGTGCCGCGGGAGGCTTCCTGGAGGAAGTGTGCCTCTTGGGAGTGAATGGTAACAGGTTTTGTGGGGGTACCAGGCACTGGGCTGGCAGGAGGCGTAGAGGGCTCCCCTGGGGGTGTCTTCAGGTCCAGCTGGAGTGTGGAGCAGGCCCACTGCCCAGCTTTCCAGGCTGCTCTTGGCTCCTCTGTCAGCTGCTAGGGCTCCTTTCCGGAGACAAAACAGGAATAATAGGCATCATTAAATATACATGGGGCCCCAGGCGGTCGGCGTGGTGGGCTGGGCCTCCCATCCCCGCAACGCCGAGCTGCTCTGGGGGCTGGCCGTGCTCCTGGGGCCAGCCACAGGACCCCTGTCCGGCGGCATGCAGGCAGCGAGCAGGCCACGGGACTCCGGTAAGAAGACCCTGAGGCCCTTGGGGTCTGCCCCAGGGACCTCCCCGAAAGATGCAGGGAGGGGAAGAGGGGACGGGGCAGTGGAAGAGCTGGGCCTTGCCCTTAACTCACTGTGAGGTGCTTCCCTGGGCCTCAGTTTCTTCATCCATGAAGCGGGCATGATGCCCGTCCAGCTCCCCTCTTAGTGATGCTGGGATGCCGAGACAGGTAAGTACTCAGTGGCTTCCTTCAGCCCTTCTCCCGACTGCCACAAGACCTGGCCGTGAGGTCCCAAGTAAGCATTTCTGCCTGGGTGATGGTCACTTCTTACCTTACAGGTAGGAAAGGGCCCTGTGTTTGCAGAGCATCGGATCCAGGCCCGTTCTGTCTGCCAAGCTGGCCGGGAAAGGGTGGGAGATGAGGCCAGAGGTCTGGGCGTCCCCAGGCTATGGGCTCAGGACATGCATTGTCAGAGTCTCCAGCCATGGAGCCACCGTGTTCCTCACCATGGATGGGCTATTTCCTGGGCCAGGTCTGGGCGTGCATAGATTAGGCCAGGCGGCATCTCTGCTGAACTGTTGGCTTTCTGGATCGGTGGCTGGCATGGTTCTATGGTCTGGGCCTGCGTGAGAGCCAAAGGCCCCGTGTGCTGTGCACACCCAGGTCGGTGTGAACTGGCAGCTTGCAGGGCCTGGTGCGAGAGGGGTATCCGCAGGGCTGGAGACGGCCCCCTAAGCACTCCCAGAGGTCCCCACCCCACCAGGGTGAGCCCCAAGGGTTGGGCCCCCCTGTCCCCACCACTCACCCTCCCTGGGCCTTCTGTGCTAGGAGGCTCTGGCCAGGCTTATAGGAAGCCCCTTCCTGCTCACACAACCTGAATGTCTTTGTGAAGGTCAGCAACACCCAAGCCCTCACCCAGGCCATCCACAGACTCTGGGGCTGCTTTCCCAGAGGGCCCAGCCCACAGCTTTACAAGACTCAGGCGCAAAGGAGTCTGGGGCATGAATATTCACCCCTAGCTGTGTGGCTGTCTCCCCCAGTCCCTCAGCCTCAGCTGGAATTCCATGTGGCTATTTCACAAACCTCCTTTGGTAAGAATCCTCTACTGCCCTCCAGATCCCCTCTGGCTTGGCCCTGGGGAACAGTGCTGGGAAGCTTGAACCGCCTGTGGGGGAGGGCCTCAGACTCCAGGCACCCCCTCAGCATCTCTTCTAACTCCCCTCTGCTCCCCCAGAACCCCAGCTAGGAAACTCCTCATCTCCAAACACTCCGTGTTCACCTGCACCCACTTCTCCACACAGAGAGGCCCAGTCCAGGCCACCGCCTCAGGGCTCTCACGCTGCGTGGGTAATTCTTCCTCCCTCTGTTCTCAACCCCTCTCTCTCTCTCCCTCTCTCTCCTGGATCTGTCCCACTGACTTGCCAGCCGATCTACTAGTTTGCTCCTGAGGCCGTAACAAAGTGTCACAGACCCGAGGTCCTAAGCAATAGACCTCCAGAACTTTCTCACAGTTCTGGAGGCCAGAAATTTGAGATCAAAATGTCAGCGGGGCTGGTTTCTCCTGAGGTCTCTCTCCCCGGCTCAAGGAAGGCCCATAGCTCCTCCACTGAAACAACCACGAGCCCCTGGACATGTCATTCTCCGTGGCCACCTCGTCATGGCTTAGCTGCTCCAAGCACCCCTGCCCCGCGTCAATCCAAACAGTCCCTGCGCCAGCCTGATGCCCCACGTTGCTGAACAGTGACCATTCTTTTTTTTTTTTAAAGTTTATTTTGAGAGAGAGAGAGAGAGAGAACGAGCAGGGAAGGGGCAGAGATGGGGACAGAGGATCCGAAACAGGCAAAGAGCCCACTTCGGGGCTCAAACTCACGAACCGTGAGATCATGATCTGATCCAAGGCCGGACGCTTAACCAACTGAGCCACCCAGGCGCCCCACAGTGACCATTCTAACCACGTTTGCCAGGCCCCACACGCTTGGCACAGCCAGTGCCTCGTCTCCATCCCACACAGTCGTTAAGGGCTGGAGTGGGAAGCCCCCACCTTCTTGCTCTGTCCTCCTTCACAGGTTCATCCCAACCCCTGCCTCTCTTCATCTGCCCTGTGGATCTAAATTTCCCTGACTCGCCCCCTCCCCCGCCACCCCAACCCTCCGTGTCCTAGACCAAGCCCGTCATATGCCCACCTCACCCTGCTCATCTTAGAGAATGATTCCCCCGTCACGTGGCTACACGAAGCCAAACCAAGGGCCCTCCAGGCCCCACCTTCACCCCAGCCCCCACGCAGCCCCTCACTGGGTGTGTCCAGTGCGCTCTGTCCCAGCTGTCCCAGATCGAGCCGCTGTTTGCTCTGTCCCTGCCTCCGCTGTGCACCCCCTCCCCATCCTCCGCCACATGGTGCCCAAAGACCTTTTCCCACACCACTTTCCAAGAAGCAATGAGAGGCAGTGGTTGAGAGCATGGACACTCTGGAGCCAGACTACCTGAGCTTGAATCTGGTTTCAAGCTGTGTGGCCTTGGGCAACTTACTACACCTCTCTGGGCCTGGTTTCCCCACCTGTAAAGTGGGAAGAATAACAGTCCCTACTTCCTGAGATTGTAGTGAGGGTTGAATGACTGCTGTGTGACCCGGTAGCTCTCACTTCCTCACTGGGGGTTCTCTGCTGAGTGATGTGACCTCTCTAATACAGGACCCTCCGTCTATAAAATGGGAATAGCCATTCCCACCTTACATACTGTGCGAATCCTATGAGATAGCAAAGCACTCAGGATCAAGCCTAGCACATAGTAAATGTGGCAGTGTTGGTTATTTTTATGGCTTTCAAAATGTGTATCTGGTCATAGCACTCCGGACACCCTGAAATCATGCCAAGGCTCCCCACTACCTTAGGGATGGAGACCAAAGTCCCACTCCAGCCTCCAGGTCTTAACAGGCAGGTCCCTCCTGCCATCCTGGCTGCTTCTCACTTTACATGCTCTGCATCACTTTGCCCCTCTCACCACTTGGCCTTTGCACATGCTCTTCCATCTGCCTGGAACGCTGTTCACTGCTCCCTCTTTCATTGGATTAGCTCTTTCTCACCCTTATCTTGGCTCAGGGTCAGCTACTGAGGGGCACCTTCCTGGTCTTCCAATGCACTGTTCGCCAAGCTGGGTTGTGGCCTGGCCTTCAGAGCTCTTCTCATGGCTGCAGCCTCCCCTTGCATGGCTTTTTGCCAAAGTCTGTGCCCCCGTGACACTGCCACACAGCACAGAGACCATGCCTGGTTCCACTCAGCCCTGTGACCCCCAGGCACCCAACCCAGTGGCTGGCACGTAGTAGAGACACAATCCATATCAAGGAATGAATGGATGAATGAGAAGCTTGATCCCTGATAGCCCCTCTGTGCCTGCCGCAGAGGCTGGGGACACTATCCCTACAGCCTGGGGCAAGCCTGGGCCCCAGAGACCAGAAAGGGACACGTGAACAGGCCCTGTGGCCGGTAGTCACCCAGACCACCTTCCAGAGCAGACAGGAGCAGCCAGCTATAATAATAATGCCAGCAATAACAAAATAATAATAATAATAATGATAATAATAATAATAGGCAGTTTCCTCCAGGCTAGGCACTGTGCCAGGCTGTCTGGCTCATTTAATGTTGCATCAGCCCTGGGGGTGGGAGGGGCTATTACTACCTAGGGGCAGAGGCTGCATGACTTGCTGTGGCCTCAGTTTCCTCAAATGTCACATAGGTCCAGAGAATGGGATTGCATTTTGTGGTTTCAGGCCCTGACATTCTTCCAAGAGCTCCTCTAAAGGGGTGTTTCCACCCACTGTTTCCAATTCTTTTTTTCCACTTTCACTTTTTCTTATTAGTTTTTAAATGGTTATTTATCTTTTTTTTTTATGTTTTATTTATTTCTGAGAGAGAGAGAGCGTGAGCAGGGGAGGGTCAGAGAGAGAGGGAGACACAGAATCCGAAACAGGCTCCAGGCTCTGAGCTGGCTGTCAACACAGAGCCCGATGCGGGGCTCAAACCCACAAACCGTAAGATCATGACCTGAGCCAAAGTCGGACGCTTAACCGACTGAGCCACCCAGGCGCCCCTAAATGGTTATTTATCCTCAGAGAGGAAGAGAGCGTACATGGGCAAGAGCAGGGGAGGGGGAGAGAGGGGGAGAGAAAGAATCCCAAGTAGGCTCCACACTATCAGCACAGAGCCCGACAGAGGGCTTGGTCTCATGAACCGTGAGATCATGACCTGAGCCAAAGTAAGGGCTGGACGCTTAACTGATCGAGCCACCCCGGTACCCTTCTTTTCCTCTTTTTAAATGTTACTTTTTGGTTTGTTTGAATCAGAAATGCACTTACATGTTTCAGAAATCCAACTGATAAAGGAAAGTTTACAGCGAGATAGCCACTTTCCTCAACTTCTTCAATGTCTTTCCCAGTATTTCTACATGTAAGTCAAAGCAAATAATTTCTTTTTCCCCCAACACATGCACCTGTTACAAAAAGGAAGGCCTAGGTGTGTACTGTAGGCAATACTGTTGGGCACCGCGCTCCGGTCATTAGCAGGCTCTGGGGATCGTCCTTTCTCCGTACACAGAAATCTTCCACACTTTTTTGTAGCCGTGTAGCAGTCCATCATGGAATGCATCCCAGAGCACGTAGCAACGAGTACCTTAGTGTGTATGCCGTTCCCATGTGCACAACGGGATCCGCAGGATCGATTCCCAGCAACGGACTCCTTCTCCCTCCCTCTTCCTTTTTCAGTAACAGCATAATTAACTTGTAATTCACATGCCCTCTGATTTACCAACTAAATTGTGTATGATGCAGTGGGGTTTGAGATGTTCATAGGCACGTCCACCCTGTGACCACCACATTCCCTTCTAGCCAGAACCTTCTCCTGTCAGGCTGTAACCACCCTCACCCCAGCACTCCACTGGGACCACCCGTATAGCTCCACGTAGCCCCATCCAGCTGTCAGCGCTCCGTCCTCAACTAACCTGACCCATGTGCCCATTTGCCGCAGCTGCCTTGCCCTCCTCTTCAGCCACTCACTGCCTCCTTGTCCCCAAACAGTGCAACCCCCCGTTCACTCCTTCTCCTCCATCTGCACTCATTCCCTGGACCCATCCTCCAGAGCTGTGGCTTCAACACCACCTGGGTGCCACTGAGTCCCGAACTGATGTCATCGGTCCTGATCTCTGCAGAGCACCCCCTCCCCCTCGTCCACCAACTCCCTGGCAACGCCAACACGTGCAAAGCTGATGTCCGGCCGTTCATCCTGTACCTACTCTGCCCATGGTCTTCCTCATCTCAGCCAGTGGCCTGTCCATCCTTCCCCTGGTTCAGTAAGGAAATCTCGGAGGTGCTCATGACTTCTCTGTAAATCTTGTGGGCTCTGCCTGCAGAATACACTGCCTTCAGCCTCTGCAGCTTCCAGCCCGGACCAGGCCCCCCGCGTCCATCACCTGCACCACCATGCGGTAGCTTCCACGCCAGTCTCCTGCTTCTGCCCTCGCCCCCTGCATTGTGTCCTCCTGAAGCAGCCAGAGGGATCCTGTGAAGACCCAGGTCAAATCCCTTTTCTGCCGCCAGGCTCTGCCCTCACTTGCTGTCAGGGCCAAGTCCTCGCCCTGACCTCTGACCTCACATCTCACCTTCGCCTCTCGCTGCACTCTGCTCACCCCGGTCTTGCTGTTCCTCCATCGCACCAGGACCCCCCTGCTACCCCCCTCACCTCCTGCAGCTCTTGGCCCCAGCGTTACTTCCCAGCGTCCCCTTCCCCAGCCCCTATTCAATGCTGCACAAACACCCCTTTCCTGCTTTATTTAGATCCACAGCACTCATCCCCACCTCTCATTTTCCTTGTTTGTTGACCAACCCCCNGCTGTATCCCCGGGCCTAGCCCACAGCAGGCTCTCACCAAATACTTCTGGATGGATGAATGAATGAACAAGCAGATGTGTGCTGTGTCCAGCACCCCGGATGGCAGGGGCCAGGCTGACCGAGGAATCCAGGCGGGAGCCTGAACAGGCACATGGCGCCCATCGGCATGTCAGAGATAAGCACCATGGAAGCTTGGTGCCTGATGGGTGGAGGCCTGACTGGGTCCCTGGCTTACCCAGTGGTTTAAACAGGGCCCTCGGCCCCAGAGCTCCGGGAAAGCCCAGGCTCTGGAGTCCCTAAGCCCCTGCCTCCACCTTATCTTAATTGAAGATCTGTTTTCAGTCATTCAGAGCCCTGTATGTCCTTGGTCCCTGGGCAGGAGGAGGAGGAGAAGAGGGATAGTGTCGAGGCCTCAGGTTCCAGAGCTGCTGCCCCTGGGTAACCTCCACCCCCCACCACCCCCCTCCTTCCACACACATCCTTTGTCTAACAAGCCACAGCCCCTACCACTTACACTGCAGATTCTCAATAGTGGATTGGTCACTGGGCAGAGAGTGGGCACATGGCCTTGGGTCAGCTGTCCAGTCTGGAGCAATCAGCTATACCCACAGAGGGCAGGGGCTACACAGTCACCGCCTTCTCAGCAAGGGCAGAAACTGGGAGGAGAGGGCTGGGTAGGCATCCCAGATACAAGCCACACACATGTGGCCTCTCCGGCCGCTTACGCTACCCCACAGCCCCGTAAGTCTTGTTTCTTCATAAAGGGCACAGGGCATAGTTTATCACTCCCATCCTACAGATGAGGAAACTGAGGCCCAGAGAGGGTAAAAGGCTTTCCTGAGGCCACACAGCCAGCCACTGGCAGAGCTAGAAGTCAGAGCCAGGACTGGCCCACCCTGTTTCGGCTACCCCAGCCCCCTGGTGTGTGGCTTCACAGGGCCCTGCTGGAGTTCCACTAAGATGCTCCTCACCTTGTCCTGCTTTCTGAGCTGGCAGCCCGGCTGTCCCCAATGCATTATTCATGCTCCCGAGAGCTGGCCAGCTCTGGTTACACTGACCGCAGCCCTGGACTGTGCTCTGCCCACCCCCTCCTCCCTTGCCAAGGACCTGGTGGGTCCAAGTATCCCCTCCCAGGTAACTTAGTGGGCTTCGAACGTGCCACAGTGGCTCAGGGCATGTGGCTCCACTCGGGCCCAGGACAGATAAGCTAGGTGGTTTAGGGCAAGCAGCTTCCCTATTCCTGGACTCAGAGTCTCCCTCTGTGAAGCAGCAGTGACCCCAGCATTTACTTGGGTGGGCTGAGGCGGCTAAGGCGCAGGGAGAGCTTGACCCGTCAAAACAGTCCGTCTGGTAGCGGTTTTACTCCGATGGTCGCCCCCAGCACAGGTCTGGGCCGGGCTTCTCTGCTCCCTGGTAAACAACACCCGTGCACTTTCCACCACCGCTAGGGTGAAACCCAAGGCAGCTCTGGAGGAGATGAATTATGGATCCGCCCTCCCAGATTCTGGACCCAGCCAGAAGAAGCTTGGCTGTCCCTCCCTAGGCCACCCAGACCAGTCCCAGCTGCTCCCAGCCCCAAGTGGCCGCGTGTCCAGCTGCGGGCAGGAAACGCGGTGTGTCCCCTTGTCTCCAAGTCCCAGAGCTGGTGACACGGGTCATAGCCCGGTGAGGAGCAGGCAGCCACCATGGCCAAGGAGGAAGAGGATGAGAAGAAAGCTAAGAAAGGGAAAAAGGGGAAGAAGGCGCCAGAGCCCGAGAAGCCCAAACGGAGCCTCAAGGGGACGTCGCGGCTGTTCATGGGCTTCCGCGACCGCACGCCCAAGATCTCCAAGAAGGGCCAGTTCCGGAGCGCCTCGGCTTTCTTCTGGGGCCTGCACACCGGCCCGCAAAAGACCAAACGCAAGAAGAAGGCGCGCACCGTGCTCAAGTCCACGTCGAAGCTCATGACGCAAATGCGCATGGGCAAGAAGAAGCGAGCGATGAAGGGCAAGAAGCCGTCCTTCATGGTCATCCGCTTCCCCGGCCGGCGCGGCTACGGCCGCCTGCGCCCGCGCGCCCAGTCGCTCAGCAAGGCATCCACGGCCATCAACTGGCTCACCAAGAAGTTCCTCATCAAGAAGGCCGAGGAGTCCGGCAGCGAGCAGGCCACGCTGGACGCCTGGCTCAACCACTCGGGCTCCCGCGTCGGTTCCCGCAAGCTGCCCTTCCCGTCGGGCGCCGAGATCCTGCGGCACGGAGGCCGCCTCCGGAGGTTCCCGCGCAGCCGCAGCATCTACGCGTCGGGCGACCCGGTGGGCTTCCTGCCCTTCGAGGACGAGGCCCCGTTCCGGCCCTCGGGCTCCCGCAAGTCGCTGTACGGGCTCGAGGGCTTCCAGGACCTGGGCGAGTATTACGACTACCACCGCGAGGGCAACGACTACTACGACCGGCAGTCACTCTACCAGTACGAGGAGGAGCAGGAGCCCTACCTTGGCTACGGCCCCTACGGCCCCTACGGCCCCGCCTGGCCGCCCTACGGAGATCACGCCCACGGGTACCCGCCTGAGCACCCCTACGACTACTACCACCCGGATTATTATGGCGGCCCCTACTACTCCACGTACCCCTACGGCTACGGCTACGACGATGACGAGCCCCCGTACGCGCCCCCATCGGGGTACACGTCTCCCTACAGCTACTATGATGGGTACCAGGGCGAGGCGTACCCTCACGGCTACTACCTGGATCCCTACGCACCTTATGAGGCGCCATACCCGCCCTATGACCTCCCGTACGACGTCGCGTACGACGTGCCCTATTTGGATCCGTACGGGGTGCCCTATGGCGCCCCCTATGGCGTCCCCTACGCCGAAGGCATCTATGGCGGCGGGGACCAGGCCATCTACCCGCCCGAAGTGCCCTATCTTTACCCAGAGGAGCCGGCCTTCGCGTACCCGTGGGTGCCGCCGCCCATCCTGTCGCCCCACAACCCGTACGCCCACCCCATGGATGACATCGCGGAGCTGGAGGAGCCGGAGGAGGCGGGCGCGGAGCGGCAGACCCCCTCCTTCCGCCTGCCCAGTGCCGCCTTCTTCGAGCAGCAGGGCATGGACAAGCCCGCCAGGTCCAAGCTTTCCCTGATCCGCAGGTTCCGCCTCTTCCCGCGGCCCCAGGTGAAGCTGTTCGGGAAGGAGAAGCTGGACGTGTCCTTGCCCCCCTCCCTGGACATCCCTCTGCCCTTGGGGGATGCGGACGAAGACGAGGAGGAGGAGGAGATGCCCCCTGTGCCCCCGGTGCCCTACCCCCACCCTTCCTGGGGCTTCCTGACGCCGCGCCAGCGCAACCTC
>NW_027533258.1:1471308-1471494 GCF_008692635.1 Crocuta crocuta
GGTTCCTCAAGAAGACGCTGTCCGAAAAGAAGCCCGCCCCGAGGCTCACGAGCAGCCAGAAGGCGCGCCTGGGGGGCCCGGCAGTGCGGGAGGCGGCCTACAAGCGCTTCGGCTACAAGCTGGCCGGCATGGCCTCCGAGCGGCCCAGCACGCCCATCGTGCTGAGGAGGGCCGAGGCGCGGGCGC
>NW_027533258.1:1471607-1512073 GCF_008692635.1 Crocuta crocuta
CCCGGCCGTGAAGCCGCGGGTGCGCCAGCCCTTCCAGCCGCCTCCCGGCGCTGGGTCCTGGCCGGTGGCCGCAGCTGCCCCCGAGCGCCGGGAGAGCCAGCCCGAGCCTGAGGACTCAGAGACACCCTGGACGGTGCCCCCACTGGCCCCCAGCTGGGACGTGGACATGCCTCCCGCCCAGCGCCCACCCTCGCCCTGGCCGGGAGGTGCAGGCAGCCGCCGTGGCTTTTCCAGGCCACCCCCTGTGCCCGAAAACCCCTTCCTCCGGCACGTGGGCCCTGTACCACCTCCCGCTTCCCGGTCTGAGGACCTAGCCTCCCACCTGACCAGTGTCTTCCTGGGTAGACACCACGACCCAGGGCCTGGACAACTGGTAAAATCAGCCAGCCCGATTCCTGAGAAACCAGAAGAAGAGACCACGCCAGGGAGCCCCGTGTCACCGGCGGCGTCTGAGCCCTCCACCCCGGCACCACCCGAGGGCTCCCCGCCAGAGCGGAAGGCGCTGAGGCTCAGCCTCTCTTACCCGCTGGCCACGTGTGATAAGATGAGAGCCACGTGGCCACCATGGCGCCGCTGGGGGACAGTGCCCAGCGCCCCGGCCCCCTTGGCACCCACTGGGGCCCCAGGGCCCCTGCCCAAGGTGGGAGAGCGGCGCCAGGTGGGCCCTGGGCGCTTTGCAGTGGTACTGCCACAGGTGCAGAAGCTCAGCGCTTTCCAGCGAGTGGGTCCTGCCCCCCTGCAGCCCCCTGTCCACATCAGCCAGGACCCGGAGCCTGGCCCCAAGCCACGAGCCCGGAATTTGCTCTGGTCCTGTTTCTGGCTGCCGGCAGAAGCCCAGCGACCCTGGCCACGAGTGCTCGCCCGCCCCCAGTCCTGCCGCCTGGGCCCCGGAGCCAACTGCCTGCCCCATGGGGGCCCCTGGGAAGAAGTTGGCCCCCAAAGCTGGTGGAACAAGGTATGAGGGCGGGGGGAGGGGGGGCTTGGGGGTCTGTCCTGGGAAACAGAGCCTGAGACAGCCTCAGGATCTTGGTCAGCTGCTGCCTGCACGGGCCTCAGTCTTCCCATCTGTAACCTGCGAATAGCCTTGGGCTCTCAGAGCCTCTGGAAGATTGAACGAGAGGATGCCCAGCACTGGGCAGGCACGTACAGAGACGCCCGAAACTCTTCCCAGTCACTTCAGAGAAGTGATCTGGCCCCAGCCTGCGCTCTGAGCAGCCCTGTCCTGTCCAGGATGGCACATCTGTCCCCAGCAGCCCCCCAGAGATTTTGGCTGAGCACAAAACTGTCGGACTTGCCTGTGCACCCTGTCCCATGCCCGCATCCACGTCCATACTGTTTGTCCTGTCTCTTACTGACCCTTCCCTAGGCCCGAGTCTTTATTCTCTTCTGCATTTCTGCTTGAGGGCAGCTCCCTGAGCTGGAGGATTCTGAACTGCCCAAGGGTGAGGGGCTTAGGAACCAAACTTCTGGTGTCCTCATTGCATGGTGAGGAAAATGAGGCCCGGAAGGTCACACGGGGGACCAGGGGCTGAGCCGGGAGTCTGTCTGGGCCCTCCGTAGGGTGCAGGGCAGGTGGCTTAACTGAAGGGTGCCAAGCTCGTGGCTGGCTACCACGCTCATGGCGGAACGCGAGCCTGATGCTGGGTGGCCCTCTGTGGAGGGGGGTGGTCACCGGAGACTCCCCCGGGACGCCTGGGGTGGGCGGGGCACGCAGGGAGTGGCGGGTGTTTCTCAGCCTCTGCAGACGGTGCCGCGTGGAGCGGGCAGCTAGCCGGCCAGGCAATGGCGACTGGGGCCGCCTGGCTGCTGGGGGGGCCCTGGCCCCGGCGGCGGGTGCCCCGTGCCGTGTGGGCCGCAGCATTGTGGGAGCGGGGCGCGGGGTGCCCAGGGGTGAGGGGCAAGGATGCCTGGGCCCTCCTCACCCTGGAATACGTGAGTGGCTGAATTATTCAGGGGTTGTGGCCACCAGCACACATGGCCAGACGGGTGGGCGGGAGGCCAGGGCCTCAAGGGTGATACTTGCCGTGCCCTACTTAGCAGCCTGGTGACAGGCATGCGGCATGCAGAGCTCCGTCCTGGTGTCCCCTTTCCTTGCCTGCTCGGAGGAGGGTGCGGGCTGGAGCCGAGAGGCTGGAGAGGCGGGGAGCACACGTGTGCCTGTGGACATGCAGGTCACACGCAGGCCTTTGTGCCTGGGACGTGTTCTTTGTACCGTGGCCAAACAGGGGCAGTGTGTGTGTCCGGGCCTGAGCAGGTGTGGCGTCCTTGGTGTCACGAACGTGCACACAAATGGGCAGGGTGGAGATCCCGGAGGCCACAGGTGGCATCGGGACTTTTGTCTTGAGCCCCCCAGGTGTGGTTGAGACAGCCCCGCCTCTCTGTGCACACGAGAGTGTGTCAAATGGACACTTGGGAGTGTGCATGACACATGTGTGTGCCTCCAGCCAGGCCTCCCGGGCCTGCGTGTACGCCCTCGGGCCTTCTGCAAGAACATGGGTGTGGTGGGAGCTGCGTAAGCTGCTGTGTATGGGGCTACGTGTAGGGGTCTCTGGGTCTGCCCTGGGCTGGATGCAGGGGTGCAGTACTGAGCAGGGCGGTTCAGGGTCAGCGCTCCCAGAGGCCCCCCACACCAGGACCTGGATGAGCAAGAATTTGGGGCGCACCCAGGGAAAGAGCGTCAGCGCCGGAAGAGCCTGAGGTTGGGAGGACTTCTAGGCAGTCAGCGGGAGCAGTGTGTGTGCGTGTGCTCACCCCCTGCGTCAGGACACCTGGGAGCCCACGGGAGCACCTGCCACAGGGAACGCAGGGGCAGAGGGCGGGCACGCGTCCCTTGAGGAAGAATTGTGCGCAGGCTCCACGGGCCACAGTATTCCACGGCAGAGAGGCCTCAGGATGTGGCCTGGCCTTGGCCTCGGGGTTCTCTTGTCCACGACAAGAGCAGGTCCCAGGCGTGTCCCAGAGGCGGGGCCACCTGTGGGCGCCCTCCAGCCAGGCCCACCACAGGCTCTCTCTCCCAGATGCACTCCATCCGCAACCTGCCAGCCACACGGTTCCGTGACCAGTGCCAGGAGGATGGCGTGGAGGACATGACGCAGCTGGAGTGAGTGGGGCGGGGCCGGGCTCGCCACGGGGCTACACGCACCTCCTCCTGCTAGGGGTTTCCTCATCTGCTAAGTGGGAGTCGTGAAGCGTCACAGAGCCAGCGTGTCCGTGTCTAAGCCCTGGGGGGCAGACAGGCCTGAGCTCAAACCCCAGCCTCACCACCTCCTGGCTGGGAGGCCTCAGACCCACCACTCTGCCTCTCTGTGCCTCAGTTTCTCATCTGCAAGACGGGAGTGGGTGGCCGTTATCGGGAGGGTGCCGACATGTTGGAGGTGCCCAAAACGTGAGGGCTGTGCCGGTCAAGATCATTATCCAGGCATGGTGACTCGGCCCTCACGTTTGCATCCCCAGAGCCTCCCCCAGCCCCATGAGGTAGTGTATCCATTGGATGGATGAAGAAACCGAGGGGCAGGGAAGTTAAAGAACTTGCTCAAGGCCTCACAATTGGTTGGTGACTTGAACTCAGGGTTTTCTGACCAAGGCCCTGCACTGAGGGGGAAGGTGGGCCCTGATGTCCCCTCTCCATGCCCTTCCAGAGACCTCCAGGAGACCACCGTGCTGTCCAACCTCAAGACCAGATTTGAGCGGAACCTCATCTACGTAAGTCCCAGAGCTGGGTCTGCCCTGGGCCCAGATCAGAGAGGTAGCTCTCTCCTGGGGCTGGGGCCACAGCGGGAAGCACAGATTTCTCCTGCTGAGCCCCAGGTTTGCGGCTTCTGGTTTGAACTCTGGGGTTTCTACCATTTGAGAATAACATGCTAGAGCCGGGGCTTCTCAAACCCAAAGCTCTAAAACATAGAATCTTGGACTGGTGGATGTCAGGGACAAAGACCTGGAGATAGGAAATCCAGAAATGAGTGACTGCTCCCTGGGGACCTGATGGTGACGCGAGAATGGACTCAGAGTCCTAGAATCCATAGGCCTGGGTCCCAGGAAGGGGGTGGCCAGAGAGGTGGAAGGGGCACCTCTCGCCCCAGAACAGTGGAACAGAGGTCCAGAACCACAGTGCAGGAGGGAAGGCTGTCCTCAAGGGCCTGGCCACCTTGGAATGCCCTGGGCTCCCAACTGCAGGCAGTGAAGGTTTGACCTCACTGCGAGGCAGAAGCTTCTGGAGCCTGGCCCTGACTGTGACTAAATGAAGGGCGCAGCAGCTGACACAGCCACCTTTGCACATTCGCGGCCATGGGGCTTTGCTCGCTTAGCCTTCTCCCAGCCTCAGCCTGGTACAGCCATGACCAGAGTACATGACCCATCAAGCTAGGAGAGGGTGCAAGGTGCAAACAGGGAGGCCAGGCAGCCCCACACGTGGCCCCGCGGGAACGGGGCTCCAGGCTCCTGGGAGCAGGGGAGAAGGGCCACGAGGAGGCATGGAAACTGAGACCATGTGCGCCCAGCAGACCTACATCGGCAGCATCCTGGTGTCGGTGAACCCGTACCGAATGTTTGGAATCTATGGGCAGGAGCAGGTGCAGCAGTACAGCGGGCGGGCCCTGGGAGAAAATCCCCCGTGAGTGTCTCTGGGGATGGGGAGGGGGCTGTCCTGGGGTCCCTGGGTCCCTGCCTGCCCCTGAGCCAAGGGTAAGGCCAGCTGGTGGGCAGCCCACCTGCTCGGGCCAGTGGTGTCTCCCCGAGTTTCTATTGCTCTGACCAGAACGGGGGCAGGGAGCACTTCCCCAGGGTGGAGGGTGGCGCAGAACTGGCTGCTGGGGTGGACAGAGCTGTCCTCCTACCCGTGGGGTTTGAGAGGCAGGGTCCCATTCCAGTGATAACTATGGCCTGCCTCTCCAGGCACCTCTTTGCAATTGCAAATCTTGCCTTCGCCAAAATGCTTGATGCCAAACAGAACCAGTGCATAATTATCAGGTGAGCAGTGCGTCAGGCTGGGGACCTCTTGTGCAGGGAGGGGGCGGGAGGGGTGGGGCGGGTGGACGGGAGGAGTCCTAGATGATGCGTCTGCATCAGGCCAGACCTGCTGTGGGACCTGGGAGAAATCACTTGACGTCTCTGGGCCAGCCAGCCCATGTCCTCTTGTGTCACAGGGGGTTGAAGAAGGGGAGGGGGAGGGCGAGCCCAGAACAGGCAGTGAACTGGTTGGCTCTCACTCCGCTTCTTTGCCTGGTCAGTGGAGAGAGTGGCTCTGGAAAAACCGAGGCCACAAAGTTGATTCTGCGCTACCTGGCCGCCATGAACCAGAAACGAGGCATCATGCAGCAGGTGAGTCTGTCCACTGCATGGTCTGTCTGACTTCCCAGGACTCCCGAGCTCAGTGCTCCCTAAGAGACAAGGCTCCTTGGCTCCACTTGGAGGATGGGGAGGCTGAGGCCACGGTTGCACTGGGAGGGCTTCGAAGATTCCTGCTCTTTGAGCCACACCCCTGCCCACCGTGGCCATGCCTGCAGGGAGCTCCCTCCCGCCTATCTTCCAGAGCAGCTCTGGTCACAGCCCTGCTGGGCCTGGCCAGAGTGGAAACCCCATGGGCAAGGAGAGTCGCTCCATTCCTCCTGCCTGGCCTCATCTCCCTGGTGGTGTAAGAGAAAGGACAGGCCTAGTCAGGGGGTGGGGTGCAGTAGACGCTGGGTGCTGAGGACACCGGACCAGGGTAAGCACGGGACTGGAGCATTGTGGACGGTGCTAGATCCTCCACACCTGAGAACGTTAGACCCTCAGTAGAGCTTTCCCGAGGATGTACCATGTGCCAGGCCCGGGCTAGGGGATGGGGAGGCAGGCAGCAGCAGTGCAGACCAGTGTTCCTGCCGCCATGGGAATGTCGTTACAGTAGACATGGAAGAAAAAAAAATACGCAAGTAGATTTGTTTCTGTAAAAGGGTAGGAATTGGTGGAGAAAAAAAAGAGAGGAAGATGGGGGGGGTTGGGCGGGTTATAATTTGAAGCATGGTGCTCAGGGTAGGCTCCACTGAGAAGAGGTGGGAGTGGGTCCTAAAGACATCTGGGAGAAGAGCAGACAGGTAGTGGGAAGGGCAAGTGCAAAGGCCCTGTGGTGCAAGGACGTCTGGTGTGTTCAGGGGATGGCAGTGTGGCATCATGGAGTCCAGGCAAGGGAGGACAGTGGCTTGGGGCAGGGAAGTGGTGGTGGGGATGGTGGGCACAGCTAGACCCGGGTGCAGTGTAAAGGTCAGCCAGCGACTTGCTGAAAGGCCAGATTGGACTGTGAGAGAGTGGGCCGGTCCAAGGGCAACCCCAGGCATTTGGACTGAGCCAGAGGCAACGCGGAGGTGCCGTGGGCTACGTGGGCATGGCTGTGGAGAAAAGCCACAGGTACTCTGAGGTGTCTGCCGGGCATTCATACAGAGATGGTGGGAAGGTGCCGGGGGTACCATGAGCCTGGGGCTCAGGGAAGGTGAGGCCGGAGGCGAAGGCCCACCAACTCAGACCAGAAACTGGCTCCCTGCCCCAGACCATGAAGATTTGCAAGTGGCTACAGTGTCCCAGCCAGTGGCCATCGCAGCAGGGGATCCAGGGGCACCAGGTGGGGGCCGCGTGGCCCTCAGTGGGAACTGGGTCAGCTCAGGCTTAGTAGTCAAGAGGGGCTACTTCCCCCGGTCCCCTCTGATGCCTGCCTTGGCCTTCCAGCCCCTCGTCTCCCAGACTGGGCCTCCAGGGCCCTCCCTTTGCTTCAGCCAGCGTTTTCCAAAATCTCTTGAGTTCAGACTTCCGGAAGGACTGGCCAGGTAGCAGGGAAATGCGTGCACCGAGCACCTCCAATGTGCGGGGAGCTTTGGTTATGTTGTTATGTGAGAGCCTCACGGCAGCCCTAGGAGGCAGGTTTGTGTCCATTTATGGATGGGGAGACCGGGGCCTGGGAAGGGAGAGAACTTACCCAGTGTCCCCAGGGGGGAGGGGGGAGGAGCTGGGATTTGAAGCCCAAGGCAAAGAGCTGTCTCAGCGGGGGGTCAGGGAGGACAGTCAGGGTGGTGGGCTGTCACTGGGTCTGGGGGTCTGTGTGCCAGGCATTCTGTGGATGTGAGGGGGGCCCCTGCCAGATGGGATGGTCACGGCCTCAGTTCCCAGCCGCCGCCCTGCCCTGCTCATCTCATCCGACAGTCGGTTTTAGCCACGCTCTTAAACGATCCAGGGTTTTAGACAACATCTCTTGTTTTGGTTCTACCTTATCTCATCGGTCAGCAAGGTAGTGCCGCGGCGTACCACCCAGACCTCCCAACGTGCCGGGGAACGTCTAGGGTTTCCTCTCATTGGACTACTTTTGGCCACGTGTCCTCGCTGGACCCGGTTGTGTCCTGATTGGCCGAGGCCCTGGCCACGGGCTTGGCCTCTGGACTGGGCATGTGAGCAGCGTTCCCCGGGCTGGAGAGTGGCTGGAGGCCGCCCAGCCCAAACCACAGGCTATCGCCCCACCTGCGGGGTGAGCTAGGGGCCCCCACAGGGCCAGATGTTCACCCGTCCAGAACACCAGTCCTCTGCCCAGCCCCAGGCTGGACACCGGGAACAGACAGCTGACCCACACTCGGGCCCTGGCGGATCCCGACTCACCGAACAAGCCCAGGCCGCTCCCCGCTCTTGTCTGGGCTTCATTCTGCTCCTTCGTACAGTGGACGTGGTATTTCCTGGAGTAAATGGGCCCAGGAGAGTGAACAGATGGAGGGAGCTGGCACCTTACCCAGAGTAACATTTCTGCAGGGACGGGGCCTTCCCTGCCTCTTTCCTGAGAGTCTATGTGAGGAAATGACTCAGCCAGAAAACGCTGTATGCGCAGCACACACATGCTTGTCATGGTGCTGTGAGCTCAGCCGTCTGGGCTCTGGATTCCCCGGGACTGTTACCTCGCCTTTCCAAGTCTGTTTCCTGATCTGTAAAAGGGGCGGTATCAGCACCTACCTCGTAGAATGTTGACACCCATCTAATTAGGACAAAGAATCTGGCACATGGTAGGTGCTTAATAAATGGGAGCGGTGCCCTGGTGTCATCTGTGAGGGCCTCCTACACACCTGGTCCCATGTAGATGTGAGAGGCCCAGAGTTTGCAAACAAACATTCCTGCCTGTGGGGGCTGACGTGCTAGTGAGGGAGATGTGATACAAAGAGTGAGGGGAGGGGCGCCTGGGTGGCTCAGTCGGTTGAACGACCGACTTCGGCTCAGGTCATGATCTTACAGTTTGTGGCTTTGAGCCCTGCGTCGGGCTCTGTGCTGACAGCTAGCTCAGAGCCTGGAGCCTGCTTCAGATTCTGTGTCTCTCTCTCTCTCTGCCCCTCCCCTGCTCGCACTGACTCTCTCTCTCTGTCTCTCAAAAATAAATAAACGTTAAAAATTTTTTTCTTTAAAAAAAAGTGAGGGGATTTGCCAGTGGCGCTGAGGGCTACAGAGGGAACAAACTCCGGTCCAGAGGGTGGCTGGGGCCTGGGTGTCGAGGGGCCAGTCAGAAAGGCTGACGTGCGGTGCAGAGAAAGGGAGGGAAGAAGAGATGAGGCCAGCCAGGGGCTGGGCTGTGCAGGGCTTGCAGTCAAGGCAGAGGCTTGGCTTTGAGCCTCAGGTGGCCCTGGGGATGGGGCGGGGTACAGAGGACATCCCCAGAGCCTTTTGGCAGGTGGCCCAAGCAGACTCCCACACCCTGGGGCCACACTGCAGTCCCCAGGCCTGGAACGCTGGGGTCCCCGAGATTTATGGCTTTGCCCTCCCCAGAGGCCCAAAGGGGTGGGTGGTCCCTCTAAGGTCTAAGGCCCCTGGTGGCCTGGAGGGGGAGGGGGTCGGTCCTACAAGTGACCTGAGTCTGTTCTTATGCCTCTCTCTGCCGCCCTGGGCACTCCTGAAGATAAAGGTACTTGGAGCGTGTGTGTGTGCCCCTGTGTGTGTGCGTGTGTGCGCACACTCGTGTGTGATGGTGGGATGCGCGGGAAGAGNGCCCTCACGCAGGGGATCCTGGGGGAGGTCTGTGTCTGGGGAAATGTAGGGGTGGCCCTAGCCATGCTCCCTACTCCAGGTCCCCAGAACAATTCCCACATCTTCTGGGGTCCAGATCCTGGAGGCAACACCCCTCTTGGAGTCCTTCGGTAACGCCAAAACCGTCAGGAATGACAACTCCAGCCGCTTCGGGAAGTTTGTGGAGGTCTTTCTGGAAGGGTGAGTGGGACAGTGGGGGGCGGGGCCCAAAGGCCTTGCAGGGCACTCCGTGTGGGCCTCCGAGAGCCTGCCCCAGCCATCCCCCTACCTGCACGAGCTGACTGCGCTCCCCCACTCCAGGGGCGTGATTTCTGGTGCCATAACCTCCCAGTACCTGCTCGAGAAATCCAGGATTGTGTTCCAGGTGGGTAAGGCCCTTCCATACCCTCGTGCAGTGGGATGGGCTGGGGGCATGCAGGTACTCCTACCTGGCACCCAGCAGGGCTAGGGAAGTGCAGGATTAATGAACAAAGACACATGTCTGTGTGAGCATGCGATCTGTTCCCCTCTCTCACCCCTACGGCCACATTGACTCTTTCTTGTCCCTGAGGCACGCCAGCCATGGTCCTACCACAGGACCTTTGTACCTCCAATGTCTTCTGTCTGAGCACTCTTCCCTCCAGACACCTACGTGACCAAGCCCCTCATCTCCTCCAAGTCTTCCCTGAAGTGTCACCTGCTCAGGGGAGCTACCCCATTTAGAATGAAATCCCTCTCCACCCCACGGGAACCCCCCACCCCTTCCCTGCTTTATTTCTTTCCGCCACACTTGTCTCCATCTGTTATGTTTTAACCAGGGATTTGCTGAGCGTCTGTCTCCCCAGCTAGAAGGAGGGCTCCGTGAGGTCAGGGCTTCTGTCTCCCTTGTTCCCCGCTGGGTCTCAAGGGCCTGCAGCAGGGTCTGGAATAGTTGTCCCTCAGCCAAGGTGACCTTCGGGAGGCCCTGTGTGTGCACACCTGGGCTGCGGACACAGCACACTCAGGCGTGTGCGGCCAGTGTACACAAGCTGTCTTTCTCCTATTTCTCCAAACGGAATGAAATCGCGACCAGAGCCCCCTGCCGACCACTGGACCGCTTCCCCACCCCCACGCCCACTGAGTGCCAGGCTGGCAGCTTACTCATCACAGAGCTGCCTGGGCTCAAACGTGGGCCCTCGTGTTTGTATTGGCGGGCACGCCCGGCGTCGTATGTGTGTCTGGGGGTCACCTAGGTGGTGGCTCCCTTCTCCGCACCCACCTCCCCACTGTACAGGCCAGACATGAAAGGAACTACCACATCTTCTACGAGCTGCTGGCCGGGCTCCCCGCCCAGCTCCGGCAGGCCTTCAGTCTGCAGGAGGCAGAGACCTACTACTACCTGAACCAGGTGAGCACCGGCAGGCGTCCAAGGGCCCCCCGCCTGGTACCCCTGCGCCATCACCCAGCATGGCCTGAGGGAACCAACTCATGGCGTCCTAATAGCCAGCCGGCGAAGGGGAGGTGATGGGGGTTGGGGGCATGAGTTTGGGTTTGAAGTGTCTCCTCATGGCAAGGATGACGGGCATCTTTAGGGTCCAAAGTGGGGGTAGGGGAGGCCTACCTGACTCTTCACTTCTCTATAGCCTAGAACAGAACTAAACAGCCTGGAGCTACTGCACTTCCCCTTTGGGGCCTCGATTTCCTCATCTGTAAAATGGGAACAGCATAATACCACTCTGTAGGGATGCAGTGAGCATTAGAGACAGAAACCTCCATAAAGCGCTTCGCACAGGGCCTGGCGTGCAGCACCTGCTAGGAGCCTCCTGGCCCATGGGAATGGGACGGAGCTGGAGTGCCAGCCTTGGGCCACACTGCCCGTGAGCCAGGACAGGGACCTTGAGCATCCCCAGCCCCCACCACGGTCCCTGATCCCCGGCCCCTGCCCTCGCCCAGGGTGGGAACTGTGAGATCTCAGGGAAGAGTGACTCTGACGACTTCCGCCGGCTCCTGGCCGCCATGGAGGTCCTGGGCTTCAGTGGTGAGGACCAGGACAGCATCTTCCGCATCTTGGCGTCCATCCTGCACCTTGGCAATGTCTACTTTGAGAAGTATGAGGTGAGAGAGCCCACAGCTGGCCTGGGACCCTGGTACCCTCAGGACACAGGGCATCTTCTCAGAGGCTGCATATCATTTGTTCCCTCTCCTGTCCCTCGCCCCCACCACTGGGGTTGCTCATCTTCTTATTGACGTATGAGAGCTCTTTATATATGTGAAGGAAACCAGCCCTTTGCCTCTGATGTGAATTGCAAATATATTTCCTAGCTTAACCATTTATATTTTGATTTGTATCTAGGTTTTTTGATGTTTCGCTTGGTGGTTGGTTTGGTTTAGGTTGGGTTTCGCCATGTAGATTTTTAGAATTACTTTCAGGTATTTTATTTACCAATCTTTTCTTGCACAAATTTTAGATTTTTTAATCACTTTTAGAGAGACTCATTTGTCTAAAATTAGAACAGCCTTCTCCCATAATTTTTTCAAACCCTTTTATGGTTGTGTGTGTGTGTGTGTGTGTGTGTGTGTGTGAGTGTGAATATTTAATCTTTGGCTTATCAGGAATTTATCCCAATAAGGTGTGAGGTAGGAGTCCAATTTCTGTTTTTCTACATGGTTCCTTAGTTTTGCTAATCCTGTAAGCCGAGAAATAGCTACTCACCACGTACTAAGTTCTTATGCACATTTATGCCCAATACCCAGTTTTCTGTTGTGCTTCATTAACCAATGTATTACGTGTCTATTACCAGACTGTTTTAATTATCATAGCCTTAGAGCATTTGACTATCTCATAGGGCCCCCTTCACTCCTATTTCAGAACTTTCCTGGTTCTTCTAGTTTGCTTATGTTTTTTATTTTTATTTTACTTACTTATTTATTATTTTAGAGAGACAGAGAAAAAGAGAGAGAGAGGGGAAGAGGGAGGAGGGCAGAGAGCAAGGAAGAGAGACTCCCAAGCAGGCGCTGTGCTGTTCGCACGGATCCCAACTCCCATGAGTTGGGGCTTGAACTCATGAACTGTGAGATCATGACCTGAGCTGAAACTAAGAGTCAGGCGCTTAACCGACTGAGCCACCCAGGCGCCCCTGCCTTAATTATGTTTTTTATATGAACTTTAAACCCAGTTTTCCAGTTTAAAACGCAGTCCTGTTGGGGTTTTGCGTAGACAGATGCGCAGGAGACGGCCTCAGTGGTGAGTGCCCGGGAGATCCAGGCGGTGGCAGAGCTGCTGCAGATCTCCCCCGAGGGCCTGCAGAAGGCCATCACCTTCAAAGTGACCGTGAGTCCCTGCGCAGCCTGATCCACCAAGCATCCTGCCCGCGCTGAGGCAGCACGGGCTCCTCCCTCTGCCTGGCTCGCTCTTCCCTTTTCCACCCTACTCGTCCTTCAACCCTGATGCAGGCATCCCCCACCACCTCCAGGAGGCCACCCCTGACCCCTGTCTGGGTCATTACCTCCCCCAGTCTCCCACAACCCTGGCCCCTTGTCCATTCCCAAGGCTGATCTCACTGTGTCTGTCTGTTCGCGCCGGTGTCTCCCCCCCCTTAGACCAGTAGCGCTGCCCCTGCCAGGCAGAAGGGGGGGTGAGGGTGTCCTGTTCTGCCCCCCGGCCAACTGCGTGCCTGAGACCAGTCAGATCACCATTCCTGCTCCCTTTCCCATGTACCCCCTCCAATCCCCCGGGGGCTTCCTGGAGGTGGCGGCCAGCCTGCTGTGCTTCAGGGGCCGCATCCCTCTCCAGGAGACAATGCGAGAGAAGATCTTCACCCCCCTGACCGTGGAGAGTGCTGTGGATGCCAGGTGAGGCCCTGCTCCCCCCATCTGCGCCCCCAGATCCCTGACCCCCACACTAGACCCACCCACCTCACACCATCTCTGCCCCAGAGATGCCATCGCCAAGGTGCTGTATGCACTGCTCTTCGGCTGGCTCATTGCCCGGGTCAACGCACTGGTGTCCCCACGGCACGACACGCTGTCCATCGCCATCCTGGATATCTATGGCTTTGAGGTAGGGCTGCACGGGTGGGTGAGGGACAGGGGACACAAAGCCTCTTGTCTGTCACATCTCTGCCCATAGCCCACACCATCGTCTATCCCCAAAATCTCCTGCCATCTCCTTCATTCACTCGCAAGCACTCCCTGAGGCCACAGAAGGCAGGGAGGGCACTGGGCCACTGGCCGCTGGAGGGGAGGGGTGAGTGGGACCCTGGTGAGGGGGACACGTGGGCCCCGGGCCAAGGAGGGAGCAGGCCTAGCCTCACCACCCACCTGGCAGGACCTGAGCTTCAACAGCTTCGAGCAGCTGTGCATCAACTATGCAAACGAGAACCTTCAGTACCTGTTCAACAAGATCATCTTCCAGGAAGAGCAGGTGGGCAGGGCATCGCTTAGCACTCCTGTCCCCTCCTGGCTGGCCAGCGGGGCCCCCACGGAGCCCCGACAGGGTAGGCTGGTCCTTTAGGGGCAAAGGGGGGGTGTCAGATGGAATGGAGGGAAAGGCATTCTAAGCCGAGGGCCAGCACACGTGAAGGCCTGTGCTCTGGAGGGGAAGACGCTTGGCGCTAAGCCCGGAGAAGAGCCCTCTTGGGGATCGTCCTGACCCTGTACGGGGGGATCGTCCTGACCCTGTACGGGGCTGGCCTGGGCGGAGGAAGGAGCAGGGCTCGAGATGGTTCTTGCTGCCCTCCGAGGGCGGGAGCTCCCTGTGCAAGCAGAGGTGCCCCTGGTCAGGCCCCTTCAGGTGGATCCCGCCTGGGAGGTGGGTGGAAGGGACCTGGGCAGGGCTGGGAGGCTGAGCCCCTGATGGCCGCAGGAGGAGTACATCCGGGAGCAGATCGACTGGCGGGAGATCACCTTTGCTGACAACCAGCCGTGCATCAATCTCATCTCACTGAAGCCCTATGGCATCCTGCGCATCCTCGATGACCAGTGCTGCTTTCCCCAGGTGAGCCGCGGGCTCTGTGTGAGCCTGGTCAGGTCGCTGACATCTCTGGGCCTTGTGGCCTCATCAGGCCTGAGTCCTGCATTCTTCTGTGCTCTGGCCTGGAGACAGGAGATCAGGACGCCCAGCCTGCCATTCACAACCTGGGGGTGACTGAGGCTGGATGGGGGCTGCAGGTGTCCAGAGGAGGGTACCAGCCTGGGAAGTCATAGAAGCCTTCCTGGAGGAGGTGACCTGAAGGTTGGGTCTCAAACTCTGATTGGAAGACACGAGGGTAGGGTGGGCGCTCTGGACAGTGGGTCTAAAGAGTACAAAGAAGGCTGGGCTGGAAGGTGAGGCAGCTGGGAGCTAATGGGACACTCCTGTTGGGGAGGGGTGTCCACTTAGGCCAGAGGAAGCTGTGACTTGCTCCTCCCCAGTGCTCTCTGGGGACCAGTCAGGTCTGGAGAACTTGTCAAGAGCCCAGGAGCAGGGTGCCCAGGCCCCCTGCCCACCTGCTGGCCCCCGCCTGCCCCTAGGCCACAGACCACACGTTTCTGCAGAAGTGCCATTACCACCACGGCGCCAACCCCCTCTACTCCAAACCCAAGATGCCGCTGCCTGAGTTCACCATCAAGCACTACGCAGGCAAAGTCACCTATCAGGTGAGACCCGAGACCGCCCGGACGGCCCCCAGGGCCACAGCTGCCCGCACTTGGAGACAGAAGCAGGACGTGGGCTGCGAACCCTCCCCACTGGTTCTGGTTCTGGCCCTGCTGATCCTCAGCTGTGTGACCCTGGGCAAATTGCTTTACCTCTCTGAGTCCATCTGCTTCTCTGAAAGATGGGGATAACGATAGTGCCCATCTCACTTGGTGAGTGAGAAGCCTGGGGCGGGGGTGGGTGAGACAGAGTAACTGTTATCAGTAGTGATGTGGTTGCTCTGTTATCTCAGACGCATTCCAGCTTTTGTCCCCACTTGGGCCTCGTTTTCCTCATCTGTAGGACAGACACAGGACAGTGTCCTCTGTCGGGGAGGGGCCAAGACCCGCACTGGTCATGTGAAGCTTTGGCTAGGGCTCCCCTCCCCGGAGGATGGGAAGGGTGGTGCGGGCAGAAGGAGAGGGGACCCTAGCAGGGGGAAGAGTCCAGCACCTCCTAGGACAGATAGGGAGATCGAGGCCTGGAGGGGCAGGGCCAGGGTCCCCCTGACCCGCTGGAGGGAGGAAGGGAGGAGGAGGGGAGCAGACAGGCTGACGCACACGGGGCTCGGCTGTCCCCCCACCTACCGCCGGGTCCAGCCCAAGCTGCCCCATCATTCCCCCTTTGCAGGTGCACAAGTTCCTGGACAAGAACCATGACCAGGTGCGTCAGGACGTGCTGGATCTCTTTGTGCGGAGCCGGACGCGGGTGAGCAAGCCTCGCCTCCTTCCAATCTGGCCCCGCCCCAGAGCTCCCGGCCCCCGTCAGGCCCCCCGTCTTCGTCTGGGAAATGGGGAAGTCCCCTAGCGCTGCTCTTGCCTCTGACCCGGCCCGGCCCCGACCAGGCTCTGACTCTGATCCCAACCCTAACCCAGAGTCTGGCCTTGCTCTGTATTTTCTCCCACTCCCGGTCCTGACCCTGAAGGTGCGTGCCCCCAGCCGGGCCCCCTGGATTGCCCTGTCTGTCCTCTGGCCCGTCCTGGCCCTGCCCACCCCACGCTGTGCCCTGCCTTATGCCCTCACTGAGCGGCTCTCCCAAATGGCCCGTTGTTCTCAGCCACCCCACTCTCTGGACTCCACCTTCTCCTCTGTCTAATGGGTGCCTTCTCCTGAAGTCATTGCCAGAGTTCATGACCATGTGTGTAACAGGCCACCTTGGGTGCACAGTCAGTGTCTGTGTGTGCCCCAGACTGAAGAAAAACAGCCCAGTCGTGGGATAGGCCCCTCGCAAGGTGCAGATCACCCTGACTCAGAGCTGTGTGGTCTGGGAGGACACAGCCTTGTAGAGAGAGCAGGGCCCAGCGGGTTCGTGCTCTGATCCCTCTGAGGTTTGGAGATTTGGCTCCTTTTGTGCTTAACTCCTTGTGCCATCCCCCCTCCACCTCTGTTTCCTGCTTTCTGTCTCTCGCCCCCCCCTCCCCATTTCCCTGTGTCTCGGTGTCTTGGCCACTGTGCCCGCCTGCCGCTCGGCCCCTGCTCAGGTGGTGGCACACCTCTTCTCCAGCCACGCGCCACAGGCTGCCCCTCAGCGCCTGGGCAAGAGCAGCTCTGTCACCCGGCTCTATAAGGCACACACAGTGGCCGCTAAGTTCCAACAGTCACTCTTGGATCTGGTGGAAAAGATGGAGAGGTGAGCATGGCGGGTGGGTGGGCACCTGGTGGGCATCTGGCCTCGCCTCTGAGCCACGCTGTGACCCTCCAGGTTAAGCACCTCCCTTCTCTGGGACCTCATACTACCTTCCTCCCGCCTCTGTCCAGGTGTAACCCCTTGTTCGTACGTTGCCTGAAGCCCAACCACAAGAAGGTATGTGATGGCTGAGCTCCCTTCCCTGGGAGAGCCAACTCGTCTTCCCTTTGCTGTGTGACCTTGGGCAAGTGGCTGTGTGTCTCTGCACCTCCATCTGCCCAACCCACTGTGGGGGCTGTTTTTCATTGATAGTGCCATGTACACCTGGGTGGGCCAGTGTGCCGACTCCTTCTCTGGGCTTTCCTTACAGGAGCCAGGCCTCTTTGAGCCAGATGTGGTAATGGCACAGCTACGGTATTCTGGGGTGCTGGAGACCGTGCGGATCCGCAAGGAGGGCTTCCCGGTGCGCCTGCCCTTCCAGGTGTTCATCGACAGGTACCTCAGCCAGCGTGGTTCCTGAGCTGCCCAGGTCCTTACCCAGCTGCCCCATGGCCCCCGGAATACAGAACCCAGGCAGGACAGAGCTTGCCATGCACAGTTGCTCAGGTTGTGTGCCACACAAGATTATTACATGCTAGCCGTCACGTGGCAGATACACTTCTTGTTTTGCCTTTTTTTCATGCTTTTATTGTTCCGTGTGGGGATTCCAAAGGAGCGAGTCTACATTATTATGACAAGTTTCCAGCAGATGGCAGTAAAGCATCTTATTCAGCTGAAACTGTTAGAATTTTCTGACCGTCAGTAGAGTCTGAGGATGAAGTCCTTTTCTGATTAGAAGGCTGAGTTTGGGCCCCTGCAGGTACCGCTGTCTAGTGGCCATCAAACACAACCTGCCAGCCAGTGGGGACATGTGTGTGTCGGTGCTGAGCCGCCTGTGCACAGTCACGCCGAACATGTACCGCGTGGGTGTCAGCAAGGTGAGTCCGCAGCCCCCGGAAGCCGCAAGTTCAGGGGCTTTAGAACTGGAGCCTCTGGAATCAGAAACGCCCAGACCAAAGATCACTGGCCCAGAGGCCACGCAGTTGACTTGGGCCGATGGGATGCTCATCCTCTCTCTGGCCCTTTGCTCAGGCGGCTCCCACTGCCTAATTCGCCGTCGCTCTTTGTTCTGCCTCTCCAAACTCAGCCCGTCCTGCCCAGCTCCAAGAGGCTGCCCCGTCTAGTCCGTCTCCACTGCCTCCTGCAGCGGGGAGCCCCGTTCTGCTGGGCTGGCCCTTACAGACCTCATGCCTGCCTCCTCTCCTCAGCTGTTCCTTAAGGAACACCTGCACCAGCTGCTGGAGAGCATGCGCGAGCACGTCCTGAACCTGGCCGCCGTCACTCTTCAGCGCTGCCTCCGCGGCTTCTTCATCCGGAGGCGTTTCCGCTCCCTACGCCGCAAGATCATCCTGTTGCAAAGCCGGGCCCGTGGCTACCTGGCCAGGTATAGCCCAGATAGGGCAGGACGGCCCGGAGGCCTACAGCCAGGCAAGGCTTGGGAAATAAGCTCCCTGGCCTGGTGGTGTGTGAGCCGAGAGGCGGAGCCTCTGCAGGAAGGATGCTGGGATTCTCAGCATCTCTGCTTTTGGATGTCCCTCCTCCTGCCTGCTGGCCCTTGCGATCGGTGGGCGGGAATCCTTCCCGCCGAGAGGGGCCCCAGCCCACATCTTCAGAGCCTTAGTAGGATGTACCTGCTGCAGGCAGTTTCATCCAGGCCCCGCCACTTAATGTGCTTTGTGACTTCGGCCAAGTCCCTGCCCCTCTCTGAACTCCAGCGTCCCTTTGTAGCACGGGGCTGCCATACTGAACATGGGCAGTGATACCCAGGCCAGGCTGGCGTGGGCGTCTCCGCACCTTGCTCACCTTGTGGTCCCAACCCCTGCCCCTCCGTCCTCCCCACCAGACACTTCTTTCTTCCCCCCCACCTCCCCCCAGGCAGCGGTACCAGCAGATGAGGAGGAGTCTGGTGAAGTTCCGGTCCCTGGTACACACGTACATGAACCACCAGCATTACCTCAAGGTACAGGCCCACCCCCACCCTTCTCCCAGGAGCCAGGTGGCAGGGAGAGGGAGGAGGCACTTAGCACCAACAGGAGGAGACTGTTGGCCTCAGACAGTCTTGGGTTCGAATCCCCACTCTGCCACTCACTAGCTGTGACCTTGGCCTTCTCTATCCTCACTTTACCCACTAACCCCCTGGGGTCTTGGAGGGGGTTCTGTGAGCTGTTGCCCCAGAAGGATTTGGCCTGTGCTGGGTTCACTGTGGGGCCTTCAGCGGTGAGGTATGATGGAATTTTTGACCTGACCAGCACTGGGTATGGTGCTGCTCTTACCTTAATGCCGGTCCTGGCTTCTGGTGATCTAAACCAACCACCAGAAAGATAAATGCAATCCCCAAAGCCCCGAAGAACTGCCTGGCTTCTACTGAAGGTTTTGTGGAGCACAGAGAAGATTCCATCACACATCTCTCGGCTTCTTCCCAGAAATCCCCCTGGGGGGTCTTTCCCTTTCCCCAAAGTATTGCTGCCTCTGCCCCTTCCCTCTTTCTCCTCCCCTCCCTTGCTATCTCTCCGGCCGCACCTTTGCCTTCCCTCTGCCGCCTGCGAGGCGGGGCAGATGCCCCCTTTGCCTCTCTCGCCTGCTGCCTGGTGCAGGCTGGCCGGGGTTGCCCCCGGGCCCGAGGCCTGCCCTCGCCTCTGCCCACCATTCCCGGCCTTGACCATCTGCTCTCCCGCAGCTGAGGGCAGAGCAGAGGCTCCGGGTGGAGGAGGCGCGGCTTCGGGAGCAGGAGGTGGGTGTGGGGGCTGGGGGCCGGGCGGCAGCCAGGACAAGAAGGGAGGCTTGCAGGTGGAGCTGTCGCAGGCCTGGCCCTCACCATGCACCGTCCCTCCAGGAGCTGAGCAAGCGGGAGGTGGTGGCTGTGGGGCACCTGGAGGTACCTGCTGAGTTGGCAGGACTCTTACAAGCAGTGGCAGGTGCGTCAGTGCTGGACGGTGTGGCGGGGTGGGCGTGGGCGGGCGCAGGGGCCTGGCACCTCATGCCCTCCTCTCTCCACAGGCCTCAGGCCGGCCCGGGTGCCCCGGGTGGCCCCCGTGCGGACTCCCCGGCTCCAGGCTGAGCTCCGTGTCACACTGCCCCTGGATATCAACAACTACCCCATGGCCAAGTTTGTCCGATGCCACTTTAAGGTAAAGGCTGGCATAGCCCCACGTGGCCCTGGCCAGTGGGCACTAACTAATTACAATTGACACTGTTCTCAGCCGGGGGCAGGCTCCTGGCCGTGCCCTGTGGCATCAGGTAACGAGCCCTTGAGTTGCTGGATCCTGAGGAGTCTGGGGGCTCCCGGGGGAGGGCTGGACAGAAGCAGAAAGCCCCCGAGGGCTTAGGAAGTAGCTGTTTGCCAACCAGTTGGAAATATTTCAGAAATTTAACAACCAGTAGGGCAGGGTCATTCCTGCTCTCACGTCTGGCTCTCCAGGAAGGGGGAGAGCCAGGGGCGCAGAGAGTCTCCCCCACCAGCTTGCTGAGGGCCAGCGTCTGCCCCTCTCCAAGCCTCAGTTTCCCCATCCACACACTGGGGAAAGGAGCCCTTACCTCACAGGCCCCTGTGCCCCAACCTGGTGCAGGGCGGCAGATCCAGATGTGCCCGTGAGTCCCAGGTCTGTCCCCACGCCCCTGCCCTGTGCCCCCAGGAACCTGCCTTCGGGATGCTGACCGCGCCCCTGAAGTCACCCCTCATGTGGTTGCCTGGAGAGTGCCATGCAGAAGCCGTGAGCGTCTTCAAGTTGGTACGGTCTGCCCGGGCCACCTCTGAATTCCCCGGCCCTGAGACCCCTTGTCTTGCCCCCTGGGTGCTCCACTAGCCCAAGCCCTTAAGCCTAGTCCTCTTCTTTGGAGGAAAGACTTCTGGGGTGGGGGTGGGGGTGGGGCGGGGCATGGAATCGGGTTTCTGCTCTGGGCTAGGCTTTGAGGATTGGGAGTCTTTCTTCTCCCAGCCCTCTTCCAGGCAAAGAGGGCAAAGAGGCAGCCCCAGAGCCTTTGCGGAGCTTCCCAGGAACACCAAGAATAGATCCAGGTCCTCTCCTCGAGGACCTCCTAGTCTGAGGGGGAAGGTAGAGCAGAGAGGTAGAGCGGACCTGCCCCGTGACTAAGAACATGGACAGAGATCGGGCATGGCGGCTGGGGAGTCCAGACTGGGCCCCCAATCCAGTTCTGGATGGAATCAAAGAGGGGGCATGTGAGCTCGAGTGGAAGGGGTCAGAATCCGCCAGCCAGGACAAGTGGAGAAGGCACAGAGAGAAGAGGAAGTTATGCAGTCAGAACACATCAGGGGATGAGAGTGAGAAGAGCAGAGGCGAGAAGGGGTCAGGAGGTCTTGGCTGACAGATCCGGAACTTGAATGTCATTCCAGGGGCCCTAGGGAGTCAAGGAAGGTGCTTCCGTGGGAGGGGTGTGGTCAGATATGAATGTTAGAAAGTACTCTCTGGACCCTGGATGGAGTAGGGGGTGAGGGGCTGGCTGGAGGCCAGGGATGCAGGAGGGCTGAGGCAGTAAGGGCAGCTGTAGCGGGAGACTCATGCTCAGGAGAGAAGGGCACTGTGTGCTTTGGATCTTGACTTTCCTCGTAGTTGGGACAGACCACCGGGTGGTTCGGCATAGGATAAGGCAATTATACAGTAACACTGGGGGCTCTCCTGGGACACATGGGAGGCACGTGGGAGGGGTGCATGTTGGGGGTGGGGCCCTGGCATGAACAGCCTCCCAAGAGACCCAGGGGAGTCTGTTTGCGGCCCAGATCCTGCGCTTCATGGGCGACCCCCACCTGTATGGCGCCCAGGAAAACGTCTTTGGGAACTACATCGTGCAGAAGGGTCTGGCGGTGCCCGAACTTCGGGATGAGATCTTGGCGCAGCTGGCCAACCAGGTGTGGCACAACCCCAGTGCCCACAACGCCGAGCGCGGCTGGCTCTTACTGGCCACCTGCCTCAGTGGCTTTGCTCCTTCCGCGCGCCTCAACAAGTACTTGCTCAAGTGAGTGGAACCGGGCTGGGCCGGGGCATGGGGACCGTGATGCTGGCGTGAGGCCCCGGGCTGGACTGTTAAAGGTCAGGCAGGGAGTGAGGTCTCTGTGCTTGGAAGCTCAGGCGTAGGGGCTGGTCAGGAATGTTCTCTTTCTCTCTTAGGCTCAGAGCAAGTCACAAGGGCATGGCTTCACTATGGAGAGTAGATAGAGGATTTGCAGAGCCTAGAGGGAGGCAAGACCGGGGTGTGGGGAATTTGGGACGAAGGCACTGATCTCATGTCACGGGAGTAGAGCATGTCTGGACTCGAGATGGTCTGGGTTCAAATCCCAGCTGCACCTCTAAAATGTTGTGATTGCTATGTGAGCGTAGCTGTTGTCAGCATCCTGATGATACTGATAATGATGATGATAACAATGGTGATGATATCACCCCGCTGGGTGAGAAGGATGATTTGCAAGAGAAAGAGCTCAGGCAGGCCCTGGGTGTAAATCCTAGCTCTGATACCTGTTTGCTGTGTGACCTGGGGCAAGTCGCTGCCTTTCTCTGAGTCTCTTTCCTCGCCTGTAAACTAGGAATGGTAACAGGACCCACCTGACAGGGTGAGAGTCTCAGAGCATACAGAGCTTCACCCGGGCTGTGTGCAGTAGGTATGCAGCTCACTGGGTCAATCTTGTTAGCAGGTTGGGACCACTGCCTTCCTGTGTGGGGCTTCCTGTGGGCACAGCTCTAGGTTCCTTCTTTTGGCCACTCTGGGCCCACTCCCCTGCTGCTCCTGGCCAGGCCCAGCAGCAGCAGGAAGGGGGACCGGAACCCAGGCATGTGGAAGGATCCGGCTTGCTGGTCCTGGGCCAAGCTGAACCCTCACGGCCATCTCCTGTATTGTTGGGGGCTTGGAGGCAGGCTCAGAGAGGGCGGATGACCACACAGCGATGCTTGGTAAAGGAATAGAGGGCAGAGAGTCTTCCAGAGTCCATGTTCTTGCCCACACCCTGCTGTAGTCCCCAGCCTGTCGATGACATTTTGCTCCAACAAACTTTGGTGGGCCTTCTTGGAACCTCTTTGGCTTATCCTTGGACCTCAGGACTCGCTTAAGATACTTGTGGTTAACCTGCTTAGTCCTTTCAGCCTTGTCCTGGAACTCTGGGGTAGCCTGAGGTCTCTATTAGTCTAGGCCCAGAAGTCTTGGACTAACCTAAGGTCTTTTCAGCCTAGTCCTGGACCTCAGGGCTGTCCTGGGACCCCTTCGGTATCATCCTAGAGTTCTGAACCTGGGACCCTTCTGATCTAGCCTCAGAGCTTGGGCCTTCTCAGCTTCATCTTAGGGGAGCTCTGGACTAGCCTGGGCCCCCTCAGCCTAGACTTAGAATCCCCGTCTGTCCTGGGCTAGCCACGGGTCCCTCTTCATCCTAGTTCCGACTCTTACCCATCAGGTTTGTGTCTGATTACGGGCGGAATGGCTTCCAGGCTGTGTGTCAACACCGCCTCATGCAGGCCATGGGCCGGGCCCAACAGCAGGGGCCTGGGGCTGCCCGCACCTTCCCCCCGACCCAGCTCGAGTGGATAGCAACCCAGGAGAAGGCCAGCATGGCGCTGCACGTGGGCTGCTTCAACGGTGAGCTGGCCTCTCCACACCTTATGCTACCTTCCCTCCTCCCTCTGTCCTGCACAGAGGGCGGCTGGGGTCCACGGGCCCCAGTAGAAGCCATGGGACGTTCTGGAGCTGGGGAGGGGCCCTCTGGATGTGGCTCTGGAAAGAGGTCAGGGTCAGCATGTGGGTGTGGGGGCTGGACCTAGAGCGGGGGCAGGGAGCTGGGCGTCAAGGAAGTGGATCCAGGGTCCAGGACAAGAGTGGGGAGGCCGAGGAGCAGGGTGCAGGCAGGGGGGCAGCAGGCCTGGACCGCAGACACGTCCCGGCTGAGCCCTGCACCTGCTGCTCTCCCAGGTGACCAGTTCTCCTGCCCGGTGCACTCCTGGAGTACGGGCGAAGAGGTGGCTGGAGACATTCTGAGGCACAGGTTGGCTCCTGGAACGCCCCACCCAGCACACGCTTGTGTGCCTGGGAAGGAGGGAGGGCGAGGGGCAGGAGACCAGATCCCCTGTAGGGTCGCTCTGGGCATGCTTGGGGTCTGGCTGATGTCCCAGGGTTTCCCTAGGTAGGATGATGGCTCCATCCCTCATTTCTGTTCCTCCATGTGCTGTCACCATGTGCTGTCACCAGGGGGCTGGCGGATGGCTGGCGTGGCTGGACAGTGGCCATGAAGAATGGGGTCCAGTGGGCAGAGCTGGCAGGCCACGACTACGTGCTGGACCTGGTGTCGGACCTAGAGCTGCTCAGGGACTTCCCGAGGCAGAAGTCTTACTTCATCGTGGGTGCAGAAGGGCCCGTGGCCGGCAGGGGCGGCCCCAGAGCGTAGGTGGCTCCTAGATGGCCTCCCCCAGCACAGTGCTCCCCTCCCAGCTGCTGGCTAGGAGCTGAGCTCTAAACCAAGGGTTCAAGTCACCTCTACACCCAGTGTGGGGCTCAAATTCACAGCCCCAAGCTCAAGAGTCAGATGCTCTACTGCCTGAGCCAGCCAGGCACCCCTGCCTTTAATGGGAGAAACTCACCCATTTCCAGGGCCCAGAGGAGAAGGCGGTGGTGGTGGGGGGGCAATGATTCTGGGAGACCCATGATCTCGCCAGAGGTCCGTGATCTCGCCGGGGGTCAGCTGCTGCCTGTCCCCCTCCCCTACAGGGTGTTTGGGAACAGCTGGGACTCAGACTCGGACACTCCCACCAGCCCCCAGCCCCAGGGGCACGTGCCCAGAGTGCCTGACTCCGATGGGTACTGCAGCCGCAATGAGGATGGTACAAATGGGGAGACTGGGGCCCAGAGAGGGACAGCGACCCAGCAAGGTCAACCAGCAGTGGCCATTGTCTCTGGTGGGGAGGGACCCTGGGGGCTGTAGGGGGCAGTCAGCAGGAAAAAAGTACTGGACTTTTTATCTCCCTCACGCACCAGACTCAGACAGCCTTGGAGAGCCCTCTGTACCCCACAAGGGACTGGACTGCTACCTGGACAGCCTCTTCGACCCCGTGCTGTCCTACGGGGACGCGGTAGGCTGGGGGTGGGATGTGGGCTGGGACCGCATGTACACGCCAAGTCATACACCCACAGGGTGATGCAGGGGCCTCTCCCAGCCAGGGCTGGGGAGTGCTTTGTCTCGTCTGGGTTTCTGCCGGGGGCCCAGACAAAGGGGGGTGTCCTCCTGGCTAGAGAGGGTCCTGGCTGGGACCCCAGAAGGACCCACGGCTGAAGGTCCAGCCCCCTCCTCTGGTGAGAGCCAGCCCCCTCAGGCCCCCTTGCTCATTCTGGGAACTCCCAGGAGCCCCTCTGTGGCATGGTGTGTGGCACTGAGCAGGACACGGCTCCTCTGTGAACCTCTTTACTCTTCTGTGGAGGACAGGATGGGTTGGGGGTTTACAGGGCTGTGGGGGTACTGCCTGGGGTGCCGCATGGGCGGAAGCTGGGCATGCAGCAGACACTAGCCTGCCCCGAGGCCCCCGGGACAGAGGAGGTGGCTGGTGTCAGGTGTCCGTTGCCTTGGAACCTCGGGAGTGTGGCATTGAGGCAGACACTTGAGCCACCTGCCATCCCCAGGACCTGGAGAAGCCAACAGCCATTGCCTACCGCATGAAAGGGGGAGGCCAGCCTGGTGGAAGTGGCGGCAGCAGCACTGAAGACCCCCCCAGGAGGCCCCCAGAGCCAAAGCCAAAGCCAAAGCCAAGTCAGTGCCTCCCCCCAGGGCGGTTCCAGCATTGGGCAAAGGGCAGGGGGTGGGGGGCCTGCTGGTTCTCGGGGCTCCTTCATGGACTAGAATGGAGGCAGCCATGGGCATGGTGGGGGCGAATCAACGCAGGGTGGGGGTTAGATGAGGAATGCCTGCTTCCCTCCTTCTGTCACCCCTTGGGATCCACGCCCCCTGACTTGGCTCTGCCAGTCCCAGGCCTGGATGCCTCCACACTCGCTCTGCAGCAAGCTTTCATCCACAAGCAGGCCATGCTCCTGGTGAGTGCCGGTGGGCTGCGGGGGTGGGGAGGGGGCCTGAGCACGGGCCCACCGGGTCACCACCACCGCCTCTTCCTAGGCCCGGGAGATGGCCCTGCAGGCCATGGCGCTCCAGCAGCAGCCCCTGAGCCCCACCCCAAGGCCCTTGCTCCCAGAGGTGAGCCTGGCCTGCCCAGGTGAGCGCTGTGCTGCTCCAGGACATCATGGTGCCTCTCTGAGGCGAAAGCCCCACAGCCCATTCTGGGCAAGCACGGGGTCCCTGAGAACAGGCTGATGTGTCCCAGGATGTGCACCTTCTTCCCTGTTCTGTGCAGA
This sequence comes from Crocuta crocuta, assembly GCF_008692635.1. Taxonomy (NCBI): domain Eukaryota; kingdom Metazoa; phylum Chordata; class Mammalia; order Carnivora; family Hyaenidae; genus Crocuta; species Crocuta crocuta. Next base: position 1,497,308 of record NW_027533258.1, read on the forward strand.
AGCCCCTAGCGCCAGAGGCGCGGCCGAAGTGTGTAGGCACTGGACCCCCAGCCAAGCCTGTGCTCCTGCGCTCCATTCCAAAGCCCTTGGCCCCGGCCCCTCTGGCCAAGGCCCCAAGAGCCCCCACCAAGCCCGTGGCTGCCCCCATTCTAGCTCAGGACCGGGCTTGTCCAGAAACCTGTGAGTGTCCTCTCCCAGCATGGGGGCTTCCTGGGACAGGACTGGGGGTGTGGTGTGCTCCCTGTGGCCTTACCCCGTTCCCACCCCTGGCTCACAGCTTCGCCCTGCCCGGAGCTGGTCCGGTATTCGACGCTCAACTCGGAGCACTTCCCCCAGCCCACACAGCAGATCAAGAACATCGTGAGGCAGTACCAGCATCTGCCCCGGGGAGGCCGGCCCGAGCCCCTCAGGTCAGCTCTGCCCCCATCCTGCCCTCCAGCCCTCTGGACGAGTGGCCTCCTCATGGTGCCTGAGTGCCCACCAGCAGTGTGGCCATCTACTGGGTTAGCAGCAACCTTTAGGGAGCGAGTTTGTTTATGCTCATGGTCCAGATGAGCCCTCGGAGCAGAGGGGAAGGCCCAGACTGCTGCTCTCTAGCCATGCTGTGTGACCTCAGGCCAGTCTCTGATTCTCTCTGGGTTCTCATGTGTAGTGATGGGGGTGGGGGGAGGGTGGAGGAAGGAGTTCCCTATCATAGGAATACGTGGCTGGGAAGAAGCAACCTGTGTGCGATCCACCAGGAAGGATGGCGGAAAGGTGTTCGTGAAGCGGCCAGACCCCCACGAGGAGGCCCTGATGATACTCCAGGAGCAGATGAGCCTCCCAGCGGCAGCCTCTGGCAGCCAGGTGAGGGGCGGCTCCTGGCTGGGCCCAAGCAGAGCAAAAGACAGAGCGGGGCCTGGGAGAGCCCCGGGAGCCAGCTGCCCCTCTAAGCTAAGACCTGTGACCCCCTGAGCACTCTCTTTGTGGTGGGACAGGTACCCAGAGAGGCCGTGGCCTTGGTGAAGCCAGTGACCAGCACGCCACGGCCACCCATGGGACCCACTCCAGGTGAGGGGCCAGGAGGGGAGGAGGGGCATAAGGGCTGCTGTCCAAGTGTCTGAGTACACCTGTGTGAGCACAGGTGAGTCCTGGGCTCCATGACAGGGGCACTCTCTGTCTGTGTCCCCTCGGCCACATGCAAGCGCCATGTGGACAGTTGTGTAAGTGCGTCAGCACTTAAATAACACTGATTTCAGGCCAGGCTCACTCTGGCCTCACTAAATCCTCACTAACATTCTACAGGGAAGTACAATTTTTGTGTATATGTTACAGATGGGAAACAGACACAGAGAGGTTAGTCACTTGGCCATGATCACACAGTTCAAAAGTGTCAGATCTGGGGCGCCTGGGTGGCTTAGTCGGTTAAGCGTCCGACTTTCACTTAGGTCATGATCTCACGGTTCGTGGGTTCGAGCCCCGCGTCGGGCTCTGTGCTGACTGCCAGCTCAGAGCCTGGAGCCTATTTCAGAGTCTGTGTCTCCCTCTCTCTCTGACCCTCCCCTGCTCACGCTGTCTCTCTCTCTCCTAGAAATAAATAAAAAAATATATTAAAAAAAAAAAGTGTCAGATCAAAGATATAAATCAGCTCTCCTAGCATCGCCATGGGAACTCTCATCTTTATATTCTCTGCCTTATGCTAACTACAGTGAGTCTTAATAGATAGAAATCAGCTCACATCAAGTCCCTGCCAGAAATTCTCCCATGACTCTTAGGATGAATTCCAGACTCCTCACTATGGCCTATGAGTCCCTACATGATCCGTTCACCTTCCCAACCTCATCCCCTCCCACTGTCCCCTTTGCACACACAGTTCCTGGAATATAGCAAGCCCACTCCTACCTCAGGGCCTTTGCACTTGCTCTGCTTAGAATGCTCTTCCTCATGCCTTCTCATCATTCAGGTCTCGGCTCCGTGTCTTCTCAGAGAGGTATGCCACATCACCGAGACCAAAGGACCCTCACAGACCCACCCCTAGCCTCTTTCCTAACTAGCCCAGATTTATTTCCATCCCAGCTCTTAGAATTGAGAGCTCTGTTGTTTCTTCTTTTTTTTTTTTAATGTTTTATTTATTTCTAGGAGAGAGAGAGACAGTATGAGCAGGGAAGGGTCAGAGAGAGAGGGAGTCCCAGACCGAAACAGGCTCCGGGCTCTGAGCTGGCAGTCAGCACAGAGCCCGACGCAGGGCTCGAACCCACGAACCGCGAGATCATGACCTAAGCGAAAGTCGGACGCTTAACCGACTAAGCCACCCAGGCACCCCGAGAGCTTTGTTGTTTCTTAATTGTCTGTTCTACCTATACCTATCACGAGACTTTAAACACAAGGACAGGCTCTTTGTCTATAATGTTCACCGTGGCACCCCCAGCCTTTAGCACAGACCTGCTGCATACACCCCGGTGTTCTATATGTGTGTCAAATGAAGGGCTGAGCCAGGGTCAAGTAGTATGATTGTACGCGTGTGCCCTCAGGATTGAGGGGTCTACAGCCTGGGGTGAGGGGGAGCACTCAGCCCCCACTGCTTCCCCGACAAGAAGACTCCCCCTAGTCCCATTCCTCATCAGCGCTGCCTCTCTCGGTCATGCCTGTCCCACTTACTGTGCTCCCTAGTGGCACCTTCACGGTCACTGGAGCCCCCCGAGGAAGCTGTGCAGACGCGGCTGCACCGCCTAGTCAACCCCAACTACTACGGCTACCAGGACGCCCCCTGGCGGATCTTCTTGCGCAAAGAGGTACCTGGCCAAGGAGGAGCCAAAGCAGGGGCTGAATGGGGCAGTGGGTGGGGGCAGGGGCAGGGCGGGGGCACAAGAGCCTGGTCTGAGCCAGAGGGCAGAGTCAGAGCCAGGGACCCTGGTGGTTTGGAGCCAGCAGTATCTGGCCCGGGTAGGGCCGAGTGTGAGGCAAAGTGAGGGGACTATCCAGAGGGCCTCACTGGAGCCCCAATCCCACAGGTATTTTACCCCAAGGACAGCTACAGCCACCCTGTGCAGCTAGACCTCTTGTTCCGGCAGGTGAGGTCTTCTCTTCCCTTTCTGGCTCAGTGTACTCATCAGGGCAATGGGTATATAGACTAGGCATCTGCAGATTTCACTCTGTACTCTTGGACTTAGTGTCCTTGACCACAGTGAGGTTGGGAAGCTGTTCTAGGGAATCTCCCACCCTCGTGGACAAGGTCAGCAAGCCCACAGTTCCATTTAACCAGACACAAAGATTGTCTGCACTACATGGGACTCAGAGGTCAAATCCAAACTCCCCCGTGTGCATGAGGAAACTGAGGCCTAGGAGGGGAGGCACTGGTTGTGGAAGAGGAGAAAGGATAGGGTCCTTTGGAAATGGAATTGATTCACACAGTTGCTGCACCGATAGGAGCCTCTGCATTCCCACTCAGCCTAGAACAGTCCAGTCTGGGTTCCCAGCTGGGGGGCGGGGGGAGGCGTCCCACGAGCTCCCTGCGCTGCGGCCCATTCCCGCAGATCCTCCATGACACGCTCTCCGAGGCCTGTGTGCGCATCTCCGAGGACGAGAGGCTGAAGATGAAAGCCCTGTTTGGTACCGCAGGGAGAGGGAGGGGACATTGATGGGACAGCCAGCCAAAGCCAAGCCAGCCCTTTCCAGGGGACGAACCCAGCCCCATTTGCCTCCCAGGCACCCCTCCTTGCTCTGCTTCTGGCCCCTTCTGAGGCCAGGCTGCCAGTCTGAGTCCAGTTTGGCCTAACACCCCGTGTGGCCCAAACACTAGTCATCCTGTCTGTCCATGGATCTTAGTTTCCCAGTGTAGACACTGAGAACACACTGTTCCAATACCTTCTTGCTGGGTGTCAGCCTCCCCGCCCACTGCAATGTGGGCTGGCAGGGGAGGGGAGAGAGCGTTCTCACCTGACCTGGCATCCCTTAGCCCAGAACCAGCTGGACACGCAGCGGCCGCTGGCAACCGAGAGTGTGAAGCGGGCCGTGGTCAGCACCGCACGCGACAGCTGGGAGATCTACTTCTCCCGCCTCTTCCCGGCCACGGTGCGACCCCCTGCCAGCCCCCGCTCTCCCAGAGGCTTCAGGGAGGAGGCTGGGAGACGCTCACGTGCCCCTTGTCTTCTCCCCAGGGCAGCGTGGGCACTGGCGTGCAGATCCTAGCTGTGTCCCACTCAGGCATCAAACTCCTGCGGATGGTCAAGGGCAGCCGGGAGGCTGGTGGGCAGCTGCGGGTCCTGCGCACGTACAGGTGACCGGGAGGCAGGCAGGCGAGGCTGGGGTTAGCTGGAGACGGCGTGGACTGGCACTAGCATTTCCTCCCTGACTCTTTCCCTAGCCAGCTGCCGAGTGCCTGTGACGTGCCAGGCTCCATGCCAAGCCCTTTAAGCAAGCCCGTTTTAGAGATGGGGAAACTGAGGCTCAGTGAGAATAGGTGCTCTCAGGTCACACAGTCAGGAAGTGGATGAGCTAGGAGCCCATTACTACCCTTTCCTGCCTTTCAGACCACACCCCAGCCCTGCCCTCACAGAGCTCTGTGCAGGGGGGAGGGGGGGTTGTGAACAGCCAAGTGTGGTTGCAGCCAGGAAGGGAAAGGGTGCTCTGGCATAAGGCCTCACTGAGTCCTTGGACCCCTTCCTTGTCAGCAGCCCCTTTTTGTCCTCGGTCCCACGAGCATAGGAGGAGAGCCTTGCTCCTTGGTTGCAAGAGAGATGCAGAGAATTTGCTCAGTGGGTGAAAGAGATACGTGTGTGGGGGCACAATCTGGGGGTTGGATCAAGAGGAAAAAAAATAGAGAAAGGCAGAGGGGAGTGGGGCTGGAGTGTCAGTTCAAAGGGTGATAGGAAGTGGACTGGAGCCACAGGCAGGGTGGGGAGGGGGGCTGGGCGAGCTCTCAGGTCCCCCCCCGCCCCCCGTGGCAGGGGCAGGGGGCTGACCGAGGCGGGACTGGGCTTTGGGAATGGTACAGGCCAGACGGAGCAGGCTGGGTGGGGGAGGCCAGGGAGCTCTGCCTTCATGCCACCTCCCCCGTTCCCCAGCTTTGCCGATATCCTGTTTGTGACCATCCCCTCCCAGAACATGCTGGAATTCAACTTGGCCAGCGAGAAGGTCATCCTCTTCTCAGCCCGAGCCCACCAGGTCAAGACCCTGGTGGACGACTTCATCCTGGAGCTGAAGAAGGTCAGGATCGCCCTACAGCTGCCCCCCTCCTCAGGTGCTGGGCCCCTGGCCCCAGTGGGGAAGCGTAGGTGAGGGATGGAATGGGTAAGCCCGGTGCGTGCGCTCTGGTGTGTGCCTGCGTTCGTCCGACTCGGTCTCCAGCACTTCACAGGGCTCCCCATCTACTTGCACAACATCCTTCCCTCTCTCACCCAGGGAATGTTCCCTCCCCCATGAGTCAGGAAGGAATACCCGTGGAGAAGAGGAGCAGGGGAGTGGCCCCAGGTTTCTGGGAGGAGGGGGATGGGACTGCAGCCCCTCCCCCTCCCCTGCCTGATACAGGACTCAGACTATGTGGTCGCAGTAAGGAACTTCTTGCCTGAGGACCCGGCGCTGCTGGCCTTCCACAAGGGCGACATCATTCACCTGCAGCCCCTGGAGCCACCTCGAATGGGTCAGGGCCGTGGGACACAGTGGGTAGGGATGGCGGGGCTGGGCGAGGGGGCCTCCCTGGCAGGTGCTGATCTCGGCCTCACCCCCAGGCTACAGTGCCGGATGCGTTGTCCGCAAGAAGGTCGTGTACCTGGAAGAGCTTCGGCGCAGAGGCCCCGACTTTGGTGGATACCCCCAGCCCCCCGGTCCAGCCCCCCGTGCTCCCAAACCTGGACACGCTAAACAGTGTGCCCGGTTTCGTGCACTCACACTGCACGTACTCCATGGGGGCTTCTTGGGGCCCCAGAGGGGTCTGGCCCGGCCTGGTCTCCTCGGTGCCTGCTGTGGCTCAGTCACGTCCTCCTGGGGGCCGCCTAGCCCAGCCCTGTGTCTCCATACCTGGCTGTGGGGTCTCCATGAGTATTCACGTGCCCACGGATGTGGCCCAGGTCTCTCTCTCTCTGCCTGTGAGTCTGCAAGCACCGTGCTTTCTGCTCCACCTCCCACTGAGGAAATGAATGTCTTCCCTTCCCGTTTCCCCCTCTGCAGACAGGCTCCACGGCCTGTCCTCCCCACAGAGCACTGAGGCAGGGCCAGGAAGGTGCTCGAGTGTTCCTAGAGGGTCCCCTTAGTCCCAAGATGAGACCCTCCTGCGTGTCTTAGAGCCTTTCCCTTCTCCGCTAGGCTGGAGGTTTGGGACCATCCACGGGCCTGTGGGCCGCTTCCCTTCTGAGCTGGTGCAGCCCGCGGCCGCCCCTGACTTCCTGCAGTTGCCGGCCGAGCCGGGCCGGGGCCGCGCTGCCGCGGTGGCCGCTGCGGTGGGCTGCACGGCCGCTGCGCGGGAGGTGGGCCGCAGGAGGGAGGTGAGACCGGCAGGGCCAGGTGATGGGCTGAGATGGGGCGGGGGGCTGTCAGCCTGGCTATGGAGGTGGACAGGAGCACGGTGATCCTGGCCAGGACGGGGGAACCTGGTAGGGCTAGCCGGATGTATGCCCCACGGCATGTGACCAGAGGTGGTTGGAGGTGTGGCCAAATGGGGTAGGGATGGTGGGGGTCAGCGGAAGGGTTGTGATGAGGCCCAAGGGGCAGGAGCGGCCTGGGGGCCAGCAGGTGGTCGCCCTGGGAGGGGGTGGGGCCAGGCGATCGGGGCAGGGTCAGCCTCATGGGAGGGAGCCAGTGAGGGGTGGAGTGAGGTGAAACTAAGAAGTGAGGGGCACGGCCAGCTAGAACTAAGCAGTCAGGGAGGCCACCCCCAGGGATGGGNCGCGGAGGACAGCCTGACTCTCCCACCCTACACGATGCTTGAGTTTGCCCAGAAGTATTTCCGAGACCCTCAGAGGAGACCCCAGTGAGTGGTACCCCGCACCCCTTATCCTCGCTCTGCGGAGGGGAGGGTCTTCCAGGGCTTCTCCCAGCCATCCAAGGGGGGAGACCCCACTTCGGGGGGAGATGAGAAGCCACCCAGCTGTGAGGTCCACCTGCGGCCTCCGCTTCCAGGAGCCACGGGGCCCTTCCTGCCCGGCTGACTGATGGGGGGTCAAGAATGCTCTGTGTGGTGAAAGGATGTAGCCAAAGGCCCAGAGGCAAGACTCGTCAGTGGCACCTGTCTCCTGTTGCAGGGACGGCCTCAGGCTGAAATCCAAGGAGGGTCGGGAGTCTAGAACCTTGGAAGACATGCTTTGCTTCACCAAGGTGTCCAGCCCCAGGCCTGTTTCGCCATGCGTAAACCGGTGACGATGACGCAAGAGCCCCCTCCCAGGCCCCTTGGGCCAACAGTCTTGTCCTCAGTGGGACCCTTCCCAGCCCTCAGCAGCCAGGGGCCTGGGCTCCTCCCAGGGGCAGCATCTGTCCCACTGTCAAGCCGGGTTCCTTTTTTGTGAGGGAGAATCTCCTGCCCCATGTGGCCCTCCTCTTTCTGACTTGTCCCTCCCTCCCCTCACAGACCCCGCTCCAGGAATCTCTCATCGAGCTCAGCGACAGCAGCCTCAACAAGATGGCCACCGACATGTTCCTAGGTGTGGGGGTGGGACTGTGGCCAGGGCCCTGGGTCAGGGGCGTCCGGCACTGTGTGACCCTGCTCATCCCACTTCTCTGGCCCTCAGTCTTCCCCTCCCCTCAGCTCAGCCCGGGGGCCCCTTTAAGGGAAGAGAAGCCCCCAGCTGCCTCTGGCCATAGCCCCCCCAGGGACAGACCCAACCTTGGGGTGCCCTGGGGTGAGTGGGCAGCTGGGTGTCTAGTGGCCTGAGTGGGACACGTCTTTCCTACAGCTGTGATGAGGTTCATGGGCGATGCCCCCCTGAAGGGCCAGAGTGAACTGGACGTGCTTTACACCCTCCTGAAGGTCAGTCCAGCCGATCTTGCCAGGTGCTCCCTTTCCTGCCGTGTGGCTCAGTTTCCCCATCTGTCAACCAAAGTTGCAGGACACAGGGATGGGAAGCCCAAAGAGGAGTATATCCTGCAGGTGGGGAGGGGGCTGGAGAAAGGACCCCAAGCCTTTCTCCAAGTGCTCACCCTGTTCTTATGTGCCTGGTGTGTGGTGTGGGGCCTGGCATGGCCTCGGCACGTGACCTGGCCTGCCCTCCTTCAGCTGTGCGGTGACCACGAAGTCATGCGGGATGAGTGTTACTGCCAAGTCGTGAAGCAGATCACGGAGAACACCAGCACCAAGCAGTGAGTGGGCCAGGCGTTTACCTCTGCCCCCTTGTCCCCACACTGCGTCCTCGCTCTAAGAGGGGCCGGTTCAGGGGCGCCTGGGTGGCTCAGTCGGTTGAGCCTCCGACTTCAGCTCAGGTCATGATCTCACGGTTCATGGGTTCGAGCCCCGCGTCAGGCTCTGTGCTGACAGCTCAGAGCCTAGAGCCTGCTTCTGACTCTGTCTGTCTCTGCCCCTCCCCCACTCATGCTCTGTCTCTCAAACATAAATAAATGTAAAAAAAAAGAGGGGCCGGATCAGCCTCAACTCCCCAGGCCTTCCCTCCTGACTCTCTCCCCGTCATCGTCTCCTTCACTCAGTAGGCAGAGCACATGTACTTGGAATTGCTCGAGTGGGGACAAGCCATTGCTGCTCTCTGAGCTTCAGTTTCCTCATCTGTAAAATGGCAACGATAATGTGTATGTTCAGGTTCCTGGCTGTAAGTGACAGAAGCCCAGTTCAAGCTGCTTTAAGCAAAAGAGAGTTCAGGTGACTGGAAAGGCAAATATGGATTCAGGCATAGCCGGATCCAGGTGTCATTAGGAAGCAGTCTTTCTCCAAGCTCTGGCCCTGCTTCTCCCTGTGTTGATAATGTTCTTAAGTAATATCTCCAACATGCTGGCAAGATACAGGTCTGGAGACACATTTTCCGGTTCAGCAATCCTAGGGAAAGCAAGATTGACCCAATATCTGTAGCAACAGTGTCCCAACCCAATCTTACTGGCTTGAGTTGGTCCTGTGCCCAGCCCTGAGCCAACCACCATGGCTGGAGGATGCAGAGATTTGACTGGCTAGTACTGGGCCAAATACGTGTCCGTATCCAAAGGAAGGCTGAACTCTTAACTGGCCAGACCTGGATCAGATAACCGTCCCTAACGCACACATCACTGAGGCCTGGGGACTGCAGGCTTCTAGTTGGTCAGACCTGGCTCCCATGCCCATCCCCAAACCACGGTGACCTAGGGAGGAGTGGCTGCTTTCTTAAAGGAGTCCAAATGCCGTCCCCAGTCACCAGCTGTCCCCACAGGTGAAGCCCTCACATCCAGGCTGGTGTGAAGGTGAATCACCGTGTTTTGCGGGACCAGCACACAGCAAGTGGCCAGTGTGTGATGGTCTATGACCACCAGATCCGTCCCCCTGTCCCCATCGATTCTTCCTCCCCGCATACTCTCTGTCCCCCAGGAATTCTGGAAGCACTCAGCACATCCCCCGTCCCTTCCCACACCACTACCTCTGCACAGCCCCAGCAGGCCCCCCTTGCCCTCATGCAGGGACCTTCACCTGTGAGCCTCCACAGAGGGATTCTACCCAGGGAATCCTTGCGGGATTTTTGTGCATGTGCAGCATGTCACGTCAAGGGCCTCGTCTCCTACTTTCCCATCTCCTACCCTGGCTTCCCAGGCAGATCGTACCTTCCGCATGGCTCTGGGGCCCACCCGCCCTCCTCTCCCTCGCCGAGGAGGGGCATTCTCACAAGACAGGAGCTGCCTGGCAGCCCAAGAACTCCAGCCCAGTCCCGGAGCCTCCTGGCATGGCACTCCAGGGCTGTGGCTGCCTGTGACGTGGCCCCGTGTGTGTGTCCCCGCAGGGACAGCTGCCAGCGAGGCTGGAGGCTGCTGTATATCGTGGCTGCCTACCACAGCTGCTCCGGGGTCCTCCAGCCGTACCTTGTGCGCTTCCTCCAAGATGTGAGCCGGACTCCGGGCCTGCCTTTCCAGGGTGAGGGGCTAGGGAGTGGTGACCTAGGGCTGTGGGCCTGTCTTCATGGGGATTGGCTGGGAAGCCAGTGGTGGTGGGGGGGGTGATGCAGAGGGCCCGGTCCCTCACATGCACTTGGGCAATGTTTACTAATATTAATTCCCTCCCCAAACATTTGCAGGGATCCCACAGGGGCTGATGCAATGGGTTGTCCGATCTAATGCAGAGAGTGGCATGTCAGGGAAGGCTTCCTGGAGGGGGTGTTGCCCTGGGGAGTAGGCACATGGAAGGGAGGAGCAAAGGTCTGGAGGTGGGAATGTGTGGGAGAAGGAAGAAGGTGGCAAGGGCCCAGAGGACGCGGTGAGGCCCTGCTTCTCTGGCCGTTGCGAGTCAACTATGGTCTTGGGTGGGTCTGGGCAGGGGTGAGACCCAGCTGGTGGCAGGGTCTCAGCCTTTCCACCCTAAAAGTATGGAGGGGAGGGGCCGGTCTTTGGCCTTACCCCCACCCTTGTTTCCAAAGCAACTCCTGGATTTCCCCCTAAATAAAAGTTTGGGCTAGGTGGTCATCATGGCAGTCATGAAGGAGATAGGGAACCTCAAATTGTCTGACTCCGAATCCTTCTTTTTTTTTTTTTTAAGTTTATTTATTTTGAGAGAGAACATGCATGGAAGCAGGGGAGGGGCACAGTGAGAGAGACAGAGAGAGAGAGAGAGAGAGAGAGAGAGAGAGAGAGAGAATCCCAAGCAGGCTCCAAGCTGTGAGCACATAGCCCTATGCGCAGCTTGATCCTATCAACCTGAGATCATGACCTGCGCCAAAACCAAGAGTCAGACACTTAAGTGACTCAGCCCCCCAGGCGCTACGTGAATCCTCCTCTTTGATTCAGTGAACATGCCCAGACTCCAAGATGAATAGACCCAGCTCCACGAGGAAGGGCTCCCAGGTCCGAGATGGCAGCAGAATGCACCTGAGAACTCTTACCTTGACCTCCTCCCCAGAGCAGAGCGAGGGCACATTTAATCCAGAGAAACGGAGAGACACTTGGTGGGGTCTTCTGCCCTGAACTCCGGGTGAGGGAGGGCGGTCGGCACGGGGGTCCCAGCTGGCAAGGGCACAGCCGCATTCCCATAGCCACGCAGCCTGCCGGGGACATACCCCGTCAACTGCGGCAGGTGACGGCTATTTCCCAGGGGACTGTGGCTAGCCAAAAGGCTTTAATTAACTATACGAGACGTGGGTTCGGATGTAGCTCTTACACGCCAGCTCTCAACCTTGGGCAAATCACTGCCCCTCCCTGAGCTGTTCCCTCAGCTACCAAACGAGAGAGTAAATGCCCCATAGACTGTGGAGAGAAACCAGCGGGCTCCTGTCCGGTGCCCACCCCGCGCAAGGCATTGACTCCCTGCTTCTATAGGGATTGCGAAGGCCTGTGAGCAGAATCTGCAGAAAACCTTGCGCTTTGGAGGCCGTGTGGAGCCCCCCAGCAGCATGGAGCTTCGGGCCATGTTGGTGAGCGTGGCGTGGGGGCCGGGGTGGGGGGGGGGCGTCAGGATGAGCATGAGTCAGGAGCCCTGTCCAGAGACCCCGTGTGCGCTCACTGCTCAGAGATGTGCAGTCGGGCCCCATCTGGTCCAGATGCACCCGGGTTTCTGCACAAGCCTGTCCTCGGCCCCTTGGCTTGGGGACTAACATGCAGGGCACAGTTGCTGGCCCAGATCCCAAGTCCCAGCCTCTCTCATCTCCTGCCCTCTCTTTGTCCCAGGCGGGCCGCAGTTCCAAGAGGCAGCTCTTTCTTCTCCCCGGAGGCCTTGAACGCCACCTCAAAATTAAAACATGCACCGTAAGTGAGGGAATGTTTCTGGCAGGCAGGTGCTGGAGACGTGGGGACACCTGAGTCCCCCCTGCCAAGGGTGCTGAGCCCTTGTCAGTCCCTCCCAAAGCCCCACAGGGCAGGACTTACATCTCAAAGAAGCAGACTGAACCTCGGGGAGGTGAACTCTGACTCAGGGTCACACTGCAGAGGCAGAATTTGAACTCTGGGAGTGGGGGCAGGGGGAAATGGGTGATGGGCATTGAGGAGGGCACTTGTCAAGATGATTACGGGGTGTTGTAGGTAAGCAATGAACTGCGGGATTCTACCCCAAAAACCGAGAGCACACTATACACACTGTATGTTAGCCTATTTGATAATAAGTTATATTTTTTTTTAATAAAAGAATTTGAATCCCAAGTTTGAACCGAGTCTCTCAGACTCCAAAAACTGTGCCCCTTCCCTGCATGAGGCTGATTCCCAGTCCTCAGAGGATCCTTCGTGTCCCTGCAGAGGGCCCGAGGAACTAGCCCGGGCGGACTAGGAGGCCGGAGACCAGCTCGGCAGGCACAGCCTCACCTTCCCTCCCTCCAGGTGGCCCTGGACGTGGTGGAAGAAATCTGCGCCGAGATGGCCCTGACTCGCCCCGAGGCCTTCAGCGAGTACGTCATCTTCGCTGTCACCAACCGAGGTGAGTGGTCAGGAGGACTGAGCACACTGGGCCCTGTAAGTCAGATGCCACTTCCTCCAGGAAGCCCCTTGCTGCCTTGGGAAAGAACCTTCCTCCTGTGCACCGAGCACCCCTAGCTCTGTACGTTTGTCTTGCCTACCAGACCGGAAGTTCATAGAGGACCCGGCCCTCCCTGACTCCCGCCTCTGCCCCTTGGGCCTGCTCAGCAGGAGCCCGTGGGCCCTGCCCTCAAGGAGCTTACATTCCAGGAAGCTACCTTTTTTCTTTGTTTAATGTATTTATTTTTGAAAGAGAGAAACAGAGCGCGAGTCGGGGAGGGGCAGAGAGAGAAGGAGACACCGAATCTGAAGCAGGCTCCAGGCTCTGAGCTGTCAGAGCCCGACGTGGGGCTTGAACCCACGAACCATGAGATTGTGACCTGAGCCAAAGTCGGACGCTTAACCGACTGAGCCACCCAGGGCCCCCCACAGTTGGGATTTAAAGCCAGGCAGTCTGGCCCCAGGAGTCTGGACTTTATCATCATGTCAGGGCCCCTGTTCAGAGTTACTGAAGATACGAGGCAGGGAGCAGACATGTCAGTGCAAGAAGGGAAAACTGAGCCGTGCCTCACAGACTCAGGCCCGCTCCTGGTGGGCCCAGGCCTCCCCACCCTCCCCCGTTCCAGGAGCCCGGCGAGGGGTCTCTCCTGGAGGGGTTCTGGGGAAAGGCACCGTTGGTCTCAGGACCTGAGGCCTTCTGTGCTTCTCCTTCTCCCCAGCGTCCTCTGGACGGGGGCTGGGCTGCTTCTGAGCATAAGCAGGCACTTTGCGAGACCTTGGGAGGCCGTAGCTTTTCCGGAGGTCTCCGTGTCCTGGAGCGGGGCCAGGACCTGGCCGGAGGTGTGCACTTCGGCTCTGCAGCCGCCCCCGGCTCTCCGCAGGCCAGCACGTGTGCCCGCTCAGCCGCTGTGCCTACATCCTGGACGTGGCCTCGGAGATGGAGCAGGTGGACGGTGGCTACATGCTCTGGTTCCGGCGTGTTCTCTGGGATCAGCCGCTCAAGTTCGAGAACGAGCTGTATGTGACCATGCACTACAACCAGGTCAGTGCACGTGGTCCACTCTGCTGCTCTGGAATCTTCCAGGCTCTCTCGCGTGAAGTCAGACCCCACGGCCTTGGCATCTGGTGCCCTCATGTTTCCAGCCCCGTTTCTAGTGCTGAGGCCCATGCTCCCTTGCATGGACTCCTCGGTGCTGTCTGACCATGTCACCCTCACTACCTAATTCGTGGGCGCTTCCACCTGCCACTGCTCCATCTGCCCTGTGATTCCCGCACCTCTGCTCACCTGAGTCCTCGCTGGCAAGGCCGCTCCACACAGCACCTCTTCCACGAGGCTGCTCTGACCTCCCCTTCCCTCGTGACCGCCTCCTCTGAGAGCTTGACCTGTCCCTTGTCCAAACGCGTGACCAGCGTTTGCTGACATTGTTATTTTTGTCTTCGTGTTACTCCCCTTTGAGACGCAGGTAAGTAAGGAGCATGGAGTTTACAAAATCTGGAAGGGATTGGACAGAGGGCTCACGTTTTTGTTGAGCTGGTACCAAAGCTTCAGCAATTCCGGGTACAAAATACTGCCACTTGCCCTTCACAGCCGCGTGCTGTGACTGTTGACAACCAGCCCTGTGCAGCCCGGAATGGCCTACAGCGCGGAAACACCCCTTGGGAACTTGGGAAAATGCAGATCCTCTGGTCCTGCCCCAGCTCTAGTGAATCAGGGTCTCATGGTGCTCCCCACTGATGATGCTCCCCACCTACGGTGCTCCCCACCATGCACCAAGACTGGTGTTCAGAGCACCAGGCCCCAGGCCATTCCTGAACGCTGCATGCGGGTGTCCATGACACTCCTGGCCACTGTGGGGACTCCCACAGGGGCTTCGAGGCCATGGTCTCCACCACTCACCCTCAAGTACCTGTTCCCCAAAGCCAGGGGGTGGGGCAGGCCACCCCAGCCCGAAAGTGAGCAGGACTGGAACTATTAAAATCGCACGTGTTCCCCCCTTCCCCTGATGAAGGCACAGGCACATGGCTCCCTGCAGCCCCTTGCGGAATTCTCCCCCACAGGTCCTGCCCGACTACCTGAAGGGCCTCTTCAGCAGCGTGCCGGCCAGCCCACCCAGCGACCAACAGCTGCAGCAAGTGTCCAAGCTGGCTTTGCTGCAGCACCGGGCCAAGGACCACTCCTACCTGCCCAGTGTGTAAGCACCTGCCACCTGTCAGCCTCCCTGCCCCGCCCCCGCCCCCCAG